>NC_136496.1:90266717-90374217 GCF_053919585.1 Euprymna scolopes
ATTGCTTTCGTGTCAACCTTTCCTGTGTTGAAATAGTTTCGTAACAGTGTTTTGATTGTAATAAGTGTCAGACGACAATCTTTCTATTTTGGTAGATTTTCCTTAGACGAGAATTCGAAGGTGAATACGTTTTTTTTTTTGTTTTTGTTGTTATGAAAATCATATTCACGGAAATTATTCTACTGTAAGCGGAGTGTTGAGGGTGACTGAGTGCATGTATTGTTATCGTAAATGTAAAATATAGAGTACATGAGACAATTTATCTGATTAGGTATAAAAAATATTTTAGAAATAAACCTGTATTTTGTGTTGTCACAATGTCCCGAGTGAGAAAGCTCCACCAGAAAAATTCAAGTAATAAAAACGCACGCATTTGGAAAAATTTGCTGTTTTTTTTTTGTTGTTATTAATATTTGTTTATCTACTCGATAAATGAATATATATATATATATATATATATATATATATATATATATATATATATATATATATATATATATATATATATAGGTATGTTTTTGTAAATGTAATGTAAAGTCTGAAAGAAAAAACGCACGCAGTCGGACAGTTAGAATTCTTGGTACTTGTGCAGTGTACGAATTATGCTGAAAGGATAGCATTATTATTTAGAAAGCCATTCTTAACTTAACTGTTGTGAACTTTCACCTAACAATTCAATAAAAAGAAAGATACCATCTAAATTTAATTTTAACTTTGAAATCCTATCTTGCACGTAACACGGTGAGCGCACAGCAAAACCGCGAATATTTCTTTGAAAATAATAATTGTTAATCTTATTGTTCAAAGAATAATAGCAAACAAGATATATAGGTATGCCTTTGTATAATTAATGTCTTGAATGCTTATTTTTTTTTATAAAAATAAAGAAAAAAAAAACCGCAAGCATTCGGAAGCGTTAGAATTTTTGTTTTGAAAGTAATATTTGATTGTCTAATCGATAAATGAATAATAAAAAAGATATATAGGTTTTTCTTCGTATTTACAAAATCAAAACCGCGAATAAAATTAACGTATTATTTCATTTTTTTATTAATACAAAGACAAGAAAAAAATGAGTTGGTGCCATCAGCTAGAATTGAAATCAAAACATCTCGCGTTCCAGCCTGATGTTGTTTTCTGTATTAATCCTAGTAGTAAATAACTTGAAGGAATGAAGCGAATCTGCGCATCGCGTAAAAACTAAAAATCTCGGCTAGTGGGAATGGACATTTTACATGTAAATTTGCCGATGTCTGTACGCGTTAATCATGCATGTAAACAAAGATATTACACACTATAAACCATCCTTGGTGCATGAATATTATTTCTTGAGAATTTCAGTGTTATGTGACCAGTAGTTTAATGGTTTACCTGTTAGATATTTACATACACACATACACGTACTGTTTTATTTATCTAGACGAGAAAAGAAGAAGAGAAGATAAAAAGATATCTTGTTTGCTTATTCTATCCAGCGTTAAATTTCAGCCGAATGGTTCCTGTTATCAATAATGATGATAAGATTCTGCCCGCAATGACGTCAAGACGAGACCCATGCCAGCTGGTTATAGCCGACGCCATATCGACCTGTTAATGTTTCTATTATCCATATGTCTATCGTTTTATCGGTTATTCCCCCGGGGGGTGGGAGCTGGTGGCCGTCTTCAAGACGGTTCTCAATTAAGTAACTCTCCTTGGGCAAACGATCAGATCGAAAGAGCACATTTGAGAGGACGATCACGTTAGAGACGTGGATATTCAAGAGCAGGTTAGAAACGTTGGTGACGTCACAGCCATAACGAGAAGCCACGCGTGGCGGCAGAATGAGGAAATACATGTCGTCGTTACAACTGGAAAAAGCGAGCTGAAGTTCTGTCCTGTTCTTTGCCTGCTTTGGGACTGAGGCGACAACGTGTTGCGTAACGTTACACATCCATGGCGAACATGTTCGGCACCAAGCGATATTAGGGCTGCAGCCTGGCTAACAGAGCTCTGATGCAAATTTAGTTAGAGTCGACACCAGGATCCGTCATAATCTGGTCACATTTGTCTGTCTGCGTGTGGCAATTAAAGATATGTCAGGCGCAGAACCAAAAATCACTGGCGCGAACGTAACAACGCAATTCTTACTCGACTTCGTGTACAGCTTGTTGTTATTGAGTTCTGGAGTAAAAAGATTACAACTTAGGCGAACCATCCATAAATTATTTTCTGGCTGACAACTTAAAGTGCGACTCAACTCCCTATAGTGGTCGAATTTTGCATTAATAACTGTTACAATGGAGCAGAGTTGGAGCTTTTATTATGTAAACAATCCCGAACAATTCTCGATTGCTTTGCTGACTCCATTTATTTGGTCAATGACGCAAACGAAAACAAGGAAAAATAATTTAAGCTAAGCGGATTTGAGATTGATAATAACATATCGATACTAATATTGTTTTGTTAATAAAACCATATATTTCGAGAAAATAGTAGTGGAACATTGTTTATGCTACGACCAAGAGAAGTACATGACCTTGAGATCATCCTCTCAGGTCTTTTCGGCGTGAGAAAGTACGATGGGAAATGATTATGTACACTTGGTACTGGACCAATCAAAAGTGAAGTGGATATGATACGGCGATCACCGATTGGCTAGAATGGACCTGAGAATGCTGGATCTCAACCCGTCACCTCATCATATAAGCTCATGCACGAGCGATTTTGAACAGATTAGAGAAGATTTCAAAGATGATTAAATGAGTCTCGACAGAAGAGAGCCTTGAATGAGCCCCTGACTCCTGAGTCGTATGCCGACGTTGAATATCGCCCAGTCATCGTTTCTTCCTATAACGATTTGTAAGACCACTGGTTGAGTACGACTGTCATGCCGTGGTTTTTACACGAAAATAGATTCGTTGCTCGAAAAAGTCCCCCAGCTGCTAAAAACAATTCATAACATTGACGCTTACCGCTGATAGAAGTTCCTTTTTACTATCGTATAAGTAAACTGATGGCGACAATATTAAAAAAAAGAAAGAACGGACAAACTAAATTGTTGATCATGCAACCATTGTCAGAGATTTACGATACATAAAAAGGAATTTTTTTTCAAACGGACTATTGTCGTAACGATTTCAAACATATATACATATATTCACACCTTTTGTATCATTGTATAATAATAGACTTTGTAATTAAATAGTTTACCTTTTAATATATCCTATAGTTGTAGAAAACTATCAGCGTCTTTATTAGCGTTTTTTCTTAATTGCTGTACGGAGTAATGTGCTTTCAGTTGCAGGGGATAATCCTGAGTCCGAGTGGCGGTATACGGAATCAGTGTAATCACGACGTGGGGGTGTGCCGTTTTCTTGGACCCAAGAAGATCGATTACGTCACTCGTGGACTCTCCGAGAAAGAGAGTGTAGAAACCAGAAGCAACCAACCAACTCTGTCAATGTATAGACGATCAAGGTCAAGCTATCGTCTTGTAAGAGTTGTTCTGGGAGACCAGAATAGCTGTTGAACTTTCTTGGGCCTTCCGTGATCGTAAGGGCCTAAACCAGAACTCATATACCGGCGAACGCCCCGCCTCTTTGGATAGTCGTCGGATTATAAAATACGTCTAAATTACTATCGTATTTTCAGCAATCAGGATATAATAAAAAAAAAAGTCAGCCATTTTTCATATACATAAAATGGTCGCTAATTACTTCGTGACCATTCGAAACTCGAATGTGGTTTTAAAACTTTACATTATCGCCTAGAAAGAAATCTCTAGCCTGAATTAAAGTCTAAAGGCAATACTTTAACGGCGTGTGCTTCGATTAACTTTTATACCCCTTTCAACGAAAGTAGTCCGACATACCTGACTAGAAGCAAAATCGCACCCCTTCACAGTAGACGTCCATAGGTGCGGTAGATTTTTTACTTTGATGCTTACTTTCCTTGGACTGGTGTCCTTTGGAATTTTCTTCCTGCTCTCCGTTTCCCCAATCGTATCACAATGCAGGAATTTAACTGTAATATGAACAAACGTCTTGCTTCTCAACTTCCCAACCAGGTTGCCTCTTATAAATCTGGCCCCTACCAAAGTAGACCCTTATGCTTTAATGTGCATAAACGTTTAAATAGTAGTGAACTATTATGGTGCATTCGTATCCCGAAAAGAAATGGAAAAAAATGAATTTACATATACGACAAATTAACGCACGACAATTGGTCCTACTGATTTTCTATTCGCATGACGTTAATGCACGACAAATGAAGGCACGGACAAAAGGCTCATGATTTTATTTCGTTAAAATTCTTTATAAAAAAATAACCTATTTATATTCAGACTTAGGGGACTATTAAAATATACAAGTTAAGCATAAAGAGAAAAAAGTTTTCTTAAGTTAAAAAAAATATTTGTTTACATTTGTAAATCATAAATGTTTTCTTAGAATTAAAAAAAAATAGTAAATGTTTACGAATGATAATGAAAAAGTAAATACATCAACGAATTATTTAATCCCCCACCCCTCAAAAATAACTGTTTCAATTGTTACAACGATTTTAACGAAAAAAAAATCTTGTTCCTTGTTGTTCTTGACATCAGAATCCAGGTTGCTCAAATGATGTGCTTAAATACACGGATCAAGAGCCAACATTGCCTTGTCGTGGATAAATAGTAAAACCCGCCTCTGCCGTATCAAAGAACATGTGTTTATATTCCTTCTGGATAAATCGTGACATTTTTTTATTCTTAAGATCAGACGTAAAGTTTTTTTTTCCGGCTCCATTTGAGTTCCGGCATTTTGACTGGCTGAACAAATTTATTTCGAGCAGACAACCGTCTTCAAACTAAGCTACCACTTTTTTTACTGATTATTTAACCTCTCACGAATTACTTAGTTACGATACTATTTAAACAGGCACAGTAGGAAAGAGAGAAAGAGAGAGAGACAGAGAGACAGAGAGACAGACAGATAGACAGACAGACAGAGAGTAGGGGGAGGGGGGCAACCGGACTGTTAAATATGATATTACTCTTTCTTTCATGCTTTTCCATCGTTTTTTTTCTGCTCATTGGAACCACTTGTTAGAATTGTATAGTGAAATTTACATTTTAATAATAATAATAATAATAATAATAATAATAATAATAATAATATATGTATATGTATATGTATATATGTATGTCATGTCATATGCTACTGGTGCCATGTAACCCAGTACTACCTGCCCCATGGTCGGGTCACCGGCGACTAAACTGGTTCCCCCACCAGACTTGTTCGGTGAGAAGGGTGACTAGTCTCCCTGAAGATTAAAAAAAAAAGACCTTCCAAAGGGCGAATGAACCCTTTTTCGGGGTCAATGGCCAACTAGCATCGTGTGTGTTTGTATGTATGTATATGTGTGTTGGGGTAGAGAGGGCTTCCGTAAGACGTGGTGAAGGCAACCTTTCTAGGAGAAGCAAATCTCTGATTTAAAAAAAAAACATAAAGCGGGAGATCAGTATCCGCATTAAGCTGGTCTGCAGTTTAACTTTTGCTGGCTATCTTGCTCTTGCTTGTTGCTGGATCTCAACATTTTAAACCGAGAGAGAAACTTATATATATATATATAAATATATATATATATATATATATATATATATATATATGTATATATGTATATATGTATATATATATATATGTATATATATATGTATATATATGTATATATATACATATATATGTATGTATATATATATATATATATATATATATATATATATATATATAAAGAAAAGAAGTGACCAAATGCTATATTTTATTAAAGATTTAATTATCAATATACTTTCTCTGAGTATCTGTGACTTCCTTCCATCTATTAACAAGCTTATTAATTCCATCACTGTAAAATCCCTTTGGCTTTGATTCAAAGAACTCAGAAATGTCTGTTTCAGTATCTTTCTGCGTTACAAAAGCTGTTTCTTCCAAAGGATTTTCTAAGTTACGAAACAAATGGTAGTCTGAAGGAGCAAGGTCATGAGAATAGGGTGGATGAGGAATTTTCTCCCAATCAAGTTTTTCGATCTTTTGTAGTGTGATTCTTGCTCGTGCATTTTCCTGACGAAACATCACCCCTTTTCGATTCACTAGAGCAGGTCTTTTTATCCTCAAATCTTGGTTCAAGCTCTCTAATTGCTGACAGTAGATTTGAGCATTACTTGTTGCATTAGGTGGTAACAATTCAAAGTGGAATATTTCTAGCCGCTTCGGCTGATGAGGTTCCTTTCTTGAACACATAAAGAATTATATGCCTCAAATGATTCTTAGGCACTTCCATGTTAATAGGGATGTAATCAAGCAAATTTAAATTTTATTGTTCTGTAAAAAATGTAATCAGTTCAAATGCATCTAAACATAAAAATGTAAAAAAAATTACACAATATTTTAAAGTTTCGTTTGATTTAGAAACAAAGATAAAAACTCGGACAGGACTTATGGGATGACCTGATATATACTATATCTGCCTGACGAATCTGCACAAGAAAAAATTCTGTGGAGCTTAATTGCCATATATATTTTAGAGACTTACTATCTAGCTCTATTCACGTATTGAGCACTATTAAAGTAAACACTGGAAATAGATTCACAAAATTTTATCTTGATGCATGAAATAATAAAACTACATTGGCTATCTGTCCAGATTCGCCCATGTATGGAGTATTGCTGTCATATTTGGGCCGGTGCATCGGCTACTAGTCTCTCGCTCCTTGACAGGGTTCAAAAGAGAGTCGCAAATCTGATAGGCCCAAAACTGGCATCTAAACTTCAGCCTCTGTCCCATCGTCGAAACGTTGCATCCCTCTGCCTGTTCTACAAGTATTATAATGGTGAATGCTCTGAAGAACTGCAAGCACTTGTGCCCCCACGACGTGAACACCCTCGACAGACCCGACAAGCTACAAAATCCCACCCCCACACTGTAGAGATCCCTAGATGTAAAAGATCTTTCTACTCCAGTAGTTTCTTCCCCAGAACTGCTAGACTTTGGAATTCCATTCCAGGTCACTGCTTCCCCAACTGTACTGACATGCATAAGTTCAAGTGCAACGTGAACCAACATCTCGCTGCCCTAATCCCTACATAGTACCCCAGTAGATGTTTCCCCTGATAGTAGTCCCCTACATTAAAGTGGCAATGTGCCTTGTTTGGGGTGAAAATGTAATTAAAAAAAAAAAAAAAAAAAAAAATTGAAAACAAAGTCATTATGAAAATACATATCATTAATGCCCGCCACTAATAGAGATTTTGTTCCTACACTGCCCATAATCCTAAGCCCCCCCCCCCACTCTAACCCTAGCTAACATTACCACTACCCCCACCCCAAACCTAGGAGGATAATATCATGACAACAGAACAGATACTACACTACGCTCATCAATCAAAGTTGGTTTGGTTTGGTTGTTTTTGTTTTACGGCATATCAACCCTTTTCAGGTTATTTAATGCCGAATCCAGTGATTTTGAAGAAAATAATTTTCATAGAATATATATATATATATTTTTTTTTTTTCAAGTCGGTTTCTATTTAACCCATAGCTGGGACCCTAACAGGTACTACCACTCCGGGTTAGAGTTGACCTGGGAACAATGGCAATTAAGGGGTGGCTCCATACTCCCCAAAGCCCGCAAGCTGGGGCCTTACCATTGGATATAGTTTAAGGTCATATCCAGGACGCCTCATCAAAGGAAAAGGTAATACCTGGGAGGATGGTATCATAAGAAACGAACATATAATAAACTAGCCTTTCCGAAAGAGGGGTTACTGCTTTAGAGGATGATATCATGGTGGACGAACAAACATACGAAAACTATGAAAAACTGTAAGCATGACTATAGTTATAGTTATATCAATATATCCCCACGCAAGTAACGCCGGGTGAGTAGGGCTAGCTTTGTATTAAGCAGTTTGCACATGCCTGGACAGCGTATGCCTCCTGTACATGTTTTTTTATATAAACAATCACAAAGAAACGAAACGGAGACGATAATGTTTGGGAAAAAATTATTTGTCGCAAAACCGGAAGGTTTAACTCAGGTTCGATTGTATCTGTAAAAAAATAAAATCTGAAAAGCACGAGTGTGGGTAGCAGTTGAGAGGGAATGTCTTACATATCGTGAACCCTTATGAGTCCGCTATGCGCACGTGATCTCATGCGAGGCGAAGTAGAAAAAAAGAATGAGAATTTCTTTGTACGCTCCTTTATATGCCCACTTATTTCAGCGCCAGTTAGGGAGAGAAACGTGCTTTGGTAAATCTATATTTAAATGAATGTAAAAAAGTGTAGATAATGCGTCAAGTTAGATGAACTAAAAGTGTTAAAAAGTAGGCTTTTTTTTAAGAACTTACATTTTTACGAAATGAGACGCGGTAAATATCTATTATCTATATATTAATACGACAGCGTGTGTGTTCTTTTATGTGTCACGCTTACATCCGGGTCGTTTAATTTTTATGTTCGTCTATTTTTTGTCATAAATAATTTTACCAAGAATTTTCATTCTGATAGCACTTAAATCATCTATTTTTTTTTATAAATAATTTTATCGCGAATTCTTCATAAGTTTTGGTTTCGGTTTCGATTATGGCTGAAGAAACTAAACTTATATATATATATATATATATATATATATATATATATATATATATATATATATATATATATATAAGTTTTTGTTTCGATTCGAGCTAATGCACCCAAGTCATATCGATATATATTTTTTTATTTTTAAAATCACAACTTTATAATATATAAAAATCGATAGAACATTAACTTTATAATAAATAAATAAATATAAATAAATCTGAAAGAATTAAACTATCATATTTACGCGTACTTTACGACTGGGCTTTACCGGGCGTTTGTGCTTTAGATAAATACTTTTGCAGGTTTAACAAAAAATCTGCAATAATATCAGAGCGTCTCCATTTGCACTGAACATCTACAGAATACCAACATCAATATATTACATATGAAGGAGTCCTCTGTGGAATTTCCACATGTCCCGCTAGTTATTATTATTATGTTAAATTTCAGTTCTTCAAAAATTGTTTTCCTTAGGCTTCTTTCCCGTATAAATAACATTATATATATAATATGAATAACATAAAACATACGCTAAAATATACTTTAGTTGGAGGGACGTTCAAAAGTAATGCCTCCTATTTTTTATTTCACCCGATGAATCAGAGGGGGGATGCAAATTACATTGTTATGATGACGGAACTTATGCATTCATGACGTGAAAATTGCAGATATTGACGGCATGAGACTATAGAATGCAACACCTGTCATAGATGTGCACCAGAAGCAGAGATGTGTCATTGAATTCCTCACACCGGAAAAAATTGAACCGATTAACATTCACCGGCGTCTGTTAATGTCAGCACAGTCAAGACGTGGGTTCGTCGATTCAGAGTGGCAACAGAGATGTAAGTGACAAAGCGCTCTCTGGACTTTTACGACCGAGTCATTGTTCAAACAAAAGTGCATTGATAATGATGGTGACTATGTAGTAAAATAAATTTTGGTGCACAACAAGTCGTTTATTTTAATGGTACAATTTCGTCTTTGCAGCTCTTGAACTTTAAGTTTTTTTTTAATGAAAAATAGTGTTGTATGTTGAAGGGGACAGCTCCGGGATTTTAGTTAGAAAAAAACGAAGTAATTAGGATAGAAGATAATTATTACTGAAGGAAAATGCTGTAATAGAACTCAGTATTAAAAGTTAAAATGAATACATACTATCATTCAGATACGATTCCAGGAATGCAGTGGAATTATCTATTGTAGTTAGAAATAACTAAAAAAACAAAGTTGCTTGTTATTATGCACAGTTTGTGTACCCTCACTTTGCAACAGCGTCTAATGTGTGTTTTCCACCGCCGACAATGCGTCGAATGACATGTTTTTGGCTCTCGATACCAAAGCCAACAGAGTCTGGACCAGGGGTCTGTAACTTCTAGCCCGAGTGAATTTTGTTTGGCCGCCGCCTTACTCAGTGTCTTTGACAAGGGACAAAGTGTACTATCCTTATTCTAGACTCTATCTTTTCTTGAATAAAAGTTTTTGACCGAGATAATTTTTATTTTTGTGTCAATCCAGAGTGCCTCTCATTAAAAACCGGCCTCGTATAAAGGTAAGCGCATAATGAAATAGGTAATTGTGTTAAAATAGGTAAATGTGTTAAAATAGGTAAATGTGTAGATAATAAGACACGAGATCATGAAAAAAATGGTTGGATCATTCCATTGCTCCAGAAATCACATGACTCTCGATGGAACCCTCTCTTTCTATAAAAACCAGATAGTCCAAAAATAGAATACTACTTTCACACCAGAGAATGACACTCAAAGTATAGTCCCTTGCCTTGACATAATTCAGAATCAATTTTTTCAGTAGACGACAGTTTGTAGGCTCAGAGCAGAACTTTAGCAAACCTAAGATAGTGATGTCCTCGACAGACAAATTACCTCAATTGAGTTTTAGTTGGTGCAGATGTTAGCATCTAGAGGTTCCTTTCCCGCGTTGGGATCACACACACTCAGATTACAACTGATATCTATAAAATATGTTAAACTTTGCGTTTTCTCTTGTGAGTTTGCGATATTTTATACTTGCAAACCTGTGATCGTGCCCTCGGCGATCCCTAAGACGACACGACTATTTGTTGACAGCTGTCTGAGTACTGGGAAGTGCCGATGGGTTCGTTCTCTATTATTCTTGCATTCAACCAGAGTTGAATCCCCATCAGGTGAGTTGGTTTTTGCCCCCGACGTCCTGTCTCGTTGAAGTAGGAAGAAAATAAATGCAACCTACCTATGAAAACATTCTTTCTTTCTTGGTCAAACCTAACAAAAATAAATAAATAAATAAATAAATAAATAAAAAGGCTGTGCTTTGTACGTAAGCAATATCCATCGAGGCGATTGACTTAATTTCCTTTTCTTAATGTGTATGACTTGAGTGTAAAGTTAAAGATTCCAGAATTATTCATTATCTTTTCAAAAAATTGCTTAGCACGCATATTCTCTGAAGTTTTAAATTAAAAACCTTGAAGAAGAAGAAGAAGAAGAAGAAGAAGAAGAAGAAGAAGAAGAAGAAGAAGAAAAAACAGCGCTGACGTGGTCTGTGGTTGTCGCGAAGGAGAACATGGTTCTACATGCATAAAATAACTTTAGTTGCACTGACACTCCCTCAGTGATTAGTCTGTCGCAGACAAGAGACGACAAGCTTATCCTCCCTATGAAGAGGAGATAATCCCTGGGCTGGGTGGACTTTTTGAGACTGTACCAGACACTGAGAACATTTATTTACTTTTTATTGTCAGTCTGACATGTGGACGGTTATTGATGAGATCCTTTCTTTTAATCACCATTCTCAAAGCTTTTCTTCGTGCAGTCAGTTCCACAATGGATTCAATCGTTAAATATGGTGATATATAAAATAAGATCTTCTTGTCATGTTTGTCACCTTATAAAGATTTTATATATTTTTCTTTGTTCATCGTTATAAACAAACGCGATTGTGTGTGTGTGTGCGTATTGGTTTGGTTGTTGGCCGACACTTCTGAAAAAACGCAAAAAAAACGCAAAAAAAAAACGCCCCCCCCCCAAAAAAAACCCTGTGAACGCCGATGATCAGGACTATGATGTCGATGATGATCACTATGATAACAATGTCCATGTTGGTATGTTAAAAATTTCCATACATGACCACGACTGTCTAATGCAGGGGTGCCCATTACGTTGATCGCGATCGACTGGTCGATCGCAGAGACTTTGTGGATAGATCGCATAGTATTGAAAAAGAAAAAAAAAAAAAAACGTTAGTGCTGGTAAACTTTCCAAACCTCGTGGCAGAGCTGGAGACACAAGAGCAGTCCTGTGCGCAGCTTGATAGTGCACGGTAGATAAAGCAAATTGACAATTGTCTTTCAGAGTTAAATAAACGCTTTCAAGACTTTGTTTTAGTAGAATTAATAGCTACATTTATGTGCTACCCTTTCCAGAAGGATGCTGCGGGGTTTTTTTTTCAGTCGCATCGAAAACTCCAACACTGTCTCACCTGAACGCTTCTTAAGTGAGGGATGACATTTTGACACTATAATCCGACATTCGGTTGAAGGCCAGAGCTCATTGGGCAATTATAGAACTTACTAACAAAGAACCCCAACATCAATAAATATGCTACCTTCTTGACTGCATTATTTGGGTGTACTAATTTATGTGAGTTAGCCTTTTCCAACATGAAGATCATTAAGTACAAATACCGCTCTACCATGGATGATGAGCATCTATGTCTGCTTAAGGTTACTGCCGTGTGCATCCCTGACTGATTCCATCTAATGCAAGTCATCAGAGTAATGACAAAAAATTTACAGGGTTCTAAAATGCAATATGGGTTGATGTAGTAATGCAAGATACAAATGCGTATACTGTAGACCAAAAACTGACAGAGGAGTTTGGTAGGCAACATTTTTTAAACAAAAATACACGCACACATAAATATATGTAAAAAAAAAGAGATTTGTGTTTGCTATAATCTTTTTACGCAAATGTTATGCCAGTATAAATCATGTAGAATAGCTGTATGAATATAATTGCAAGTAATGGTTAACTAAAGATGATCATCCTATAAGAAAACCGAAAAAAAAACAAATTAATAGGGAATTAATTAAAATGAGTGTTTAAAAGAATATGCAAATTAACTAGATATTTTGCAAATTAATGCAGTTCTAAGATCCATAAATAACAAAGTTGTATTTTCTTTTTAAATAAATAGAAAAAGAAGGTTTTTAATAAGAATATGAATATACAAAAAAAAAAGAAAAGAAAAAAATTATAGGAGTATAGATAACGTGCTTTGTATTTTTAGTAGATGGTAGATCATTTAGACTTAGTCATGTCATAAGTAGCTCTCATGCTGAAAATGTGTGTCCACCCCTGGAACGATATCACCCTCGACTAAAATACAATGTGTTACTATTTTGCCCCACCCCGTATTACTTAGCAACAAACATTCGTCTAGCAACAACAACGGTCAACAATTTCACTTAATTTCTGTCTCTGCCTAAAACTAAAGGAAACTTCCATGAGCAAAGTTTCTTTCCACGAAATACCAGTTTGTGAAACAAAATATCGCGGAGCTGCTTTCCAGCTGACTATAAGATGGTCGCTTTCAGGTCTAATGCCAAAAAGTTCTAGTAATTAATTTTTTTGCGCTTGCATGGGTACTTGCTGCTATTTTGATTGAAACAAAAGTGTTTTTATTTTACTGGGAGTACTCCTTAGTATACCACCTCTATCCACCCGGGCAACGCCAGGTAGCCTCGCTAGTAAATATATAAAATATCACACACACACACACACACACACACACACACACACACACACACACACACACACACACACACACATATATATATATATATATATATATATATATATATAAAGTTTTTTGTATTTCTACATTTCTTTTTCTGCTTCTCCTTCGTATTATTGTTATTGTATAAATATATTTATTCATTATTCTTATATAGAAGTAAAAATACTTACTTTATGACCAAGTAGTTTTCTTTAAGTTTTTTTTGTTTCAACCATTATTTACCAAAATCAAGATATATTATCACTGAAATATAAGGTGCTACTATTATTAGTGGTCACATTTCTAGAGTAGCATTCTAGGTAGGGTGTTGTGCAACAAGATGTGTTCGTACACATTACATTTAGATTTTTGCATATTACTTCAGTCGGGAGAATAGGCAGTTAGGCAGGAAATAAAAAGAACGGTCCAAGGAAAGAATGTAGTCTGCAGGGATTTTGGACTTTAGACTTTCGGAAAGAGTACTATAAACAATAGCAATGGGCGGTTGGAAAGGTTTCTTATAAAAAGAACAAGAGCATACCTTAGTAGCATTGAATGTTATACATTTTTAGCACATTGTGTTCCCTGCAACCTCTCCCCCACAGAAGAGACATTGCGAGCCTTTCTTTGTTTTATCGTTATTTCCATGGCAAGTGTTCGTCTGAGCTCCAATCTCTGGTCTCCCCCATGCCAATCTTTCACGATAAACACCCGTCTAGCTGAAACCACTGTCAATAATTTTCCGCACTCTTTATCTTTGCCTAAATCAAAACGTAGATTCCATGAACAAAGCCTCTTTCTTAGAAGTGCACGCCTATGGAACTCTCTTCCATTTGTCTGTTTCTCACCTGACCACAACTTGGATGTCTTCAAGTCCAACATAAACAAATTCCTGATGAACCGCTCCCTTAAGTAAGACAAGTGGTGATCTCCATGTAAAAAAAACAAAAAAACAAAAAATTATACTGCAAACTTGGGATCATTTTCACAAATTTTTAGGACACGTAGCCTCAAGCGAATTCTATTCCACTCTACTAATTATCAAACATGTCGGTATTTATTATTTTTTCTAAATGGAGTAACCATTTATCAAGGCATGAAGGCCACTCGAGAATAAAGGTCAATGAGACAACAGTGTAGTGATCGGAAGTGGTGAAAATTGGGTAGAATTTGATTATTTAAGAGAACGGCTCAACAAGAACTTGTTTACATTAGACTTGAAGACGACTATGCTGTAATCAGCTGGAAAGCAGGCCCGCTATACAGAATTCCGCGGGCAGGTAGTTTTAAGAAAGAAGTTTTGTTCATGGAATTTGCTTTAGATTTAGGCAGAGATAGAGAATGGGAGAAATTGTTGACAGTGGTTGTAGGTAGACAAGTATTTGTTGTGATTATTTTGTAGGAGAAACTATAGATTGAAGCTTAGTCGAACAGTTGTCATGAAAATAACTATAGAGCAGAGATAAACTTGCAACGTCTCTTCTGTAAGAAAAGGACATCATTTAATAGAATTCGGAGCCGGAAAGGGTCCTCTGAGCAGATCCTCTACAGATGCAGCAGCAATACTCCATTTTAGGATGTAATTGGCACTTATGATATATATACTTATAATATATATACTTATAATATATATACTTATAATATACAGGTAAAATATTGCGATAGGAACGAATACCTTCTGGAGCAGAAGAATACATAAAATAACTGGTTTAGTTGCATTTGCATTTCCTCATGTATGAGACTGCCACAGACAAGAGTTGATAAGCTTAACCTTGAAAGGAGGAGATAATCCCTAGGTTGGTGGACGTTTTAAGACTGTGCCAGACACTGAGAACATTCATTTACTTTTTATTGTCAGTCTGACATGTGAACAGTTATTGATGAGATTCTTTCTTTTAATCACCATTCTCAAAGACAGCTTTTCTTCGTGCAGTCAGTTCCACAATGGATTCAATCGTTAAATATGGTGATATATAAAATAAGATCTTCTTGTCATGTTTGTCACCTTATAAAGATTTTATACATTTTTCTTTGTTTGTCACTATAAACAAACGCCATTGTGTGTATTACTTTGTTTGTTGGCCAACACTTCTGAAAAAAGAAAAAAAAAGAAAAAAAAAAAAGAAAAGGGACGCTTTAAACGCTGATGAATGTAAACCATGATCGGGACGATGATGTCGGCATTGAGCACTATGGCGGCAATGTCGACTTTAGTATGTCAACATACATAACCTCGACTGCCCAGTATAACGAAAGTGGCATCCGCTGCTGCTAAAATAAAATGCATTCCTATTTTCGGTGCTCCTCCGTATAACTTCGTAGACAAACACTCGTCTAACTACAACAGCTGTCAACAATTTCTCTAAATTTCTATCTGTGCCGTAAACTAAACGAGAATTCCAAGAGCAAAATTTCTTTCCACGAGATACCCATCTGTGTAGCACAATACCGTGTGCTGCTTCCCAACTGACTATAACATGGTCGTTTTCAAGTCTAATGTAAACAAGTTCTTGTTGAGCAGTCCTCTTAAATAACACTGGGCAAAATAAAAATAATTTTTTTTTAATGTTTTCTAAATTTCTTCAACTGATTTGCGGTATATTTGCATTTCTGAATTAAGAAATTTCTCTTCACCATACACCATGTTTTTTATGCTTATTATGGCATGTTTTTATTTGAAAAAAAAATCAAATGTGACACAATCGATTGTATTTTGTGGCATTATCAGCTGATTTTTGTCAACACAAATTATCCTAAATATATATTTTTTTAAAATTTTGCCACCACCATATATTGATTACCTGATAAAAACATCGATTACTGTAAACTGAATGGTTGGCATCGATAAAGGTGAGTACACATAAATTGCATGTTGCGTCACCATTGTTCAAAATTCAGGGCTTGAACTTCCGTTTCTTCAAACTCCTTGAATGCTCAGCAGCAGGAAGGTCTCTTTTCAAATTCAAACAGTAGTCTGCCATCATAATTGCATCCCAGCGGTCCTAATACCTAATCTCGATCTCTTTCAGGTCCTGATTGAATCTCTCCTCCTGTTCATCATTTACTGAACCCAGATTCTCAGGAAACCGTCCATAATTGAAAATAGGCAGTGCATCTTGACGCTCATGTTGCAGCCCAGGTTTCTGAAAGCAGTGATCATGTTGTTGACTAGTTCTGCATAGTTCCTGGCCTTATTGTTGTCATGAAAGTTTTTCACTACCAGAACAAATAACTTCCACGTTTTCAACTCCACTTCGTACATTGAGTTTTCGAACTCTGAATCTCTGATGAGCTGCCGGATCTTAGCAATTGTAAGGTGGTAGACTAAAGCTTGATTAATTATGGACTCAAATATTTTGGAGAAGAGAGTGAGGAGGTTAATGGGTCAATTCTTTCATCAGAATTCTTGTAAATTGGTACTACAGAAGCAATTTTCCAGCAGTCAGAAAAGAAAGATTCGTTAAGGTATTTGTTAAAAAGTTTGGAGAGAACTGGAGCAACCCCAGCGGAACATTTTTACGAAGGGCGTGCAATAAGTAATGCCCCTGACCCACTTCCCATAGCAGTAGAGCAACGAAACTTGGCACAGTTATTAGTCTTTCTCTACATAAGAACCACCCAGAGTTATGAATTTCTCCCATCGTATGATGCAGCTCTGGAGACCGTTTTTGTAGAACACCCCAGGTTGGTCCTCCAACCACGACGTGGTTTCAGAAATCAAGGCTGCATCATTTGGGAAACGCTTTCCTTCCAAAAACAACTTCATGGTTAGGAAGAGGTGAAAGTCAGAGAGTGCAAGGTCAGGAGAGTAGGGAGGATGGGGTAGGATTTCATAACCACACACCCGTGCTTCTGATCTGGCGACATGCGAGTTGTGGACCGGAGCGTTGTCCTGCAGGAGGAAGGTACCTTTGCTGATCTTGCCCTGCCTCTTGATTTTGATAGCTTCTCTTAATTTTCTCAAAAGTGAAGCATAATAGGCTCCTGTAATTGTGGTACTCTTTGCCAGGAAATCTGTCATCACTACTCCGTCCTAGTTCCAGAAGACTGTGAGCATGACCTTGGCAGCGGAGGGCTGCACCCTTGCCTTCTTTGGAGGTGGTGAGTTCAAGTGCTTCCACTGCATTGACTGGGCTTTGGTCTCTGGATCATAGTGATGGACCCAGGTTTCATCCTGTGTAATCAGTCTTTTGAAAAACTTTGACGCCTCTTCTTGGCACATCTCCAAATTCATCCTCGAGCACTCGACGCGTTCTCGCTTCTGGAATGGTGTGAGCAACCTGGGAATCCATCTGGCAGACACCTTATGCATATGCAAATGGTCATGAATGTTAGTTTCCACAAACTCTGTACTAATCTTGACATCTTGGGCTATTTGGCAAATAGTAATGCGCCGATCTTCCAAAATGGCAGCCTGAACTTGACGGACAGATGTCTCATCAATGGCAGAAGGGGGGGGGACGACCAGGTCTGGGAGCTGTTTCCATAGACTTCCGACCATGTTTGAATTCACGATGCCAGCGTTTTACAAGGTCATATGATGGAGCATTATCACCATAAGTTTCTTTCATTTCATCAAAAGTCTCCGGTGATGTGCGTCCTTTCAAATACAAAAACCGGATCACTGCTCGACATTCAACAGGCTCCATTTCACACCTGACTCAGTTCAAACATCTGTAAAACAGAAACCACAATTAGTTCAGATCTGTAATTTGCCACATAACCCGTAGAAATATAAATCATTGCACATGCAACTAGATCAGACAACTGGAAGTGGGTCAGGGACATTACTTATTGCACGCCTCTCGTATAATAGTACAGCCGGGATGAGATCAGGTCCACATGTTTTTGAGGTGTCTACGTTTTTTATGATATCATGCACTTGAGAAGGGGTGATTTTCAGATTATTTTATGTGGTTTCTGTCCGCAAAGGAAAATCAGGAAGGGGGTGGTTTGCTGGGCCAACGTAGAGTTTGAGGCAAACCGACTAGCAAGCATGTTAGCCTTCTCGGTTGCAATGCAAGCAACCTCATGATTGTTGGATAGTGGAGGATTCTTGATTGCTCATTACTACAATGTTGTAGACTTTCCAGAAATCACGACTTCCTAATTTCTGCGCTTCAATGAATTTTCTGATGATTTCGGTGTATTCTCTCTTGACTATCACTATTGCTTTTTTACAATTACGTCTAGTTTCTACATACGTTTGTCTGTTTGTACTGAATTTATATCAAATAAATTTGCGGTATGCATGCTGCCTTTGAGAAATATCAGCTGCGCAAGGAGAGTGGGGTTTGCTATAGAACTTACATGTGGGAACATGTGCTTCAATTGACCCATTCAGTGGTCTCATTTGTGCACTGTTCTGCCGGAAGAGAAAAGATATTTCCCCATGAGGCCTCTCTGATGAGATACCTAACGGCTTCCCAGTTAGCCTTCTTATACTACCTTATCGTTTTAAGCAATGTTATTTAAATTCTCCCGTTATTTCGATCGTGTACGCTGTGACGTCCATGTTCATATACCGTTTTAAAGAGCGACCGTATATTGTTTTATTTTATTTTTGCACTTCCACCAGTCTAGCACAGAGTCATGATTTGTGAAGCTTTCTTTCAGTACTCCAACTATATAACAATCCTACGTACATATAATGTTGTCAATCAATCAAATCTATATAAATAAAACAGTAGCTGTGTGTGTGTGTGTCTCTCTGTAAATAGTTAACCAATAAACTTTTAAACTACCGGTCATGTAACGCTGAAATTAACAGGAAATAGTAATCATACACTAATGGTGGTTTATAACGAGTAAAATCTTTGCTTGGCTGGATGAATAACGCGTCCAGACATATACTGTTCATTTCAATTTGCCGATATATTTTTACTTCTTTCTGCACATGCCCAAATAAAATTCATTTCTTCAATTCGTTTAATATTGTAGCCTTTGTACTTATCTCTCGGTAGCTACATCATTAGGGGACGTGGTTAGAGCTCTAGATGTTTTAGTTTCGATTCTATCTGATGGCACACGAGTCAATTTAAAAAAAAAAAACTTTTGAAACCACTACTTTATATTAGGTACAATATAGTATTAGATAGAGAATACGTTAGCTACATGAATTAAAATATATTTAAGCATATTTTACGACCCGACAAGGCTGAGCACTCTCCGCTAGTTATTTAATGAAACGGCGATGGAGTGAATCTTCGGTACAGACTAAAAACTTGGCGTACCGTGCCACGGCCACCGAGATATAGAAAGAGGCTAGTGTACATGAACGAGTGACGTCATTTCCAAAGCGACATGTAGGTAAAAGCTGCCCATAGTTCACTGTGTTCAACCACGTGGCCAAGCTATTTTTTGTTGCCTTAGAGAATGAATAATTCTCCGTTTGAATAATTATATAATTGCAATTATAACTGCACATTGGCAGGGAAATTTTAATCAAACAAAATATAGCAATAAGTTGTTTTTTTGTTTTTAATTTTCTCAGATGTCTATAAAAGTAAGTCGAATATTTCATTTTAATTATTTAAACTGCAAAACAAACAATTTTGATATGAAAATATTTTTCAGTCTGCTCTTTTAATAATAAATAAAATCTTTCATTGAGTATTTCCAAATATTTTAAAGTATTTTCCACGACAATTGTTGTTGTTGTTGTTGTTGTTGTTGTTGTTGTTGTTGTCAACAAAAACGATCGATGAATTCAATATTTTAGCACCGGGCGTAATTTATTTCTTTGAAATATATTTAAAACTGTTAACGTTTTTGTTTGTTTTACAGCACTTTGACTGCAAATAATTTACATGACTGAAACGGGAAATGAAATAAGAAATTCTCTATTCTCTCCCGAGACACACAAACACAAATTCATCTTAAAAATTCATTAACTAATCAGTTTTAATTAAAGTTTTGATATGAACTAAAAATAAAGAGTACATTAAATTTTAGTTAACACATTTTCTTGTGTATTGCCTTATAAATAAATGTTGTTGTTCTTATTTTGGAACTTGTTCTGTGTATGCACCATACTGAAATAATAACATTATCATTCAGAAAGCCATTCTTAATATCGGGGGGGGGATAACTATTCTGCATTTTCACCTTACAATATAATAATAAAAAAAGAAACCATAAAAAATTAATTTAACTTGGAAATACTATGTAAAATATAGCACGGTGCGTACATCGCACAAGCACCATTATTATTATGATTATTATTATTATTATCATTATTATTATTATTATTATTATTATTATTATTATTAAAAATGATGTAGATGACATCGACTGGCACCACACCAACTATTTGTAAAGTGTCAAGGAGGATGGAAAGACCGAGGCGGGAGAGCACTAACCAGATTTCCACTGGAAGTGTGCAGTTCAAATTTGGTACCTTGGGAAGGCATTTTGTCTCCCAAACCCCAGGAAACACGAATGGCCGATGCTAACATGAAATCAATGGCAAACGGCTGTTGCAATAACGTGTAATCATGTCCACGAATAGTCAAGAGGTGGAGAAAACCGGAAATCTAGGGAGACTTGTTGTCACTCGGTCTACAGGGAACATTACAGGTTTCTGCCAGTGAGACAATTCCTAGTCAGTGAAATAATAATAATAATTCTGATTTCGCTAATGAACCTCTCTCTGGAAAGGGATGGGATTCATTTCCAGAGGATTTCCCATAATTCCGGCTTCAAACCAGGAACTTCAAAGATCAAGGGTTTTCCTAAGGATGTTGGTGGTACCTATAATTGCAGAGGTCTGAAGGCCGCCTAAATCATCGGGGATTTGTAGTTTTTTCAATTGTCCTTCCAAACGATTTGATACTACTTCTAGTGTACCAACTACAACCGGGATTATTTGTGTTTTAACTCCGTGTATACGCCTTATTTCCAAGGCCAATGGAGCATAATTGCTCCACTTCTCATTCTCATTCTCTTTCACATTCCTGTCCCAGAGTACTGAGAAGTCTACAATCTGCCAGTTTTTTGAGACCTTGTCAATGACGACCAAATCAGGACGATTATGTTCCAATTGCTTGGTCGTTATGCCACTTTTGTCCCACCATAACTCTACCTTACCATCCTCACTTGTTCTCCCTTCATCAGGCACCTCTTCAAACCATTTTCCAGCACACTTCACCCCAACCCTCTTACACACCTCCCGATATATCCGGAGTCCCATGCGATCATGTCTTTTGCGGTACTCTCTCTGGGCCAGTCCACTACACCCTGCTGCAATAATAATAATAATAATAATAATAATAATAATAATAATAATAATAATAATGTCCCCTCCCAAATTCACCACTACGCTCTTTCAATATCATAGATGTTTATTATATTTTCTTAGCTTTTAACAAATGTTCACATCATAGTATGATTGTCTTTTAGATTATTTCTTTAGTTTTGTGAACTTCATTTTCGTATTCATGTATTCTGCACTGATATGAAAATGAAGACTATAGCGGAGTATATGTAACTGATGAAAATACGCTACACATTTTGATGGAAAACATGGGGGAAAATGGACATAGAAAAACAGAAACCTAAAACTTTACATGTAATTTCTGTATTTAAACTAATAGTTATTTAAATATTTCAACATATAATCTTGTGGGGAAAATCCAGCTATCCAATAAGGGGCATTCTAGATAGAAACAAAAATAAAAATTGCCTCAGTCATGAAGGATTTCTCTTCCACCAACCGAGGACAGAAAAGGTGAAGTGTAGCATCAGAACAGATACTACACTGTGATCTTATCCCAAAGGTCAAGAATTGTTTGTGTTTAATATGTTTCTTTGTTTGTTCCCTAAATTCATAATTCATTTTTATCAGTATTAGATTGTATGTTGCTTTAAAATTACGTAATTTTACATAATATTTATATTTTATATTGAATAAAGTTCAATTTCAGTATTAATCGAATTGGGTTCTTTTCTTTTCTTCTTTAACGTGTTTTAATGCTCTTTTTAAAAAATGCCGACATATAGTATCGACAGTGACAGTTTGACAAATCTTACCTACATTGCCTGCTGGCATTTTTCAGTTAACAGGCCTTCTATGTCTCGATGGCCGTGACCATGCTCGGGTTCTGCCAGTTTCATGATATTTGCAAACCATTACGTGGTTTCTCTTGTGAATATATGATTATATTGATTATATCAAGGTGAACACAAACAAAATGAAAGCGAATCAAAATATTATCTGTTTGCCGATCTCGGACAAATTGCGTGTGCGTTGCTTATACGAAGCGACGCAAATGGCAGCGCGAGGCGTGACTCGACGAGAATCTCGAAATAGAAGATTTACTCTGACCAAAAATTAAACAAACAAACAAACAAACAAACAAAAACACAAAAAGTTTCTTTTAATTTATAATTTGAGACGGTGACCTTCTAACAAACAAATGGGAAGAGCTTTAAAGTATGACGAGGTCAACGTAAGCAAGTTTGTTTTTAAAAGTTTTAACAGTTTATTTTAGATGAAAAAAAAACGCTCTTTTTCTCCTTATTCTTTATCTTCTTTTAATCCTCCCCCTCCTCCTTTGCTTCTTCCTCCTTCTCCTGCTCCTCCTCCTCCTCGTTGTTGTTGTTGTTGTTGTTGTTGTTGTTGTTCTTCTTCTTCTTCTTCTTCTTCTTCTTCTTCTTCTTCTTCATGGTTTTTAATGTAAAACTTCAGAGAAAATGCGTGCTAAGCAATATTTTTTGGAAAGGTAATGAATAATTCTGAAATCTTTAACTATACAATCAATTCAATTTACAAAAATAAATAAATAAATAAAAATAAAAAATTAAAAAAATTAAATCAATCGCCTCGATGAATATTGCTTACGTACAAATTTATTTATTTATTTATTCATTTTTGCTAGGTTTGACCAAGAAAGAAAAAAAAATGTTTTCACAGGTTGCATTTATTTTCTTCTTACTGCAACGGGATGTGGCACAAGACCGGACGGTACCGGACCCCCCCCCCCCATTAAGAAGGCAACTCTGGTTAAGTGCAAGAATAATAAAGAACGAACCCGTCGCAAATTCTTGTCATTGACCCCCATCATAAGCAAATAAGCACATGTGATACCAATGGTTATCTTTTCGGCTAGCAATCATTTCCATCTTGTTAACTCTTATCCTTGAGTGTCTCATAGCCTTAATAAATGGTGGTCCCCAATAATAAATAAACATAAAAACAACTCCTTTGGAATTCATAGAAGACCGCATATCCTAAGATCGAACACGATCATACCTTATTCCCAAAAGAATAAAAGAGTGTCTCAAGCCATCAAATCAACCACTGGCTTGTGCGAATTGTGGAATTTGTTCCTTCCCCACCGCAGGAAAATGTAGCACAAGACCGACAGGTGTGAGAATAAATCCAGGAGTTAGGAGGGGGCACTCTAGCTCTTCAAAAATTGCCATTAACAGACGCTCTAGCATATCTCGTTAAAGGCTATTCTGATAACCACAATTTAACGAACTCTCTAAAAGAAGGGAGGAATCCCTGGAAAGGTGCATCTCCTAGAACTGAAACGGATCATATGTCACTCTGCGAAAAAAAGAGCTTGGTACTGTCGAGTCATCCTCTGGAAATCGCTCTAAACAAGGCATGAAGCCATTTGATGTAAGGAACTAAAAAAAACTTGCAAACGATGTGTTAGATCGAATAGATTCTGACCCAGAAATAAGCAAATCTTTTCTCTTTGTCAGGAACATCACTCCTGGAATGTTCGGACTAAAGGCGAAATAAGATAAGCAAGAGTTACGAGACTGCCGAAAGTAAACCTAAGATCCACTTTTTACTATCCTTAAATGTCTGAATGATTGCGTCAGTTGATATGAAATACTCAACCGTAACAGCAGGTACGCAGTATTGATTTACAGAGTCGACTCTAAGTCCCCGGATATCTAAGAAGACTCTTCTCTATCTCCTCCTGTGGAGATGCGTACGGATATATCTTATTGAAACACCAATTGCCGTTAGGTTAGCTATTAGATAGTGAAGAGGACCAGAAGAAGGACACCCGAAAAGAATGGGGCGATCTTATAGCGGCAGTCAAGAAATCTCCTCACTTCCGTCGGAGAGCAGTTCTATCTCTCAGCTTACCGACAGCGACGAGAGCAAAAGCAAGACGCGGCAGTCCCAGCCATTTCGGCAGCGGGGTAGGGATGGTGAGCATGTGTGACCAAAAGTCGGCTTCTCAGTATATGTAAATAGTATCTCTCCCTCCAATTAATTCCTTTTAAAGCTTTCTCCCTCTCTCTGTCTCTGTCTCTGTCTGTCTGTCTGTCTGTCTGTCTGTCTGTCTGTCCGTCTGTCTGTCTGTCTGTCTGTCTCTCTCTCTCTCTCTCTCTCTCTCTCTCTATTATATATCTATCTAGCTAGCTATCTTTCTTACACTTGCGTTTGATTTCTGTCTCTCTTGATCTGTTAAATAAGCTCTTTAACGCCAAACCGACGCCCGCGTGGTTCTCGATCAATAAAGCGAGGAACAGAGCAAACATCACGAACATTAACGAAATCTGGGTAAGAACGAAGATGCACTGGCGTATGATGCTATGCACATACAATAGCAAGCGTATACAACACGTCGAGGTTAAATAACGTTAAGCCTGATCACCACTTAAACAATGATCGCTAAAGGATACTGAGCCCTGTAACTTTGGAAGTGGCCATAAGAGCAAGTCACGCTCTCTAATCACTTTGAGGAAGGTATGATTTATCCCCCTCCATCACACTCTTTTATCGTTTGAAATGCGCCCAAGTATCCTTATAAAAGACTCTATCGGTAAGTCCATCATGATTAAGTATGAAAGCTATCATTCGCCCGTGTTGTTGCCATTTCTGAGCTGGTGCACCAACCAGTAGCCTCTCCCTTTTTTGACAAGGTGCGAAAAAGAATCTCTAATCTTATAGGTCTCGCACTGTCTGCCAAGTTCCACCCCATCTCGCATCACTGCAGTATTGTATCCCTGTGCTTGTTTTACAAATACTTCACCGGAATGTGCTCCGATAAACTTACAAGCAGCAAAATCTCCCCCTTCACTGTAGAGATTCCAAGATGCCGGAATATTTTCTATTCTGATAGCTTCTTTCTTCAAACCTTTGACCTTTGCTTCCTGTTTTTCTGATCGTATCAACATGTAGAAATTTAAATGTAATGCAAACAAAAATCTTGATTTATACTCGGATTTCTCATATAAATCTGATTCCTATCGCAGTAGCCGGTTACGCTCTAATGACGAGATGCCTTTGTTTGTTGCGAATAAAAGTAAATATAAATGAAAGATAACATATTCTTCAGTCTGTAACACTTAATTTTCGAATAGATTTTTTTTCATACGTTCACTCATCTTCGAGAGGGGTTTGAAATTGCTAAACAATACCTACTAGAAACCATCCTAAAGCGTCTCTTCTTTTCTCTAGGTTTTTTGTTCATTTGCTTTTTGCCACCTGATGATGCTTCGACGAAGAATCGAAAACGTTCGTGACACATATGAAATTTATATTAATCTTAATTTATTTTGGCACAAGAAATATCATAAGAAAAATCGTAAAAAATAAGAAAGAGTATAATTAACCGGAAGCTTTCTATTATTTTTAACAGTGCATACTTGAATGACAAAATACTACCTAAATACACACGACTATAATTAATATATATATATATATATATATATATATATAAGCGAAAACACGCACACACACACAAACACACACACACACATATATAATATGAAGAAAAAACGACAATATAAAAACATATACTAATGCATATGGTTTATTACATAAGAACGATACATCAATTAGGGGTGTATGATAAGTAAAACTTTTTATATTATGGTATTTCGAAGCCTAATGCTTCTCATCAGAAGATGACAGTAGATGTGAGGTAACATATTAAGGATAAGACGTCTAGCGATCGCTACATTGATAAAATAATTGTGCGTAAGAGAAAAATGGTAATATATTGAAACTGTTGGGGAAGGAAGTATTTCTCCTCTATTGAATACATCACTGTAGTTTTCCCATTTCTCTCCCCCAACAGTTTATTAAAATAATGGTACTGAAAACTTATAAACCCTTTTTACTGATAATTTAGGATTATGTAGCATACGAGCATGTGCTGTAGAGGTACAAAAAATAACTTCCAAATTATGAATGCATTTTACTGTCTGTGAGCAGAACTATATTTAGGATGATGTGGTTTTTGTTAGTTGTTCTTTATGGATATTCTTACGGCTGATGAGTGCCCCACTGATATACGAATAATAAAATACATATATGCAGAGTATCACATCTAAAGATATCAGTATGGCTGAAGCAATTGTATGCTTATATAGTAAATAAAACTTCACATTTTTTTAGCATAGAAAGCGATCACACACACGCGCGTGCGCACACACACACACATTCATATACATATATATATGATTCTTGTGAGTTGCGACCTTGTTTGACTGTGGAAATAATTATATAATCTCTCACATTCTGAAAATTATATTACTAATTGCCTACTAAATTAGCGTGTTGGATGGCATCGTTTTGGCGAGTATAAAATTCCTACTTGTGAGACATCGGCTTGAGTTATAGCTTGGTTGGATGACCAAATCCCTTGTTTGAGACGAAGTAGGTCCGTTCCATTGTCGGGTTTCGCCGCGGTTTGCTTGATCTGTGTTTGTTAATAGACTTTCTTGTGTATAGCGCGTTTGCTCATGTGGCAGAGTACTCGCCTCGTATGCAAGAGGCTGATGAGCCCAAATGAGGGCAAAACTCGAGTCTAGGGCTTCCGGTTTGTTGGCTGTCATGGCTCTTGTGAGCTTCGACGTTGTTTGGCTGTGGAAATAATTATAGAATCGCTCACATTCTGAAAATTATATATATATATATATATATATATATATATATACATATATACAGAGAGAAAGAGAGAGAGAGAGAGAGAGAGAGAGAGACAGAGAGAGAGACAGAGAGAGAGAGAAAGCGAAAGAGAAATGTTATTTAATATTATGTTTTTTATTATCTTTTTCCAGTCATTGAATATATTTTAATGTGCAATTTTATTATGACAAAATAGGGCCAAAAAGAAAGAAAAATAAATAAATAAATAAAATAACGAATACACCCTAATAGCAATTACTAACCCCCCCCCGCCCCTCATCTTCACCTCGTCTGCTCCAACATTTAGTCTGGGTCATAATGTTACAGTCTTTAAGAGGCTCCATTGAAATACTTGAATTTCAGAAACGCAAATCTCTGTAGCCAGCCAGACGGTATTGATCGTGTTAGATGGGCAGAGTAAAGAAACCGGGTAGCGACCGGCCTGTTCGTTATTAATTTTCACAATAAACCGCGTTGATTTTAGTAGATAAACAATCGCATTATTATTATTATTATTATTATTATTATTATTATTATTATTATTATTATTATTATTATCATCATCATCACCATCATCATCATCATCATCATCATTGTGTTCGTTAACTTTGCAGTGTTGCGATGCTTTACACCTGTTAATTTTTTTTACTCAAGAGCAAGATCTTACACCAAAGCTAGTGTGCATATCTAAAGGTTCAATTAGATACGAAGGCACCCAGAGCGTAGGATGTTTGCTCTGCGAAGCAGAACTGACTCCTGGAGTACGATGATGTATTAACTGATCCCCAAGGAGTTCAACTGTTTTTCACGATCATCTGCAATTTAGCAAATTTTATTATTATTATTATTATTATTATTATTATTATTATTATTATTATTATTATTATTATTATTATTGTTGTTGTTGTTGGTGGTGGTGGTGATGATGTTGTTGTTGGTGGTGGTGGTGGTGGCGGCGGCGGCAGCGGCTCACAAGGAGCTTTCACACAGGTCATGAAATATCTCTCCTTGGGAACAACCTGTGGTGTTCACTGGAAGCTAAGTGACAACAAGTCTCCCCAGATTTTCAGTCCTCTCCACCTCTTTCGATAGTATTTGCAAATAAATTTGCATTATCGCAACAGCTGCTTGCCATTGATTTCTCGTTGACAGCGGCTATTGGTCTTTACTGCAATTTAAGTGGCAATAAACCTCCTGACGGTCCCAGTTATCTGCGCACTTATCCAGCGGAGGTTTGGTCAGTGCTCTCTCCTCGGTCTTTCCTTGCCTCTACTTGGCTGTTTGGTCTCACTCTTTTGGGGGGGGGGGCAGTGATGTTGTCATGGGGGGATGGAGTGGAGTTAGAGAACTTATAGATAAGTGCCTTCAATGTTCTTGGTTCCATGTTGTGCTTTGTTTGCAGTTTGTCTGGCCTGTGCTTGTTGCTCATGTATGTTAGTCTCCACATTCAATGGTTTTCTTTAATATTTCAGCTGTTTTCGTTATTATTGATCATTGTATTTTTTCAGTCATTCCTTTGATTCCAATTTCTCCCATTCTTTTTCCAAAGTTTTTCGGCATTGTTCCTAGTGCTCATACTATTATAGGAATTATTTAGATTTTCTTCATCTTCCAAATCCCTTTCAGCTCTTTAGCTAGCTCTGTGTATTTGTTCCTTTTCTCCTTTTCTTTGATATTTACCCTGTGGTCAGCTGGAACAGCAAAGTCTATGATTTGACAGGACTTTTTTTTCTTGTTAATTATTACAACATCCGGTCTTCCTGCTTGGATGAGTTTATTAGTTTGTATGTCCACGTCCCATAGGATTCTGTGAT
Source organism: Euprymna scolopes (assembly GCF_053919585.1). Classification (NCBI taxonomy): domain Eukaryota; kingdom Metazoa; phylum Mollusca; class Cephalopoda; order Sepiida; family Sepiolidae; genus Euprymna; species Euprymna scolopes. The sequence goes on from NC_136496.1 coordinate 90,295,803, forward strand.
TCTCGTTTTCAAGTACTGTTGCCAGCTTATGTTTGTACCACTTATCTATGCGTTGGAAATGCAGTTGTTTGCATAATTCCGAGTGTACAGCCTTCCCCACTTGGTCGTGTCTGTTCGTGTATTCCTTTTGAGCCAGTTTGCTGCATTCACTTATTATATGGTTTACCGTTTTGTCTCTTTGTCCAGAGAGTCTGCATTTGCTGTTTTCTTGTGTTTTGTTGATCTTTGCTTTGATGTGATTGGTTTTTATTGAGTTATCTTGTGCTGCGGTTATTAGGGATTCAGCTTCTCGGCTTATGTGTCCTTTTTGCATCCATGTCCAATTGTTTTCGTTATTTTCATCTTTTGTCATTCTTATGAATCATCCATGTAGTTGTTTTTCTTCCCATTTTTCTTTTCTCGTCTTATCCTTCATCTCTCTCTGTTTTCTGTTTTTTCGATTTTTTTAGTGTCTCTCGCTGACATGATTATCCTTTCCGTGTTTTGCGTTTTGTATTTTTCTAATTCTTTATTTTGTGTCATGCACACAGTCTTCTATACAAATTAGTCCACTCCTGCCTTTTTTCCTTTTCACGTAGAGTCTGTCAATATCATCCTTTGGGTGTAGTGCATTGTGCATGGCCATGAGTTTCCTGGTTTTCTGATTGAGTTGTCTCTGTTCTTCTTTGGTCCACGGTATCAACGGTCCTGAGTATCTTACTAGTGATACTGCCAATGTGTTTATACTTTTTATTAGGTTTCTGCTATACAATTTTGTTTCTAGAAATTTTCTTGTTCTCTTGATGTATTCCTTTCCGACTCTCTCTTTCATTTCTGTGGCTTTGCTTCCAGAATACTTTGCAGTTCATCGGTCTTTCCTTCCTTCTTGACTCTATTTGGTTATTTGATTAACATTTTTGGTTCTGACTGTTGGTATTGCCGATTTTATGCTGATAGCCGGATCATAACAAATGACCATGGGTTATCAGCATCTTCTTTTCTCAGCCTCCCAGCACAGATCCTGGCGGTTCCCAATAAAGCAGTCTTTGGAAGTACTCCAACCTTGAACTAGATCCCAATTTTCTCAATTCACTTGTCAAATCCTTTTGTTACACTCCCTATAGCTCCCGTCACATTAGGTACAACTTCTGCCTTCTTCAACTTCCACAATCCTTTGATCTCCCTTTTCAAGTCTTGGTATTTTTCAACCTTCTTTTCTTTTTCCTCCACATTCGCATCAGATGGCGCTGATAAATCAATGATTATTGCATTGCATTCCTTTTTTTTTTCAACAAGACTAAATCTAGTCTTCTGGCTTCAATCACATTATCACATTGGATATTCATATCACACAATAATTTCACATTATCACATTGGATATTCATATCAGACAATAATTTCACATTATCACATTGGATATTCATATCACACAATAATTTCACATAATCGCATTGGATATTCATATCACACAATAGTTTAACATTATCGCATTGGATATTCATATCACACAATAATCTCACATTATCACATTGGATATTCATATCAGACAATAATTTCACATTATCACATTGGATATTCATATCACACAATAATGTCACATGATCGCATTGGATATTTATATGCACAATAATTTCACATTATCACATTGGATATTAATATCACACAATAATTTCACATTATCACATTGGATATTCATATCACACAATAATTTCACATTATCACATTGGATATTCATATCACACAATAATTTCACATTATCGCATTGGATATTTATATCACACAATAATTTCACATAATCACATTGGATATTCATATCACACAATAATTTCACATTATCACATTAGATATTCATATCACACAATAATTTCACATTATCACATTGGATATTCATATCACACAATAATTTCACATTATCGCATTGGATATTCATATCACACAATAATTTTACATTATTACATTGAATATTCATATCACACAATAGTTTCACATTATCACATTGGATATTCATATCACACAATAATTTCACATTATCACATTGGATATTAATATCACACAATAGTTTCACATTATCACATTGGATATTCATATCACACAATAGTGTAACATTATCGCATTGGATATTCATATCACACAATAGTGTAACATTATCACATTGGATATTCATATCACACAATAGTTTCACATTATCGCATTGGATATTCATATCACAGAATAATTTCACATTATCGCATTGGATATTAATATCACACAATAGTTTCACATTATCACATTGGATATTCATATCACACAATAATTTCACATTATCACATTGGATATTCATATCACACAATAATTTCACATTATCGCATTGGATATTCATATCACACAATAGTTTCACATTATCGCATTGGATATTAGTATCACACAATAATTTCACATTATCACATTGGATATTCATATCACACAATAATTTCACATTATCACATTGGATATTCATATCACACAATAATTTCACATTATCGCATTGGATATTAATATCACACAATAGTTTCACATTATCGCATTGGATATTCATATCACACAATAATTTCACATTATTACATTGGATATTAATATCACACAATAGTTTCACATTATCACATTGGATATTCATATCACACAATAATTTCACATTATTACATTGGATATTCATATCACACAATAGTTTCACATTATCGCATTGGATATTAATATCACACAATAGTTTCACATTATCACATTGGATATTCATATCACACAATAATTTCACATTATCACATTGGATATTAATATCACCCAATAATTTCACATTATCATTGGATATTAATATCACACAATAGTTTCACATTATCACATTGGATATTCATATCAGACAATAATTTCACATTATCGCATTGGATATTAATATCACACAATAATTTCACATTATCGCATTGGATATTCATATCACACAATAGTTTCACATTATCGCATTGAATATTCATATCACACAATAATTTCACATTATCACATTGGATATTAATATCACACAATAGTTTCACATTATCACATTGGATATTCATATCTCACAATAGTTTCACATTATCACATTGGATATTCATATCACACAATAATTTCACATTATCGCATTGGATATTCATATCACACAATAGTTTCACATTATCGCATTGGATATTCATATCACACAATAATTTCACATTATCGCATTGGATATTCATATCACACAATAGTTTCACATTATCACATTGGATATTCATATCACACAATAATTTCACATTATCACATTGGATATTCATATCACACAATAATTTCACATTATCACATTGGATATTCATATCACACAATAATTTCACATTATCGCATTGGATATTAATATCACACAATAGTTTCACATTATCGCATTGGATATTCATATCACACAATAATTTCACATTATTACATTGGATATTAATATCACACAATAGTTTCACATTATCACATTGGATATTCATATCACACAATAATTTCACATTATCACATTGGATATTCATATCACACAATAATTTCACATTATCGCATTGGATATTCATATCACACAATAGTTTCACATTATCGCATTGGATATTAGTATCACACAATAATTTCACATTATCACATTGGATATTCATATCACACAATAATTTCACATTATCACATTGGATATTCATATCACACAATAATTTCACATTATCGCATTGGATATTAATATCACACAATAGTTTCACATTATCGCATTGGATATTCATATCACACAATAATTTCACATTATTACATTGGATATTAATATCACACAATAGTTTCACATTATCACATTGGATATTCATATCACACAATAATTTCACATTATTACATTGGATATTCATATCACACAATAGTTTCACATTATCGCATTGGATATTAATATCACACAATAGTTTCACATTATCACATTGGATATTCATATCACACAATAATTTCACATTATCACATTGGATATTAATATCACCCAATAATTTCACATTATCATTGGATATTAATATCACACAATAGTTTCACATTATCACATTGGATATTCATATCAGACAATAATTTCACATTATCGCATTGGATATTAATATCACACAATAATTTCACATTATCGCATTGGATATTCATATCACACAATAGTTTCACATTATCGCATTGAATATTCATATCACACAATAATTTCACATTATCACATTGGATATTAATATCACACAATAGTTTCACATTATCACATTGGATATTCATATCTCACAATAGTTTCACATTATCACATTGGATATTCATATCACACAATAATTTCACATTATCGCATTGGATATTCATATCACACAATAGTTTCACATTATCGCATTGGATATTCATATCACACAATAATTTCACATTATCGCATTGGATATTCATATCACACAATAGTTTCACATTATCACATTGGATATTCATATCACACAATAATTTCACATTATCACATTGGATATTCATATCACACAATAATTTCACATTATCACATTGGATATTCATATCACACAATAATTTCACATTATCGCATTGGATATTAATATCACACAATAGTTTCACATTATCGCATTGGATATTCATATCACACAATAATTTCACATTATTACATTGGATATTAATATCACACAATAGTTTCACATTATCACATTGGATATTCATATCACACAATAATTTCACATTATTACATTGGATATTCATATCACACAATAGTTTCACATTATCGCATTGGATATTAATATCACACAATAGTTTCACATTATCACATTGGATATTCATATCACACAATAATTTCACATTATCACATTGGATATTAATATCACCCAATAATTTCACATTATCATTGGATATTAATATCACACAATAGTTTCACATTATCACATTGGATATTCATATCAGACAATAATTTCACATTATCGCATTGGATATTAATATCACACAATAATTTCACATTATCGCATTGGATATTCATATCACACAATAGTTTCACATTATCGCATTGAATATTCATATCACACAATAATTTCACATTATCACATTGGATATTAGTATCACACAATAGTTTCACATTATCACATTGGATATTCATATCTCACAATAGTTTCACATTATCACATTGGATATTAATATCACACAATAATTTCACATTATCGCATTGGATATTCATATCACACAATAGTTTCACATTATCGCATTGGATATTCATATCACACAATAATTTCACATTATCACATTGGATATTCATATCACACAATAGTTTCACATTATCACATTGGATATTCATATCACACAATAATTTCACATTATCACATTGGATATTATTATCACACAATAGTTTCACATTATCGCATTGGATATTAATATCACACAATAGTTTCACATTATCACATTGGATATTAATATCACCCAATAATTTCACATTATCATTGGATATTAATATCACACAATAGTTTCACATTATCGCATTGGATATTCATATCACACAATTATTTCACATTATTGCATTGGATATCAATATCACACAATAGTTTCACATTATCGCATTGGATATTCATATCACACAATAGTTTCACATTATCGCATTGAATATTCATATCACACAATAATTTCACATTATCACATTGGATATTAATATCACACAATAGTTTCACATTATCACATTGGATATTCATATCTCACAATAGTTTCACATTATCACATTGGATATTCATATCACAAAATAGTTTCACATTATCACATTGGATATTAATATCACACAATAGTTTCACATTATCACATTGGATATTCATATCACACAATAATTTCACATTATCACATTGGATATTCATATCACACAATAATTTCACATTATCACATTGGATATTAATATCACACAATAATTTCACATTATCACATTGGATATTCATATCAGACAATAATTTCACATTATCACATTGGATATTCATATCACACAATAATTTCACATTATCACATTGGATATTCATATCAGACAATAATTTCACATTATCACATTGGATATTCATATCAGACAATAATTTCACATTATCACATTGGATATTCATATCACACAATAATTTCACATTATCACATTGGATATTCATATCACACAATCATTTCACATTATCACATTGGATATTCATATCACACAATAATTTCACATTATCACATTGGATATTCATATCACACAATAGTTTCACATTATCGCATTGGATATTGATATCACACAATAGTTTCACATTATCACATTGGATATTCATATCACACAATAATTTCACATTATCACATTGGATATTCATATCACACAATAATTTCACATTATCACATTGGATATTCATATCAGACAATAATTTCACATTATCACATTGGATATTAATATCACACAATAATCTCACATTATCGCATTCGATATTAATATCAGACAATAATTTCACATTATCACATTGGATATTCATATCACACAATAGTTTCACATTATCGCATTGGATATTAATATCACACAATAATTTCACATTATCACATTGGATATTAATATCACACAATAATTTCACATTATCACATTGGATATTCATATCACACAATAATCTCACATTATCGCATTGGATATTAATATCAGACAATAATTTCACATTATCACATTGGATATTAATATCACACAATAGTTTCACATTATCACATTGGATATTAATATCACACAATAATTTCACATTATCGCATTGGATATTCATATCACACAATAATCTCACATTATTACATTGGATATTCATATCACACAATAATTTCACATTATCACATTGGATATTCATATCACACAATAATTTCACATTATCGCATTGGATATTAATATCACACAATAATTTCACATTATCACATTGGATATTAATATCACACAATAATTTCACATTATCACATTGGATATTCATATCACACAATAATTTCACATTATCACATTGGATATTCATATCACACAATAATTTCACATTATCACATTGGATATTCATATCACACAATAGTTTCACATTATCACATTGGATATTAATATCACACAATAATTTCACATTATCACATTGGATATTAATATCACACAATAATTTCACATTATCACATTGGATATTCATATCACACAATAATTTCACATTATCACATTGGATATTCATATTACACAATAATTTCACATTATCACATTGGATATTAATATCACACAATAATTTCACATTATCACATTGGATATTAATATCACACAATAATTTCACATTATCACATTGGATATTAATATCACACAATAATTTCACATTATCACATTGGATATTAATATTCACACAATAATTTCACATTATCACATTGGATATTCATATCACATAATAATTTCACATTATCACATTGGATATTAATATCACACAATAATTTCCCATTATCGCATTGGATATTCATATCACACAATAATTTCACATTATCACTCTCCACCTTTTCTGAAACATGCTTGTACCATTTTTCACTGCATTCCAACCCTCTCGGACATATCCCAATTGACATTTCTCGCAATATTGTCATGTTGTCTCTTGTACTCCTTTTTAGTTGACTTCTTACAACTACTGACGAGGTGTTGTACATTCACACCTTAAGTCGACATGAAGGACTTTCGGCTGCTTTATCAATGTTATACTTCACATAATTTGTCCTCGGCACTTGCTCCTGTGTGGCATATATTAGAAGTTCTGTCTCAACCTTCAAGTCACATTTTGACAACCATCGCCAGGCTTTTTCTTTTGTCCATTTCCTGTGGTAGATCTCTACTGGACTGGCCATTTATCAATCCATTTATCTTTCTTTTATTATTATTATTATTATTATTATTATTATTATTATTATTATTATTATTATTACAACAACTACTACTACTATTATTCACTAGTTCTCACACGTCATCATCAGGGATCACTCACTGGCAATAACCTATAATGTTTCCTGGAGTCTAAGTGACAACAAGCCTTCCCAAATTTTCAGTGTTCTCTGCCCCTCTCAATAACCAGTGCAAATTGCTCACTGATAATAACCGTTGGTGTTTCCTGGCATTTGAATGACAATCCCCCCTGATTTTCAAACGATTTCTTTTGGCAACCATAGCAAATATGTTTTTGTTATTGCAACTGCTACTTACAATTTAGGATTTGGGCGGCAATAAGCCTCTTTAAGGTCCCAGTACTTTCACCACTTTTCCAGTGGAGGTCTGGTTAGTTCCAGTGGATTACAATTTAACTCCCTTATTTCGTTCCTGACTTTTCCTTCAATTCTTGCAGGGTTTGGGGTTTGATGTTTTGAGGTCTGCCAGCTTGCAGAACAAAATAAGGCAGTTAAATCGCAATCCAGAGATTCTGCAATATGTCATGAATAATGTTTTGGAAAGAGCACAAATATGCGAAGCTGAAAATGGGCAACATTTAAAAAACATTATTTTTCATAAATAAAGATTGTTTGAATTTTGCATTTTATTTTTAAAGAATTTCCCAATGTCTTAGTTAGATTATGTTAAAATATTTCCTTAAGATTTTAGCTATGCCACCATTGTGCCCATTGTATAGTCTCAATCATTCCTTTGATTCTAATTTCTCCTAATCTTGTTTTCCAAGTTTTTGTGTCCTGATCCGCATCGGATTAACACGATTTGCACGATTATGGATCCTTTGTAACATTTTGAATTGAGTCTCCTGTTGTTCTGTTAGCCTAACTGTAGCGTTTTGTTGGAGCGTTTTGTTGGAGCGTTTTGTTGGAGCAAATCAAATGTATCTAAAAGTATCATCTTGCATGTTTTGCATATTGATTACATGTCGAACCCAAACAGAAAATTGCACACGGACATCATAAGTGATATTTGGGCTTTGACCCAAGATATAGCTTTGTGGCGACTTCTTTTTGTCATCATGATAATATTTTGCTAAGACGTTTTGTCCTGGTTTAAAAGTCGTAGCAAGTCCATCTCTGCTCTATTGTTACTTTCATAGCAAGTGCTCGACCGAGCTTCTATCCATGCCCTCTCCCATAGAAGCTTCACAGCAGATATTCATCTAACTACAACTGCCAACAATTTCCTTTATGATCTATCTTTGCCTAAAACTAAACGTCAATTCTAAGAACAAAGTTTATTTCTTAGACCTTCCCAGCGGACTATTATGTGACCGTTTTCAAGTCTAATGTAAAGCAGTTCCTATTGAGCGGTTCTCTTAAATAAACAAACACTACCAGCTTTCCATCATTGCTGGAAAACCACAGGGTTTTATCATCAGTTAATTGATACTCATGAACCCTTATCCTCAAGTGGCCTTTGTACCTTGATAAATGGTGACACATGAAGAAGTGCAAAAAATGCATTTCACCGCAATTGCAATCAGCACTTGGAGAGGTTTTCTTTGCAGGAGGTTTATTAAACTTTGCTCAGACACTACGTGTAGTAGATTAATTACTGGACTGATGTATCAGCATAGTGTCACCTTTAAAGTTTAATAAACATTGGCATTCCGTAGTCAGCGCTGTGACTGACATTTTTGGCCTTGGTTAATCTTGAAATTAAATGTGTACAAATGTGCGAATCCTATAGAAATTGTTGTGCTGCAATAGAATTTCAGATATTTAAACTTAATGTTGAGCCTGATGAGTATCAGATGGGCGACCATTTGATAATACCAGGCGCTGTATGTAGGTGGACATCGATACCTCCCTGCAAGAACTGCAACACATGACGTGTATTTATTTTTTGCAGACTGTTATCCTCATCTTCATAGTTGTTGTTGTTTTACTACGTTTTGGCCAACTCATCCTCTGGCCTTCTTCAGGCGATTAACGATGATAGGATAGGAATGCTGAGTCTTGTAACTGTATCGCCAATAATTTACTGCCTTCCATAGTTGTTGTCTCACCATGTTTTGGTCAACTAATCTTCTGGCCTGCTTTTGGGTAGGATTGAAACCGTTATCTTCAAACAATGCTCACTTGGAACCATAGAGACTCAACACTTGTATCCACTGTGCCACGGACCCTGAAGCGTGGTGAGACAACAACAACTATGGAAGGCAGTAATCACTAGGGATACAGTTACAAGACTCAGCATTCCTATCCCGTCGTGGTTTACCACCTGAAGAAGGCCAGAGGATGAGTTGGTCGAAATGTGGTGAAACAATAAGAACAGTCGGCAAAAAAATAAAAATAAAAAATGAATACACAAATTCTGAAGACTCAAGTCAAAGGATTCCAATAAAACAAGTGAAGCACGCATGGTCCCTCGTAAGTTTCCAGGGAACGAGGCATAAAAAAATGACTAAGTTCAGCACCGCCCCCCTCCCCATTTAACCCAAAAGTCCCCAAGGGACGCCAAATCCTGGTAAAAATGGTGCAGTTTTGATCCCCTCCCCATTTAACCCCAAATGTCCCCAAAGCCTTAACATATCTAAATTTGAGTTCAGCACCATGCAAAACTGCTAAATAAACATACACAGGAAATTTTGGACAAATATGATAAAATAGTCCCAAAAATGGAATGTTTTTATTAGCCCTAAAAGAGCCCCTAGGGCACACCCAAGGAGTGTCGTGAAGTATAGACAAACAAAATTATATAGAAATCAGTTAGTTACAACTTTTCAGAAAGTTTTATAAAAATTCAAAGCATCAATTTTTTTTTAAATTAGAACAAAAGTGTCAATTTTAGCCATTTTAAACCGAAAGGCACCCCTAGGGGTGCAACCAGAGTTTTCTCGTATCATGTTTAATGTTTGTGCAAAATTTCAAAAAATTCCAATGAAAAAAGTGCAGAGAGACGAACGGACAAGGGTGAATTTACAGGTCCACCCTCCTTTTGTCGGAGGACCAATAAAATAATATATAACCTGTGGAGATTGTCATGCTGCAATGAATATCTGACATTTAAACTGATTCTTGTTGAGAAATTTCATTTGAAATTTGTCGCATTTATGATTTCCATGACCAGCAAAGGTAAAATAGTTGTCAGCATCGTTTATTTTATTTTTTATTTATGCAATCATAATGTAATAATCACGTTGACACACCAGTTCTCGTTTGTTCAAGTTAAGCAACGTTGACCTGGTCAGTATCAGATGGGTGACCATTTGGGAATACCAGGCGCTATATGTAAGAGGACGTTGACACCTCAGTGCAAAAGTGTAACACTGTCATCTCCCTTATGCACGTGGCTAAAGGGGAGGGGTGCTCGTGAATCTGATATTCCTAAGACTTCCACCTTCAGGGTGGAGCCGGTTCAACTCCCCTAGGGGTTAATGTTGTTGGGAAGGAGGCTATATAACGGACGTTAAAATGTGATTGCTAAACGTTAAAATGTGATTGCTAAACGTTAAAATGTCTTGTTCCGTTGTTTTAGTGAAAGTTAACATTTTTTGATCCCTTCAGAAGAATAAATTTAATTTTACTTTTTTCCAAGTATCGTCCTGATATACGAAATCAATGGAGGAAGTATCTTTCCAACGTGAAATCCACGAATTTAAAGTAATTCTTCGAGGTTCGTTGTAGTTTTTTCAGATAAGCTATCTGCAGAGTTCTTATAAATCGTTCATTCATAGCAGACAAATTCCTTAATTGCAATTCCTCAAATAACTTCTGTTGGTTTGTTAATTTCTTTTTTTTTTTCTAAGCCTCGATAAATCTGTATAAATTAACAATTAACATTTATTTTCCATTACAAGCGAAGAAAAAAAAAATTATTTCTTAGTTGTAAAACGTCTTACTTAAAGGGCAACATGTAATATTGTCTCTTTCTGAATTGTGCAAGGGACATAACTCTACTCTCCAAATCTCTTTGAAGAAAGCGAGATCATCCAGGAAAATAGTTACTTCTTCATGAATTGTTCATGTCGCTGCTTCTCTACCAAATTCTGGTTTAACTGTTTCTCGTAGTGTCCATTTTGACAGTGTTTCTTGCTGAGGTGCTGAGGTGCTCAGTTTTTCTGTGTTCTGGATTATGCATTTTTTTGCAAATAAAAAAAAACAAAACAAAAAACTCACTCTCAAAGAAGAAAAGAGAGTCCGTGTGTTAAGGCTTGTATACCAATTAGTAAATTAATTTAAGTAAGTAATAAAACAAATACTTTTATAACCAAAGGATAAAAAAATCTGTGTCGCTTATGCTTATTTTCATAGCAAGGGAAGCAACTTTGTTTAGAGAAGAAATTAAAAGTTAATTGGATTATGTCCCTTACACTCGACACTTAGAATTAACTATACTTTATGATTGTCTGAGGCTGTGTGAGTTCATTCCCCCATGGACTCCGAAATGGCTGGACCGTTTTTATGTAATTTCACACAAATATACTTTACGTGTCTGAGACTGTCCTTAAATAGGTTTATTTTATCGAAATGCCTCCAGTAAATATCAAAAATCAATAATCGAAAAATCTCATTAAAGAACGAGCAGTCCGATTTTAACCAAAGTCAACACCCTTATGCAGCCTAACGTCACAATTTGAAAAGTTTTATCAATGCACAAGCAGAAGGGCCCAGCGTATAGTAGGGCTTTTGATATGACAGAGGCGAGTTCGAAATGAATGTTTCCGTCTAGAACACAATTGAACCACGATTTAAAAAAAAATTTTTTTTTACACAGTGATCACCACTTATCAAGGCCCGGAAGCCACTCAGGGATAAGGGTTATTGCAAGTACATTACGTTAGTGTGGAGATTTGATGAAGTGTTTACTTAAGGGGGCGGTTCTTGACTTTTTCATTTTAAACTTTAATTCAATACATGTAAATGTACTTTTATTAAATCAACAGTAGATTCTCTACAGTGCAATGTAGATTACAATATATCGTGGACTAAGTCATTGTGGGGAAGTTTGTGAAGCTTCCTCCTGGTGCACCTCGGTGGGGCCTCAACTGGAGTAGACAATCAATCGATTTGATCGAAAAATAGGCAATTTCACCGATTTTGATGACAATCAAAAATATGCGAGCATGAAACTTTCGTTGATCACCATTCAATCTCGGGAAACTTCGTAGTATCTCCTGGTAGTATATATATATATATATATATATATATATATATATATATATATATATATATATATATATATATATATATATATAAATGTAATTCTTGGTTCGTTCAAAATCGATAAAATCATATTTTTACATTACCAATTTAATTGAAATTTTCAGAAAATCTATCTGTAAAGTCAAGGAATGTTTTCATATTATTAAAATAATTTAACATTACGAATTATAAAAATATTAAATAAAATAAAAATATTTTTTGTAACTGCGAGATTGTCCGACATTTCATTTCCGGTAGAAATGAACCTTTCACTTGCACCACGCATTGACGACTTTCGAATTACAACATTTTACTATCTACTTAATAGGAGCCAATGTAAGTACGTGAGGAATTAAAAAATGTCTAGTAACTTTTTCCTTTTATTATTCTTAAAGAGTAAAACTTATTTTTATTCATGAAAAGAGTTAAGCCAACGTAAATAAATAAATGTTTGTACACGTGACAAATTATCAATAAATGGTTTAGCTACTTTTTTATTATTTATGAAAAGAATTAAGCCAACGTAAATAATGTTTGTAAAATGTAAGAAACGTAAATAATGTTTGTAAAATGTAAGAAAATAAAATTTAAAAAATGTTACGTGTGCATGCATTAACCTTGACTAAGGAGGGGGACTAAGGGAAAGACCATTAAATAATTCTGCAGGTCGCCATGGAACTCAACGCCCAGGGAGTACCAAAAATAGTTTTCATGATATGAAGGAATTACTTTTTCGAAAAGTGGGTGATCATTTTTCCATGTAAATTTAACTTAAAATGAGCACCTACTTTCTAGCCACCTGAGGAAGGGGCATTTATTTTCATGTTTATTGGCTTAAAGGTTTTTTGACAAGGCAGTTTAGTACGCGAATGCATATTTAACAGCCTTCGTTTATGCTCGCGTGCAGCGTAAACAAAGGCTACGTTTGTGAAATGGAAAATAGTCCCAAAGTTCAGGGGTTATTACCATGCAAAAGAAATCAAACAAAAAACTTTTTAGCCAAAAAACACGCAGAAAAAAAACAAAAAAAAACTAGCATCCATTTTTTTCTATCGAATTCATTTGCTGTTTTTATTGAAAACTTTTTCCCCCCCAGAATTTTTGATAAAATTATCCATTAAGGGCCGTGCATCTCATGTTTGTATATAACAAATTTTTCATTTTTTGTAGATTTCGGTGTGTTAAAAACGAATCTGCAAACCGTTTCCGTCGCAAAAAAAAAAAAAAAAAAAATAGTTTTTATGATATGAAGAAATTACTTTTTCGAAAAATGGGCAATCACTTTTCCATGTAAACTTAACTTAAAATGATCACCCATTTTCTAGCCACCTGAGAGATGGGGGATTTTTTCCCATGTTTATTGGCTAAACAGCTTTCGTTTATGCTCGCGTATAGCGTAAATGAAGGCTACAGCTGTGAAATTGCAAATAGTCCCAGAGTTCAGGGGTTATTGCCATGCAAAAGAACTCAAACAAAAAACTTTTTAGCCAAGAAACACACAGAAAAATGCCCCTCTCTCAGTTGGCCAGATAGTGGGTGCTCATTCTAAGTTAAATTTACATTGAAAAGTGATCACCCACTTTTCGAAAAAAGTAATTTCATGAATATCATGAAAACTTTCTTTTTGCGACGGAAACGGTTTCCAGATTCGTTTTTAGCACGCCGAAAGCTACAATAAAATATTTCGTTATATACGAACGTGAAACGGGCCTTAAAGTAAAATAATACCGGATTTTTTTGAGCAGATTTGCCGTTTAGTTGTACAAATATCCTCAAATCAGGTAATCACTAAAAGGGACTCTTAAAAATCGTCACCTATATCGAGCAAAAGTTTAAAACCACCGATTATATGCCAGCCTACGTCATGGTAACATATATTGAGTGAGTTCCTAACAGTATTTTGTATAGTTTTTTTTAGTTTAAACTCATTTTCCCAAAATTTCCCGAAACTTAACGTGTTCGATACAGTCTGCCGTCATTTGTATTTTTCAAATGTACCGATAAACATTGAATTTTTTGAACCGATTAAGCATTATACATTAGACAAAAACACTACAATCTTATCCAGTTAGGGAGAACATTTACTTTTCTTGCCTTTGATAACATTTATTTGTTATATATTTATTTTTTGACAACTTCTTTGCATCTGTGTTTAGTAATACAAACCCTTTTCATTTAATACACTGTTGATTACATTAAGTTTGAGAAAGTGAGTTAAAAAAAAAAAAAAAAACTACACAAAATACTGTCAGAAACCCAACGATTATGCCAGCCTATGTCATGGTAACATATATTCGGTGGGTTTCTGACACTGTTTTGTATAGTTTTTAGTTTTCAACTTACTTTCCAAAACTTAACGTATTCAACAGTCTGCAACCATTTCTGTTTTTCAAGCCGATTAAACATTTTACATTACATAAAACCACTAAACAATTATCCAGTTAGGTAGAAACGTAACTTACCTTACCTTTGCTTTAATTTATTTGTTTTTGGACAACTTTTTCGAATCTGTGTATAGTAACCCCGCCCCATCACCCAAATATTAATTACTAACTTTTTGTATACAGAAAACAAGAACAACAAAAAAAAAAACATTTTGCGTTTCAACATTTTTGCTACGTTTGGCTTCATCCACTGATTGTTGGTCGAGCCCAAACCATGATTGACGGAAACTCCCGAGGATCCAAATCAAATTCTGCAAGAATTTTTTTTTCATTTTCACCTTCTTTTTACCTTTTAGGAGTGTATTGCTGTACTAAGTATGTGTGCATCCTAACAAATATGTCAGACGTAGCCTTTGAACATTGAACAACATGCGCAAAGCCATTGCTCGTAACAAGAGCTGTTTAATTATCAAACGTCCTTTATTTTAATGGTATTGAGCAGATAATTGGGCCTCACATCAGAGAGGAGGGGCCGATACGCGAACAAGCTATGGAGAGGAAGCCCCCGAAACAGTGCATATACTCTCCTGATGACCCAATATTATCTATAAGACGAAATACCCACCAAACATATAAAGTTTTAAAAGATATGCTATGAAATACCCCCAAAAAGCACTATCTTATAAAACTTAGACGAGGAAAGCCCTCGAAAGGCGCTTTATCTCTCTCTTGACATTGATTTTATCAAACAACAAAACAGCTAATAAACATCAGTATATACAAGCTGTTTCTCTCAAATACAGCATCTTCTGTTGTTCACTTGCTTCATAGCGAGTTTCTACTACTGTTCCGGTAGTAAATTTTTATCCTCATATGAAACATGCATTTTCTCTTTTTATTAGATTTTTCCATTACACCAAATTGAGCCACTACAATGCGTGGCAGGGTACAGCTAGTATATATATACATATATATCTTTACACACACACACACACACACACACACACACACACACACACACACACACACACACACACACACACACACACACACACACACACACACACACACAGACACACATATATATATAAATCGGTTAAATAATTAATATATTTATTTTTATAAAATACTCTAACTCCAATAATGAATAATTTTATTGTATTAAGAATTTTACATTATACCATTAACATATACGTAAAAATTATTTTATCACACACACACGCGCGTGCGCGCACGTGTGTGCGTATGTGTGTGCGTATGTGTGTGCATGTGTGTGTTTATGTGGGCGTATATATATATATATATATATATATATATATATATATATATATATATATACATACTTTTCTTCAATGTTTATGTATAATCCATTTCAATATATTACATTTTATTCTAGTTAATTTTGCTTAATCCATCATACACCATTGTTACATAAAAAATCAAATTCCCTTTCTTTCCCGTTCTTCTCCCCAACAAAATAACACTTTATGATTCTCTATCTATTGAAAAAATGTCAATGGCAGTACTTAAAAAAAAAGAATGATAATAAAATCCTTCGTATACTAAACCGAACATGTATCTAAATTTGCCTCCGTAAAAAGGCAAATAACTCAAATCTATCAAGAAGATTAATAAAACTTAGTAAATAACTCCAAGTCAGTAGTTTAATCCAAGGGAAATAACTCCTATCTTTTTTTACTTATCACGTTTGTTCCCCCTGCATTACAACGTTGAATTTAATGTTATTTATTGTGTGTGGGCATTGTCTTTCTCACTCTCTTTCTCTTTCTCTTTCTCTTTATATATATATATATATATATATATATATATATATATATATATATATATATATATATATATATATATATATATATATATATATATATAAAGTTGGTCAAAGGGAAAATTATTCCCAACTCGCATTTAGGTTAAAATGCACTTTCGTAAATAATTGAATACATTCAAAAACGTATCGCAAAAACAAAAACAAATAACATCTCTCTCTCTCTCTCTCTCTCTCTCTCTCTCTCTATATATATATATATATATATATATATATATATATATATATATATATATATATATATATAATAGCATGTGTGTGTGTGTGTGTGTGTGTGTGTGTGTGTATCTGTGAGTGTGTCCGTGCGTGTGTGCGTGCGTGTTTCTCATTCACATCTTTATATTTTTCCCCGCACTTTTATTCAAGCTGATAAATATTTGTTAGTCTCGGGTAAAACTAATTTTCCCAATAGACCGGCTGTGCATTATCTTATCAAATCTTAAATCAAATGTTACTAAGCCTTATGTCCACAATACTTATTCCAATTTTGAGAAACATTATTTTGATTCTAGAGAATGTCTAAAATATGAAGCATAAGTTGAATGTGGCCCTTAAGAAGAAATTAAAATT
The DNA here is from genome assembly GCF_053919585.1 of Euprymna scolopes. NCBI lineage: Eukaryota > Metazoa > Mollusca > Cephalopoda > Sepiida > Sepiolidae > Euprymna > Euprymna scolopes. The sequence continues at coordinate 90,313,659 of NC_136496.1, forward strand.
CAGTGAATCTTGTTTAAATGATGTCTAATGACTATGAATCAAAATTTAATGCAAATCTGAAATATTTGAATTTTTAAATAGGAAGTCACACTATATTATGCGTTCTAGAAACCCTTTAAATATTCAAAAGAAATAAAATTTGAGGAATAGATGTCGCACATATATTGTTAAAACTTCAAAAATTCTGGAGTTCTGTAATTTAACATGAAGGATTTCATCCTATTTCTTCTATAGCTAAACATAGCCCACTGTACCCACAGCTACTCATACTAGAAGCTGTTTTCCAAAACTCATAATGATTGATTAATTTACTTAGTAGTGCATCCTACACGTAGAAATATATAAGCATACTAACTTTATAGAAATAGAGATATTACGAATCAACGAGTTGCAGTAACCAAAGAAAAATTGAAATAACCCTTTAGTAAAATAGAGTTATCTCCCTTGAACCATTGTCGACGCTTGCAATAGCGCCAAATGTTCTTCTCCAATAAGATTGAACTCATTCACTTAATTGAGGATTGAATAATTAAATTTCCTTCATATTTCTCCCCTGACAATCCCACACAATAACTGCCCACCATTCCGTGAGGTGTGCTGCATTTTTTACGCCGAGACATTCAAGATGTGAGTTGCTGTAAAAAAGGCGTGTTATTATTTACTAATTTCTCGACGCAGCAGACTCCATCTAGAGAAAAACAGTGTTTATAGGGGATAAAATGTTGCCCTTTTATCACCCTTGATAAAAACAGAATTTTGGAAGAGTAGTTATCTGCCCTTCCGTCAACCAACATTCGGGAAAAAAACAAAAAAAAAAAACATGAAAAAAAAAAAAAATTCAATGAAGATTCGCTCAGCGACCGACAATTAAATACGTTCTTATGTCAAATTAATACTTTTCTCTGTTGTATTTATATTATACAATATTATTATTGATCCATATGGAATCGTTTTTATCCAATTAACTTCTTCATATTTTTATTTTTACCAATCACATGAGACCATTTTCATTTTTAATTACGTACCTCTTGAGAGGATGGAACCTATTCGCACTATTGAGTAATGAGTAGTTGAATAAAAATATCGTTTACTTTATATTTTTGACTCCCCACAAACTCGCACATTTAACTGCCCACCATTCCGCGAGGCGTTCCACAGTAGTATTTATATTGCGTTTTATATAACGAGATATGAGGCGTATGTGGGAACCTGGAATCTTAATACTAACCTTAACCCAAACTCTCATCCTAACCAAACAATAAGGAGAAATAGGGCTTCATCGACTTTTACGTGGAGATTAGGGCCTTGACCGTAACCTGACATGTCTAAACAAGATTTACAAAAGTAATTTAAGGACGTGTGAGCGTACTGCACATCATTGCCGATGTTTTTTTTTTTTTTTTTTCTATAAGTTTTCCATAGTGGTTGGTATCTTTTTACAATAACCAAATGGTTCGGAGCGGATCCACCTGGTAAATGCCGAAGGGTCAGATCTAGACTTTTGAAAAGTCTAGATCTGACCCTTCTAACCTTCTAGAGTGAGAACTTAATTAGCCATATAAAACAATCGAGCTTGTGTCACATCCATGGATCTTTGTGGTAAGAAGAGTTATATATAACTCTATACCGGCACGCAGATAAAACATGCGAACGGAAAACAAACAAGCACCTGCACCATGCAAGTTTGCAAATGAGCTTCGTACGACAGGAATGCGCAATATCATACGTTTACTTACACAAATGAGATAAGATTTTAGTTCCGAACCGATGCCTCCGTTTAGTCTCGAAAGACAAAGAGTACCCCTGTAGGGACAGCTGCGCATGTAAGTGTGCGCATGTAATTATGATATATATATACATATGTGTGTGTATATATATATATATATATATATATATATATATATATATATATATATATATGTATATATATTTATATATATGTATATATTTGTGTATATATATATATGTATATATATGTGAGTGTGTGTGTGTGTGTGTGTGTGTGACGAAAATTATGGAAATAATATTCCGACGTGATGGTAAGTGAAAATGGGAAAACTAAACTTATTTATTCATAAACATTTTGCCTTTATTCTACAAGATAATGAATTTGGAAAAAAATAATCAATCATCTCGAGGAAATCTTGAAATATAGACGAACGAAACGTAGATGAATATATAAATAATTTTGGTTTCCTCTTTCACACACACACACACACACACACACACACACGCGCGCGCGCGCGCGCACACACACCCATGCAAAGGTTCTTTTACTTTGCCGTTTTGAATAACGTGAGAACCAATATAAAAGTGGAAAAACAGATAGTGGATGACCGGCGTCTTTATTGGTGAGCGGTGTTAAAGAAGAAAGAAACAGACTGAAAGAAAGACAGACAGATAGTGACAGAGAGACAGAGAGAGCAACCTTCTCCTCCTCCACCTCCTCCTCCTGCTCCTCCTCCTCCTCCTCCTCCTCCTCCTTCTTCTTCTTCTTCTTCTTCTTCTTCTTCTTCTTCTTCTTCGCCCATTCTCTCTCTCTGTCTCTTACACACACACACACACACACACACACACACACACACACACATGCATGATCGGTCAGTTACTTATTGAGGTTTACCACGATCACCGAGATATAGAAGGCCTTTTAACTGAAAAATGCCTGTAGGCAAGATTTGTCAAACGGTCACTGCCGAATAATATATGAGGGCATTTTAAAAAGAGCATTAAAACATGTTAAAACAGAAATGAACCCAATTCGATTAATAATGAAACTGAACTTTATTCAACATAAAATATAAATATCATGTAAAATTACGTAATTTTAAAAGCAATATACAATCTAATGTTGATAAAACTGAATTATGAATTTAGGGAACAAACAATTAAAGAAACAGATTAAACACAAACATTTCTTGGCTTTCGGAACAAGATCACAGTGTAGTATCTGTTTTGATGCTACACTTCATCTTTTCTGTCCTCCGTCGGTGGAGGAGAAATCTTTGAAGATTGAGATTATTTTTGTTTCTATCCAGAGTGCCTCTTATTGGATAGCTGGATTTTCCCCACAAGATTATATGTTGAAATATTTAAATAACTATTAGTTTAAATACAGAAATTATATTTAAAGTTTTGGTTTTCTGTTCTTCTATGTCCGTTTTTCCCCATGTTTTTCATCAAAATGTGTAGCGTATTTTCATCAGTTACATGGTTAGGAATCCTACACTCCACTATAATCTTCATCTTCATATCAGGGCAGAATACATGAATACGGAAATGAAGTTCACATAACTACTAAAAGACAATCATACTATATTGTGAACATTGGTTAAAAACTAAGAAAATATAGTAAACATCTACGATATTGTATTACAAAATAATATTAGAAACACACTCAATATATGTCAGCCTATGTCACGGTAACATATATTGAGTGAGTTTCTAACAATATTTTGTATAGTTTTTAGTTTGAACTTATTTTCCCAAACTTAACGTATTCAACAGCGAGCTCGCCGCCATTTGTCTTTTTCAAATATATCGATAAACACTATGATTTTCGAACCGAATAAACATTTTGCATTAAATCAAAACACTAAAAAATTATTCAGTTAGATAGAAAAGTAATTTATCTTGCCTTTGGTAACATTTATTTGTTACATATTTGTTTTTTTGTTTTATTTTTACAACTTTTTCGAGTCTATGTGTATAGTAAAACAACCACCCCTTTTTTTTTCATTTAATCGTCAATATCTGCAACAGAAAGATGAAATTTTCAGTTCATGTCATGAATGCATAAGTTCAGTCATCATAACAATGCAATTCGCAACCCCCCCCGCCTCATCTGATCCATTTGGCCAGAATAAAACATAGGAGGTATTATTTTTGTAGCGCCCCAATCGATGTATGATGATCTATTCAGACAATAACAAGCTCAAAGTTGGTTGATATCTGGTAAAACCCGATCCATTAGTTGTATGTATATCCGTGGAACTTGGAATATTCGAATCATATAAATCTATTCTTTAAGGAATTATGATGAGGATGCTACTGATGCTCTATCTTGTATATTGAGTATTTTCATATAGATAGGATTATCTTATAAATATTAGTATTAATATTTATGGACTGAAAGCCTGGGTGTACCAAGTTCGAATCCAGTTAATTCCAGAGATACGCGTCCATCAAACTCACGTCTAACCTTGTGTCTCACGGAGAGGAGATAAATAAAATGCGAGACATTGATAAGTTTAAAAAGAGTAGAGTACCTATTTATTTGCCTCGCCACGTGGGCAGAGTTAGACACAAGATTGGTTTTTAATGTAGGAGAAAATCCAGCCCCCTATCCCCCCAAAAGATACGCTAAATGGGAATAATAATAATAATAATAATAATAATAATAATAATAATAATTAGTTTAAGAGGATTTCTTCGTCAATGGCCGGAACAGAGAAAGTGAAGTGTAGGCTTAGAACAGGTACTACATTTTGGTACTGACCAAGAGTCCGAGAAAATAATCGAGGTAATTTATAAAAATTGCGGCTATGGAAGAACGCAAGTAAAAATTTATTTCAGTTTTAAAAAATGTTTTGTTTTTGTTTTTTTTATTACTGATTTATATCATTATCAATAAACATTACTAAACGAGAAATCATTTGGAGTTTCGTTGTAACACGACAACAGGTCAAATTCGGTGGCCATTTTGTTTTGTTTCAGTTTCTTTTACATAACGTTGACAATTTAAACCGTGCTTTTTTTTTCAATTTTAGATGCATTATACTTACTGAATTTTAATGGAAATGATTCCTCATTTAGTAACACATAACGAAAACAACATAAAACTGCTTTTAATGGTTAAACAGAGTTTTTTTCTCGCATTCTTCCGTGGCCGCGATCTTTATAAATTACTATAATCGAGTCGGTCGTCAGTGTTTTTAGTTTTTGGACTATTTTAGCTTGACAGATTTTTTAAAAAAATGCGGAAGGTGTATCTACTCGGCGAGAAAAAAAAAAAAACTTTAATCTGTCAGACGTATTAAGGAGAAGGAATGTTGTTTATGGGTGGGTGGAGGGGAAGGATGTAGGACAATTATGCAAATATGAGATAGATAGATAGATAGATAGATAGATATAGAGAGAAAGAAAGTGAGGGGAGTGGAGAAATAGGAAGATATACTCCTTGTGTGTGTGTGTGTGTGTGTGTGTGTGTGTGTGTGTGTGTGTGTGTGTGCAAGAGAGAGGGGAGGGGAATATTCGACAAGTTGTTTTTCTCACAGTTCGTCTACGACCCAGAGAAAAGGACAGAAGGTATGGAGGAAAAGAATAGACGAGGAGGGGGGGAGGGATATAATGGCCCAGAAGAGAGAGAGAGAGAGAGAGAGAGAGAGAGAGAGAGAGAAAGAAAGAAAGAAAGAAAGAAAGAAAGAGAGAGTAGGGGAGGGGGGAAAGAGATCTAATAAGGCGGGATGGTAACCGAAAATAAAAGGAAGACTGGAGGTGGGAGACGGTGAAACGAGACTGAAAAGATGAAATTGTAATATTCTTTGATATAAAGCCGACATAATCGATTCGTATTTACTTTATCGATGGGGAAAGCAAATCACGCATACATGTTAAATAAACAATAATAATTTTCTTTTTAATTATTAAATGAGAACTTTATCCCCCCTGGCGTTGCCCGGGAGACTATTCTACTTTTATTTTTGTTTACGATTTTTTTAGTATCTTTTTTTCTTTTTTCTTTTTATCTTTTTATCTATACCTTTTTCTTTTGGCAAACATACAGAATAGTTACCACTCATGAACTTGTAAGCAAGAAAAAAAAAAGAAAAAAAAGAAAAAAAAAAAAAGAAACATGAATAAAACAACACATTATTTATATAAAACGCATTAAACTGCCACTCTCTCTGAATCCGCCTACTTTCAACACGTGGAAACGATTTGTAATATTGTTTCATACAAAATATTTAACGCCTGATATTGACTACAGATACAGAATAGTTAACGTTTAATACAGAATGGTTAACATTTGATACAGAATAGTTAACATTTGATACAGTATAGTTATCGTTTAATACAGAATAGTTAACGTTTAATACAGGATGGTTAACATTTGATACAGAATAGTTAACGTTTGATACAGGATAGTTAACGTTTAATACAGAATAGTTAACATTTAATACAGAATAGTTAACGTTTAATACAGAATAGTTAACATTTGATACAGAATAGTTAACATTTGATACAGAATAGTTAACGTTTAATACAGAATAGTTAACGTTTAATGCAGAATAGTTAACGTTTAATACAGAATAGTTAACGTTTAATACAGAATAGTTAACGTTTAATACAGAATAGTTAACGCTTGATACTGACTGTAATTTCACATAAACTATTTAGTTCTCTCCCATCGCAAGAACTGTGACACTAGGGTCGAAAAGTGGGATTGAGAAGTCAGCGCCTCCCGAGGAAGGGGCCCTCTGACCTGCAAAAAGTGCTTGGGAAGCCCCGTTGGCATTTCCCGGCAAGGGCGCCTTAGGCAATTAGCAATAGACTAAACCTATCAAAAAGAGAAGGCAAAGCATGGGAGGATGAACCTCCTAGAACTGTACAGAACCAGCGTTACACCGCAATCAACAGGGAACAAATAATTACAGGAATGGTCTAATCTCTGACTGTCATTTCATATAGGATAAGTGAATCTATCGACGGGGGTTTCCTCTCTAGAACAACATCAAAGGCATTTGTAAGGTTTGGCATAAAGGTTTACTTCACAAAATTTTCAGTTGTGGATTATCGGAAAATGTTTACTGAACAACCGAATTATTTATCTCCGATAGGGTTATACAACAAGTCCTCAATTGGCAAAAGTCTTAAACGCGAAGCATCAACTCTGGCATGTCTCAAGAATCCATACTGGACCCAACTTTCTTCCTTATCCTCATCAATAATATTCCAAATCACATTCTAAGTACATTGGTCGACATATATGCAAATGATAATACCATATATAGCAACACTTCAAAGGCCAGCAACGACCAGGATTTCCCTTAGTATATTTCCTCCGACCTTGAGCACGTGATGCAGTAAGACAAAACGTGGCTGGTTAATTTTGATGTCCAAAACTAGACTTCTATCTTTTCGCCATCAACGCTCTGATCTCCACATTGGCCTCAAATTATGAATATATATATATATATATATATATATATATATATATATATATATATATATATATATATATATATATATATATATATTGTGTACAGAAAGTTATTAGATGAGACAAGTCATTGGTACCGTCGGTTTCAAGCCCGATAAATAGGACCGTTTAAGATATTCATATCAAACTCTCTTCAGCCAATACTCGTCTATTTTATAACCGGAAGCGTGAAATATATATACCTCACTAGTTCACGTTTAACTCTCGTTTTGTTACCCTCCCCCCCCGTTTATTTTACGGATGATTATGATTTCAATCACTTTAAAATTTGAATTATTTTAATCTTAAAATCTAATTTCGATTGAAAACTTATTTTATATATAACCCGATTTTACTTTATCCGGGTATTTTATCGATTTTAATCCGAAAGTGGTTTTACTTTCTCTTGGATGTTTGCGTCGTTTATAATCTTCCATCTTATCCCCTTGATTACGTCTTCAATTTTCGTTAGTAGGATTCTTTCATATAGCTGGTTACTGGGTGTTGGTATATTTTTAGTGGAGTAATTTAAGGTATATTTTTCCATGTCCGGTTATTTTAAAGAAGGCGGTCTTTGCTTCCTATTTTGTGGCGTTCTTTCCCGATAGTGTTCAACCACTAGGCTATTGATATTCACCGTCAATTCCCGGTGGAGGCGATTATGATTGGTTCTTTTGGAGAAAGAAATCCAGCAGAGTGCTCAATTAAAAGGAAAATCCGAAATATAAGGGCATGTTTATATTTTGTGTACAGAAAGTTAGATGAGACAAGTCATTGGTACCGTCGGTTTCAAGCCCGATAGATAATTAACATATATATATATATATATATATATATATATATATATATAAACAATTTTAGCATTTAAAAGTTTACTAAAGTTTTATATATATATATATATATATATATATATATATATATATATATATATATATATAAAAACTTTAGTAAACTTTTAAATGCTAAAATTGTTTTTAGTCTATAAAATTGGATTTTAATCGTAATTGTGTTATAGATTTTAAATTATTGTATTATATAAATTTTTAGAAATCATACTTTATAAATATAATTTACAATCTGTTTCAATTTTAAAACTATAGGAAAAATATAATAGTGTTAATTTACTAGGAAAATCCCTTAGGCTAGATAAATACTCACTTCCCCAAACCTTGAAAGAGTTGAAATTTTAAAAGAAATTTTTAAACGTATTTCGAAAATTTTAAACGTATTTCGATATACTTAAATGAACGTTTTTAATCGATATTGATATACATTTTAAGTTTGAATTTTTATATATAAAAAAGTTAGATTTTTAAATCAAATTGGTTTAAAATTAAAGGCGTTTTATATAAAAAAATTTCAATCGAAATTAGATTTTAAAATTAACATAATTCAAATTTTAAAGTTAATGAAATCATCATCATCCGATAAATAAACGGGGGGGGGGGGATTTAGCAAAACGGGAGTTAAACGTGAACTCGTGATGCATATATATTTTCCACTTCCGGTTATGATATAGAGGAGTATTTGCTGAAGTGAGTTTGATATGGATATCTAAAACGGTCCTAATTATCGGGCTTGAAACCGACGGTACCAATGACTTATCTCATCTAACAACTTTCTGTACACAAAATGCAATATATATATATATATATATATATATATATATATATATATATATATATATATATATGTATATATATTTATGTGTGTGTGTAGTTCTGATTGTAAAAGTTAAAACAATAGAACTAAAAAAAACGTAATGATTCCAATTTAATTGCTCCCGCTGATAAGACTATGAATACATACAGTTTGAGTTATAATAAATTAATTAAGAACTTAAGAAGAATTATAGAATAGCAAATAAAAAAGATATTTTTGATATGAATTCCTCAGCACTAACTATATGTTCGAAAATTAATATGCATAGCAATATTAAAGTTTACATTCCTAAGTGCCCAAGGTTTATGCTAAAAGACCACAAAGAAGGATTTAATAACAACCCTAGCTTCAGACTAATCTCATCAGCTATCTTTGAAATAGGAATAATCATTAAAAATATTTCAGATAGGACCCTGCCAAAAATCAAATCCAAAGTAACTCATGAATTATGGCCATCTTCTGAGGAAGTTCTGAGCTGGTTTGTAACATTACTCTAAGAGAGGAATAGTAAGTTTATAATGTTTGATATTGATGCTTATTAACCATCAATTTCCCCAAAATTGTTGGATAGTGCTTTAGAACTAGCGAAAAATGAAACGGATATAACTAAGTTAGAAAGTGACATAGTGAAATTAGCTAGAATACAACAATGAATTTTGAACCAGAAAAAATAGGGGAAAAAACTTTGATGTAATATGGGTTATTCGACTCAGCTCAGGTCACAAGCCTCATGGGTCTTTACATTAAGGAAATCAATAAAAAAAAGTCCTGGTATAAGAGGGAGTTTTTATAGCGATGACGTGCTATTCTGGTAGTGCACTGGGGGTAGAAATTTACAAAGAACTAAACTACTGTTTCATAACTTCTTTAAAGGCATTGACCTAAAATAACTATCGATATCAACCATAAAAGAATATGAATTTGTAGATGCTAATCTCAACTTAATTAACAAAACATATGAGCAATACCATGAACCTAAGTAAACGTGATATGATATCGACTCTAAATCTAATCACTCATACTCAGTGAAGAAAGAAATTATTCCCAGCACCTTAAAAGGATATCTAGGATATTTTATAACGAACAAATATTTAATAGTAAGAAAAATATTATAACAAAGTATTAGCTAGATCAGGTTTTAATAGTGAAATTAAATATGTTAAGCATGAAACTAATGAACATAGCAGGGGTATAAATAGGGCAGCATCCCATGTGATATCTTATTAATATGCAATGGACAATTCTGCACCTAAAAATTCTAAAAGATTAGAATAGGGATTGATAACTCCGATCCAATAGGAATAAGTACCCTAAACATACATTACAGAAATAAAAATATGAAAAACAGACAAAGAGAGTGCATATGGTTTAATCTGCCTTACAGTGTGTACATCCAAAACAACTTGTCAAAGAAATTCTACCAGGTTCCTGATAGGAACTTCCCTAAAAGTAGTAACTTAAGTAAGATTATAAACAAAAATATAGTATAATCAAATTCGAAATTAAAACTTATGAATACGGTGACCCAGGTTACAATGTGGAATACAATATTTTCCCAGTCCTTTGTTTAGGTATTTGCCCCTCCTTACGGTGTTATTTAAATGTTATTTGATTATATACATGTCTATTATATACTGTATTTTGTTGCTAAATTTTAATGCCGTATCCCGAGGTTCTACTATATATATATATATATATATATATATATATATATATATATATATATATATATATATATATATATATATATATCTCAAATAAAAATTACAATTAAATTTACCAAAATGATCCAAGATGGTAAAATTAAAGTATATTATAAATATTAAAGAATTAATATTTATAAAGTTATCTCAGCCAGATGTAAAAGCTCGATAAAACCAAATAGGAGATAGAGCTTATAAAGTGTTTTTTAACATGTTTTATTAACTGTTTGCTCTCTATATATAGATGACTTGAATGTCATCAGCTATGATTGAAATCAAAACTTAAGAAGAATTTTTGGTAAAATTATTTATTACAAGAAAGTGAAGTTCATAACAATTAAACAACAGTCATTCAGAAGAAAAAACATGTAAGAGTGACACACAAAATAATACACATTCTATCGTATTAATATATAGATTTATGTTGCTAATTGTAATAGTTACACTGTCAGAGTTGAGTCTGGAGGCCGTATTGATTCTATTTGATTATCTAGATGTTTGGATTCTACTCGGTGCTTAGAAGTGCATCGGTGGCTTGTGTTGATTGGTGATTTTTTTAAATCAACGCATTTCAGGTGAAAACATTATTACGTACTTACAAGTCATGTTGAAATTAGTATCAGTTAAAAAACACGAAAAATAATCCAGTATATTTTATGTTTAAGAATGGCGGATACTTATTTAAGCTAATTTAACTCGAGGATTATATTCCTTGTTTTCCGTACTGAATTAGTTACACAATTCTCCCACAATAAACATAGGATAAAACTTAATAATTCGATAAATCCTATTTTTGCTTGTAATTATTTTTCTACCAGATATATATTAAAAAAATATATTAAAAAATATATATTAAAAAATAAAAGATAAGAATTCCAAGTCAAATAAACTTTATTACATTAACAAATCAATACGAAAAAAGAAAAAGGAATCTATTTAAGCCATGCAATTTCGAAGTTAAATGCTTATCACCAGAAGAGGAGAAAAGCCAGGAATATACACTTATATAAAAAAAATTGTCTTAAGGATATTTACTCATTATTTATTGGAATATTTAACTCGTCGGATGCTATTTCACGAACTTTACTTGGAAAAATCCTATAAAGTATGCATTTTTCAGTTTTTCTGATTTATCTCATATTAAGCAATTATCTTTATTTTTTTTTTTACTCTTTATTCATCTTCTTCCTTTTTATCTTTCTTTCTTTTATTTCTTATCTTTTCTTTTTTCTCTTCCTTATCTTTTCTTTTCTCGTCTATCCTTTCTTTCTTTCTTTTTTTCCTGCTAGTCTTCTTCACTCTAAGTTATTTTATTTGAAACACTGGAATATTTTCTGCTTCTCTTGATATTATTATATTGATACTATATTCTAATGCTTTTTTTTTTTTTTTTTGCTATCATGAGACATAAATGCCGGATTTCTTAAAAAAAGACTATTTACCCGATCAGATATTTTATATTTTGATATTAATTACATATTTCAATTCACTGTGAACAGAATATATAATACCAAACGACGGATTTTTTTTTTTAAATCAATAAAACCTCGTGGAGCCATGTTTTGCTGAATCTTTATATATTCTGCTTTTTTGCAGTTTATATATCGTCTTTTACATACTTTAGCACATTGATATATGAGCATGCGTGCATATGCAAAATTAACGGGTGAATTGCCAACATGCAAAATTCATTAGGCTTACTTCAACTCCGGACTTCCACCATGAATTCTAACCATCAACTCATTACACGTTAGATTATTCTTTAACACCCGGATGCTACTTCATGAACTTTACTTGGAAAATCCTATAAAGTGTGTATTCTTCTGTTTTATTTTTTTATCTCCATCGTTACTTATTATATCTTTATTTTTTCTGTACCTTTCTCCCTTTATCTATTTCCCTACTCCCTTTTCTTTGTCCCCATTTTTAAAACTGTTTCTTTCCTACTGCTATATAATTATAGTCTTTTTCTATCTCGTTTATAAGCAAATGTCCTTGAGTCAATTTATTTTTTTTTATTTTTTTTTTGCAAATGTATATTCGTGGGGTTTCTCCTGTTGTGATGAGAAGCATTTAGCTTCGAAATGCCATGGACTAAACATATTCTTTTTATTTTCTTATTGATCCGAGAGGTAATAAAGTTTTATTTAACCCTCATTTCTCTTCTTTTCTTTCTTATATTCTTTTCTTTTTCTTTTCTTTCTTATATTAATTGGTCTATTTAATTATGTACAGCTTTTCCTATCTTAGTAGGTTTCTTTTGTACGATATATATATATATATATATATATATATATATATATATATATATATATATATATATATATATATATATATATATATACCTTTCACCAGACTATCCATTCACGTGAAATCACCTTTTTCTTCACCCTATTCCCTCTGCTTCACTATTTGTTACCAAGTAAGATCTATTCATTAAATACTTTTGCAAGCAAAATCCGATCGCGTATTTTGCTAAATCCTACCCTCTAATGAGAAGGAAAGTATTTCTTCGAAACTCCGCGGATTAAAGACTATCCACTTATTTTGTGCTTCCTTTTTTAAAATTAAATATGTTTTAAAAACATTTTAGATATGTGGAATTAGGGAAATGGACATTGAGGCAGAAAAAGGATATTGTAATGTAAATCCAAAATGAATCTTAAATTATTAAATGGAAAATCCTGGTAGTAAGAATGTAAAGAAATTCAACGCGTCTTGTAATCCTTCCAATAACATAAATTGAAAGTAGTTTTATTCTTTAAAGAAAGTCATTTTAAGTCATTTTTAAGGCAATTTGATTTTTTTCAGCACCCTCCACATGTTAAGAATAGCTTTCTAAATTCTCGCAAAAGTTGACATTACTTTGGAATTATCTTCTTTATCCTACGAAATGGTGTCGAGAGATCGTTGCTCGTAATATAGCAAAATAGAAAAAAATAAATAAATAAATAAATAATACTACAATTTATATGATTTTTGGTGAATGTTATTTTCTTCCCGTCGCGGGTACGTAAATCATAAAGATTTTTCTTTATTTTCTGTTTTTTTATTGTTATTTATTTTCATGGGTGTGGATATTACAGACTTGCACCAAAACTTCGAGCTAAACTTGCTTGAAAAAAAAAAAAAAAAAAAAGTCAACACGATTTGAAATGGTTTGATTTATCGCTTATGTGATTGGAAGGGGCCGTTGTGATATTGACTACGTGATGTGAAGCATGTTCGCAGCAAAACATCGGAGCGGGCGCGTAAACAAGAGGCGGGGGAAGAGTCACGCAAAGCGGAAGTAGAGGGCCGTCCCCACATGCGTGTCTGTGTATGTGTGTTTGTCTCTTTACGGATATAAATCAACAGGATCTTTTAAAAAAAATGCATTACACTTCGCAAAGGGGTCATCGGCTTCAAATCGGAGTAAAATATTATTTTATAGTAGTTTCGACTCTGGATGGTTTTAGTTGGATTTCTTTTTCTTGGACATCAGGTCAATTCCTTTGACTTTAGACATCCGAGCTGTACCTTAACATTTTCACGGTTTTTAACAGGCAAGCCTTTTGCAAAATTGGAAAAGAAATTGTCTCGTGAATCTGATTAAGCCATTTATGGTGGCTTTTCGTTACGGTCCTAAGGGTTCCAATTACAATGGAGATCATATTTACGTCTTTATTAGTGAGACAGATTGCTTAAACAATCTTTCACATACTATGTATCGCTAAGTGAAAGATTCTGATGGAATATTGAGATAACCTGCCCCACTAATATTTCCATAGTTTAAGTAATTCCCATTTCAGATCTTGATGTATTTTTTCCATGCTTTTTTTCCTCTTGCAGTCGGGTATTGAAAGGGCAGTCTGTGTTAATGATTGTGCAAGTTGTGTTTATTTATAAAAACTATGTCAGGTTTGGATTCTTCAAGGACCTTATCAGTTTGTATGCGCATATCCCAAAGAAGTTGGTCCTGGATATGACCTTAAACTATATCCAGTGGTGAGGCCCAAGCTTGTAGGCTTTGAGGAGTGTGGAGCCACCCTTTAATTGCCATTGCTCCCAGGTCCACTCCGACCCGGAGTGGCAGTACCTGTTAGGGTCCCAACTGTGGGTTAAATAGAAACCGACTTGAAAACAACAAATATATTCTATTAAAAAAGTTTTCTTCAAAATCTTTGGATTCGGCATTAAATAACCTGAAAAGGGTTGATATGCCGTAAAACAAAAGCAACCAACCAACAACCAACCAACCCAAAGAAGTTGTACATTGTTTTTACAACTTAAGATAACTCCCGTTTTCCCGTATCACTTCTGGTTTATGCTCATACCAGTTCACATGGTGGTTTAATTCATATAGTTTGCATATATTGTAGTGTATGACCTGGGCGACTATGTTGTGTCTCCATGTTTTTATATTGATGTTGAGTTAACATAGAGAATTCTGATATAATATGCGCTGATATTTCTTTCATTTCATTACACAATCTGCACATCGGTGATTCTGAAGTTTTGTCGAAATAGTATTTGATGGACCTAGTGCGAGTGTTTTATTCCTGGTCTGTCATTAAAGTGCTCCCAGTAGATCTTTTAAGATAACTCCTAACCAACCAATTCCAGCTGTCATTATCTCTCAATTTAATATTCTTAAACAACACACTGATTGAAAGAGGCTGTTGATATTGACTACGTGATGTGAATGTTTTTTTTTAACAGTTCAAATAATTTTTCTTCTCTCTCTTGCAACCTCTGACTCCTTTTGACCCCAGATCTTCGTATCTTTTTCCTTTTCACTTCACGAAGAAGAGTTTCAATATTTTCAGAAATATATTTAAATCATCTTCTTTATCACATCTTCCACACTAAGAAGCGAACGGTTTCTTTTCTAAGCAGATACAATCGGTCAATAGCTCCCTTCTTTAGCAAATAAATAAATAATGAAATAAATAAAAATAAAAATAAAATAAAAAAGCAAATAAATAAATAAATAAATAAATAAAAATAAATAAATTAAAAAAAAAAGGAAACATTGTCAGCATTTACGTATTTTTGCGTTAAAACACTTGCATTAATTTACATTCCAGTCAAGTATACCAGCGGTATATCGAATGATAGATACTGCTCTGACATTGATGGCATATATTGTATTCCGACTGTGGAGGTGCGATTTAAGAATAATCCTTAATCTGCTGTTACCTGGTTTTTCATTTCTATATTCTTAATCTCATCGGCTTCCAGTATCCCCAAGTATGTGTATCCTCTTCTTCTTCTTCTTCTTCTTCTTCTTCTTCTTCTTCTTCTTATTATTATTATTATTATTATTATTATTATTATTAAAAATCTCTTGGTGTTCCCTGGAGTCTGAGCGACAAGTGTTCACCACCTCTTTCGATAACATTTACAAATTAATTTGCGCTATCGCAATAATCGTTTATCATTCATTTTTCGTTAGTACAACCATTGGTCGTCATTGAAATTTGGGTGGCAATAAGCTTCCCCATGTCTCAGTCCCTTTCGCACTCATTCATTGGAAGTCTTGTTAGTGTTTTCTCTGCTCGGTCGCCTTGACCCTCCTTGATTATTTGGTGTGGCGCCAGTTTATGGTAACACTACATTTTTTTTTTGTTTTTGTTTATTTTTGGGAGGGGTCAACTTACAATTCTACAGTTTCAGTTTTAATGATTCCCTGTAGTGTTTCTTTGTGTTTTACACCTGTAGTAGTTTCTATATGTCCGGCTTGCGTTTGTAGCTCGTGTGCATTAGTCTCTGCATTCAAGATCCTTTGTATTTTAGCTGTTTTCATTATTGTTAGTCGTTGTATCTTCTTAGCCACCCTATGATTCTTTTTAAGGCTTTTCGAGATTGTTCACAGTGCTTCTATTATTATTGGCTCTCTGGCCAATTCCGTGTACTTTCCTCGCTTCTCTGTCCCCTTGATCTTCACTCTTTGATCTGCTGGAAATATTATTATCTACTCACTAGGAGTAAGCGCACGGGTTATCATCAAAGATTACTTTTTGAGAACAACTTGTGGCGTTCTCTTAAGTTTGAGTGACAAGTCTCCTCATATTTGCAATACTCTCCACCTCTTTCGATAACCTTTGCAGGTTATTATTATTGTTGTTGTTGTTGTTGTTGTTGTTGCTGTTTATGTGTCCACATAAAATTTTATAAGGAGATATAACATTTTGTGTATCGATTTTCAGCATTTACTTCAACAGTGCTGAATACGTAAGTAAAGCTAGGTAGTAAGTTATGAAAATATGTGGCTATTGAATGTTCTACGTTTCATTCCCACCCAAGAATCGTCAGGCTAAAATGCATAGTGTGTCTATATATCCACGTGGTGTTTAGTTTAGCTGGATAACCAATCAGATTCATTTTATATTCCTGCCTGCGAGTTAAAGTTTTCTTTAGCCAATGACTGAGCTTCACTCAAACATAGGTTTGGCTGGCATCTACTTCCTATTCTATTGTTCTGTTTGATGTAGGGTGGCGCACCTTTTTGTAAATATGTAAAATTATTAGCTGAGTTTATCTTAACATGTTCGTGCTTTGAACTTTGTTTCATGCTAAACAAGGCACATATTGCTGCTGGAACTTAAGGAGTCAGATTTATATTAGACATCCTAAGTAAGGGAGTTGCGCAGCAAGATTTTTGTTCACATTACATTTAAATTTCTGTGTGTCGGTACAGTTAGGGGGAAAAGAAGAAAGGAGTGAATTTACAAGGCAAGAGGTCCGAAGGAAAAAGATATATCCTGGGACCTCTACAGTGAAGAGATGGTCTTTTGCTGCTAATCGGGTTGGTCGGGTGAATTTATATTAGGGGGAGATTCAAGTATCCTTCTGTTTGATTATGAGAGGGCATATTACTAACGCCTTCTTCTCTGAGAGGAGAAATTGGTATTAGGGAATGCCGACAGGATTCTATTCATTTGCCTCTCTAAGAGAGTATAATTAAATACAGGATAGGTTATTAATGTAAGTAAAAAAAATTCCAGTTTCCCAAAAAGGAAAATTTTGAATTGGATGAACAAAATTGCCGCAGTCTAAAAGGATTTCGCCTTAACTGACAAAGGACAGAAGAAATAAAGTATAGCATAAAAAACTCCACTTTGCTGATAGCTAAAAGACGAAAGACAAGTTCAATCACGGCAAATTTTTCATTCGTCTGACATCTATCTTGGAGAGGGGGTTCCACTATAAACAGCCCTTATGCCTAATTCTTCAATGAACGGGGAGGAGGCAAGTAAATGTATGTATACTTCAGAAAACAAGTAATGTTTTGCTTTGTTAGAAAGAAAACTGACCTAAATGGCAGAACCGGTACTTATGCATTTTGGTTTTTGAGGACTTTTTTATTTTTAAAACTTACACTCGGAATAGAAAGAGATAATTACAGAACCTCATAGGAAAGTTTAAATTTTCTAAAAAAAAAAAAAAAGTTCGTTTTAAAAAAATGTCACACACTTTCCAAGAATGAGTGTTAAAAACTATTTATAAATTTTACTGACTATTTTTATTTATTACGAAAGTTTACTTTTGTAAAAAAACAAAAAACAAAAAACAAAAAAAAAACATAAAAAAAACACTAGTATTTTTAAAGTCATATAGAACTTGAATGCTTACTATTCTCGAATGTCTAAGGTCTCTCTGTACAGGGGTTTGTTAGGATAACCTGACATGAGGATATTTTTCCCGGCAAGTAAACCATGACAAAATATTCAAAATCACATAGTATCTATGGCCCAAATCAGATCTCCTCGGTATGGCTAACTCACACTGGCTTTTACGAGAAATGGTGCATCTTCTCCAAGTGATGTTACCTCAAATAACAGCATGAAACTGGATACTCCACCAGACTAGATGAATTCTTGTTCTGGAATCTAGTAAAGAGACAAAAAAAAAGATATAACGTTTTAAAATTGTCTATCGGGAGAGGGAAATAATGTTCTCACTTTCTTTACTAACTCAGTGTTTGAGAGAGAAATGAGATCTTTAACGGAACATTCAAATATCTATGTATTTCATATAGAGATCAAGTGTATGACCCATGATGGGGGCCCCTTGACTTCTGAGAACTTCAACTGAATAAAAGTGTAACAGTGAAAAATTTTTTATTCATTGCAGAATTTTCTTAGAGAGACTCTTTATTAAAAAGTTCGTTTCAATATAAAAAATCTTTTATTTTCGATACAATAACCACTTTCTTTTATTTCAGAAAAAACAATGCCTGTTGCAATTAATTGTAATTATTTTTTTTAATAAATTAAATTACTTTAATTCAAGAGAAGAATGTTGTAGTCTGTTTGAAGCATTGTGCGTAGTATGAAAAGAGTTGTGTTTGAAGGCTATAACAATGCAGTTTGTTGGAAAAACCGTAGAGCCAGTTAGTGTATAAAAGAATAATGACAATATTAGAAGGAAATTTCAATACTTTTCAATTATATTACGTTTATTTACCAACATAATGTGTCTTAAAAAATGTTAGGTGTTGATATCCTTAGTAGAATCTCTTCCTCAGGGAAGAAAAGAAAAAAAGAAACGTCTGCAATTGTTCAGCAAGGCTTTCTTTTTTATGTTTTATTATTTAATTATTTATGTCAGGTATAAATGTTCATACAATGTTTTATTTTTTGTTATTGTGTTAATCTAATGTGTTCGTTTTGATTTTACCAAAAAGTTACGTAAAACTTTAACATTTTCGGAGAAACTTCTGGAATTGTTTTCCCAGGTCCGTGTAGAAGTTTTCAAAAATAAAATCAAAAATATTCTCAAAAATTAAAACGAACAATTACCAAAGAATGTTTAGATTGTCTGTTGATGGACCGGGATACAATTCTTGGTCGACTTGATGGGACTTGATACTCTCTTGCTAAACATCAAGTATTATAAGATAAAGGATCAAGGATAAGTGGAGTAATCGTGAGTAAATAGTGGCGCCCTCACCTTACAGTTAGATGTGAAAAATGAAAATGGAATCTTCGGGTCGCTGTCGACTATGATCGATTAATTTTTGACTTTTTTGAACTAAGTTAATTTTACGTTTCTGATTACTGAAATGAAGATTGATTATTGGTATTATTTCGATTTTTCGGACTACTGTTCTCATCTTGAATGTTATTGAGTGCTAAGCTAAAACGTTGTGAAAATCACACCGAAAATGAAAACAGAAGCCCGAAGAATCCAAATAATACGAAGTTAAGTTTGTTTTATCAAATATAAATCTACTCGAAACGCACGTTTAAAATGATACAATTGATAACGTATCGATTCGTGCAAATAGACGAACGCTGTTATCAGCTGATTATTCGCTTTTCTTCTTCTTTTTTTTTAATTTAAGATTAAAATATCTGGTCCTATTCTTGTGTAATGGTTTCACGTAACATCGATTCCAACAACATTTTATAAGTGATTATCTTCCCTTTTTTTTTTTTCTAAAATTAGCAACTCCCTTGAGTCTTATACAGAATTGAACTTAATTTAAAAAAAGAAAACAAACTACAAAAGAATATTTATGATGTACGTACCCATCAGGGAACGAAAACATCATATTCTAAAAATCACATAAATTAATGTAGCTTAATTTTTTTATAAAGAAAATCATTTTTAAACGATTTAAAGTGATCAATGTGAAATTGTTAGTATTATAAAGTTGATCTCGGAATTTGAATTATTGCAGACTTATCTGCCCTTGTTTTTTCAAGATGGCGACTCGAAACAGTTCCTTTTTGTTTACTCCTTTTTGCTTACTCATAGAATTTGATTTTGTTAGTTAAAAATAAAACTACTTCATCAATTTACGTGATTTTTGGAACATGACATCTTTGTTCCTTGACTGGTACGTCGGTCATTTATGTAATTTTTTAAAAATTTTTAGGTTAAATTGTGAACTTGCACCACTTCCTTTGTTCATTATGACGACGAATTTACTCCTTTGAGTTCCCACATAGACCCTTTTGATTAGCCAAGGTAATTGCGTGGGAGATGATCACCCACTTTCTGACCAGACAGAATTCGAACCACATGTTACAAGTTTTAATTAAATCTTAGATGTAACCAACGTGGACAATATGGCACAGCATTGAACAGAAAGGCGGGAACGAATTGGGACTAGAGAAAAATATGGCGGACTGAAAATGCTGAAAGGAGGAGGAGGAGGAGGGGGAGGAGAAGGAGAAGGAGGAGGAAGAAAAATAAAAGAAACTTTTTAAAAAATAGATTTGGATAGAAAAAGAAGCCGGACCAAGACAGAAGGAAAGGAAAAGGGTAGGAGGGCGACCGAGGTATCGGCGAGGAAGAAATTATTTTTATGTAATTTCGAAATGAACCATATCACCTCCCCCCCCCCCAATAAATTAACCTCGCACCCTTCTGACTCCCAATCTGTCTTGTCGCACGGTGTCTAAATGAGTGTGTTTGAGAGAGGAGGGTGTCACGAAAATTAAAGAAATTGATCCAATTGCGTTGAAATCCGTATCTGGCTGTACACACTTTTAGCAAGAAGGCGATAAGGGACGAAAGTAACATTATCGATGTGCATCTTGGTGAATAATAGAAACAATTTGTAAAAAAATAAATGACAATAGCAATATTATCACAAATGGTTAGAAGACAATATCATTAAACAACAAGAACAGGGAGGTGGCGGTGGTTCAGTGGTTAACGGCACGGACTGATAACCTGGGCGTGCCAAGTTCGAATCCAGTGCTTTCCACAGATAATACTTTCACTTAGGGACGTCGGCAGCCTTCACGTGGTTCCTCCTGTAAATACTGGTATCTTTCTAGAAATAATTCTTAATAGAGAGATATCGGGGAAACGAATGCCAACAAAATCATCAGGAATGATGCTCAACAACAACAACGACAACAAAGTAATGAGCAACAGATAAGTGAAAGAATACGGTTGATTGAAGTTATTCATGGATTTTTCCATTCATTTGAATAGATCACTGCTTATCAAGGCCAAAGAACACTCGAGGATGAGGATTAATGAGATTGTCAATTGGGTGCTAAAAAAAGAGTTGAAAATGATGGTCAGAAAATAGAAAACTTGATTACTTAGAAGAGTAGAAAGTGAACCCTGGGTTTACTTTTGGCAGCCTCGTAGCTCTTGCTTCTCTTATTTTGTCCTTTAGTCCTCACATTCCATGAACTATGTTTCTGTCGAATTGTGAAAAAATTACAACTTTCTCGCTCAGAATTTTTCCATTTAAAACTTATCGGCAGGCAGGAGTAAGTGACAGTGGCTCAGTGGTTAACGACACGGACTGATAACCTTGGTGTGCCAAGTTCGATTCCAGTGTATTCCACAGAAACACTTTCGCTTAGGGATGTTGGCAACCTTCATGTGACCTATCTCACAGATACCTAATATCCTTATAGAAAGAATTCTTAATAGAAAGATATCGGGGAAAAACAAGAAAATAACCATGAATGATGCCGAACAATAAGAACTTTGTTAGCTTCGGTGACAGGGGTAAAATAAATGGTATACTATTTCCTTAAATCTTGATAGGGTAACTAACTTAAGAGAAGGAAAACATCGAATTCATAGGTCTTTTCCCAGTTACCCCATTTCGGTCGTTTTCGGATTCCTCCTTGTCATTGGATTTAAGCAAAGCCAAGCTAGAAGGGGTGCTGTTAGTGACTGTGCAACTCTTGCTTCATTACGATCTTGCTGCAAGACAATCTCTCAGACGTTACCCATTGTCTCTCGTCTCTCGAGACAGAAGAAAGACTGTCAATCATGTTAATCTTCTCCCTCACCCCCTCACCCCCTCACCCATTCTTTCGTCTTTTACCACTCCTTTCTTATCGCTCATCCTTTTAATCGTCGCGTTCTGTTCTTTTACTCCTTGTTATTTCGTTCTGTTGTGCAATCATTTTGTAATTATAAACCTTATCTTTCCATATGCTCCTAACACACTGCCACTCCCCCGTCGACTGCCCCTCTTGCTGTCCCTCAGTTTCTCTTAACATCGCTTACATTCTTAACTTGTTTTTCCTTTTCTTTTTTTTTTGTTTTCCATTTATTTTTCTTTATTGTGTTATAACCGTTTAAAAACATGTTGGTTAGTATTTTTATATTCCACAACTTCTCGTTCTTTTGGATTATTTAGATTACCGTCCTCATCTTGAATGTTAGTGTGTGTGTGTGTGTGTGTGTGTGTGTGTGTGTATGTGTGTGTGTGTGGATACATATGTATATATATGTATAGATATGTATATGTATATATATGTATATAGATGCATATATATGTATATATAACCCTTATCCCTGAGTGGCTTCCGGGCCTTGATAAGTGGTGATCACTGTGTAAAAAAGAATGTATATATATATATATATACATTCTTTTTTACACAGTGATCACCATTTATATTTACCAAATATATTATATATATTTATAATAAAAAATAAAACGTATATATATATATATATATATATATATATATATATATATATATATATGTATAGATATGCATATATATATATATATATATATATATATATATATATATATATATATATATATATATATATATACGTTTTATTTTTTATTACCGTATCTTTCTGTTAAGTTACATTATTGTTTCAGCTACCCGGCCGTTTTTTTTGGCCGTCTGTAGCTTCCGGGTAGCTGAAACGGCCGGCTTGCTGAAACAATAATGTAACTTAACAGAAAGATACGGTAATAAAAAATAAAACGCGTATTTGCTCTACAACAGTATTGAGCCCTTTCTTCAGTTTTTATTAATTACAATTTCTACTAAATATATATATATACACACACACACACACACACACACACATATATATATATATACTTTCACGCTAGTATTATTCTTTTTCATACTTAGTTTCTATAAATACTTTACGGGCAAAATTTCGTTATACATTTTGCTAATTCCTCCCCGCTGATGAGAAGGAAAGTATTTCTTCGAAACTCCGCTGATTAAGGACTTTCGCATCTATTTGTGTTCCCTTTTCTATATATATATATATATATATATATATATATATATATATATATATATATATATATATATATATATATATATATATGTGTGTGTGTGTGTGTGTGTGTGTGTTATTTGTTTTTTTTTTTGCGATATGTTTTGAATAAATTCAATTATTTACGAAAGTGCATTTTTATCTAAATGCAAGTTGGGAATAATTTTCCCTTTAACCCATTTGGTACCCCCAACATGGGGAGCGGTATATATATATATATATATATATATATATATATATATATATATATATATATATATATATATATATATATATATTGTTTTTAAAATATAATTATCCACATGTTGTGCAGCTGTACATAAATAATTAAATAAGTTAATATATGTACATCTTAGTGAAACAGGTAATAATAATAATAATAATAATAATAATAATAATAATAATAATAATAATAATAATAATAATCAGAGCAATGGCTGGAGATAAAACGAATAACAATAATGAAAACAGCTGAAATATTAAGGAAACCCCTTGAATGCGGAGACTAATACACATGATCGACATGAGCGGGTCAGACAAACTGCAGAGGCAAAACATGGCGAAGCGTTACATGGAACCAAGAACATCAAAGCTGTGTATCTACAAGTTCTCTATCCCCTTCTCTATCCCATCCTATTGCCCCCACACCGCTTCCCCCAAATAGCCGAGAAGGGTCAAGCAGGATGGAAAGACCGAGGAAAGAACACTGTTCAGACCTCCGCTAGACAAGTGCGAAAAGAACTGGAACTTTGGGGAGACTTATTGTCACTCAAATTCCAGTGGAGACCAATGGTCGCTGCCAGCGAGAAATCAATGATAAGCAGCTGTTGCGATAACGCAAATTCATTTGCAAATGTTACTGAAAAAGAGGGAGAGTACTGGAAATCTGTGGAGACTTGTCGTCACTCAGCTTCTAGGGAGCACCACATGTTGTTTTTAAAGAGGGATCTTTGATGACTTGTGTGAAAGCTCTTTGTGAGCCAATAATAATAAATATAACAATATTTAGCAATAACAAAAATGCCGACACGGATTTAAAAAATAATTTACAACCCTGCGAACTTATGCTACTGCACTGTGTTACCTACTATACTTACAAAGATACAAAGACAATAGGTAAAAGGAAAAATAATATGGCAGTAACGTGTAATGCCATTATATACTTAAAAAGGAGGCAAAATTAGAGATTCAAAATTAGAGATAAAAAAATATATGTATGAGAATTGTTTAAAATTATCTAATTGCCAGGTCGGATAGAAAGACGGTTGTAATAGTTTATGAGAATATATTATAAGTAAAAAGGAGCAGAAAGGGACAAAAAAAAAAAAAAAAAAAAGAAAAAGAAAAGAAAAGGGAATATCAAACATGCAACAAAGAAGGGGGAAAAGAATGGGGAATATCAAAGATACAACAAAGAAGAGAGGAAAAGAATGTAGAACGTAGAATGATAAAGGAGAAGATGGTGGTTATGACCAAAAATTGTCTATTTAAATTTTTTATGTTTACAATGGAAAGTGACTTCGCTTTTGGAATTTATAATTGTATTATCTTTAAAAATAAAGTTACGAGGTAGGTACATCAAATAAGTTTCCAGACTTTTCCGTAGGTGTACTTTTATTGATAATACACACATTAAATTTTAGCCACCTCCGAAGTAATCTCCCTGGGTTGTAATGCACGTTCTACCGTTCCAACAACCTTTGGAAGGCCCTGTAGAAGTCATTTAGTGTGAGCATGTAAATGACCCTCGTTACATCCTCTTTCGTCTCCTCAACTGTCTCATAACGACAGTCTCCAAGGGTTCCTTGAGCTTAAAGAGTAATCAAAAGTCACAAGGAACAAATTCTGGACTATAGGGAGGATGAGGAACTGTCTTGATGCTCATCTTGGCCAAATAGTTTGTGACAAGGATGGGGTCGTGGACTGGTGCATTGTCCTGGTGGAAATGCAACTGACCCGATTTAAAGAATGCGGGTCTCTTCCGACGGAATCTCTTTCTGAACATCCTTAAAACCTCAATATAGTATTCCGTGTTGACTATCTATACAATATAGTATTCCGTGTTGACTATCTATACAATATAGTATTCCGTGTTATCTATACAATGAGAACCCAGTGCATGTACATCATGCTCATGCTGTAAAAAAAAAAAAAACATTAAAAAAAAAATTAAAAAAAAATGGATCATCATAAATTTTTGGG
This sequence comes from Euprymna scolopes, assembly GCF_053919585.1. Lineage (NCBI taxonomy): Eukaryota > Metazoa > Mollusca > Cephalopoda > Sepiida > Sepiolidae > Euprymna > Euprymna scolopes. Next base: position 90,339,432 of record NC_136496.1, read on the forward strand.
TAAATTTGCTCTGTCGGGCCTCCTAGGGTCTGGGAACATTCTCCGCTGGGAACTGGGGTCTTTTGGTCTTTGGGTCACAGCAACAGATCCAGCTTTCATCGCTGGTCACTAGAGCATCAAAAACCGTGGGATCTGAATTGATTAGCTCAACCATCTACCTGTTGTCATGACAATGTTTTTTTTTCTGATCTTCTTTGAGCACAAGTTCCCACACTGACATCAAACTGTGCACTTATTGTCTCTATAGCCACGCGACGGTTCTTATCCATGAAACCCTCTATTCGTCCAATCAACTCTGGTGTTCTGACTTCCTTACTCCTCCCACACCTCTTATCATCCCTCACAGACTCCCTGCCTTCCTTGAATCCTATATGAAACTCAAAAACTGATACCTGATCCATGCAAGATGGTCAAATTCCATTCGTTTTTGTGCCATCTTTGCTCAAGTTTAAAACAGAATTTTATTGCATATCGTTCTTTTAAAGTGTCCTCACATCCAGATTGTATTTTTTTTTAATTCGTCAGCTTTGACAATCAGGCTTTAGTAGGGTGCATCCCAATTCCTGTAATGTGAAATGAAATGGAAATATGTTACAAACTATTACAACGGTTTTGGATATCTATCTATCTATCTATCTATCTATCTATCTATCTATCTATCTATCTCTCTCTCTCTCTCTCTCTCTCTCTCTCTCTATATATATATATATATATATATATATATATATATATATATATATATATATATATATATATAGTCTGATAATCATGAAACTTAACATTTAGTAAATTTACTTGACTTAATTTTTATTGGTATTTGTATATTTCCATTGGTTGATATATTTTAATATATTAAAATTTTAGCTAAAAACATATTAAATAATATATATATATATATATATATATATATATATATAAAGCTTGATATTGAAAATTTATTCAATATATATAGATATATAATTATATATATAAATAATTATATTATTATTATTATTATTATTATTATTATTATTATTATTATTATTATTATTATTATTATTAGATGAATATGTTTCAGCTTGAACAAAAGTAGTATATATTGTGGTCTGTATTCGCGTCAGACATTCAAAGAATGGAAATATATTAAATATATTAAATATATTAATGCTGAGCAAAGTACAGAATTTTCACGAGCCCCACTAATAAAATGTTATTAACACTTTTGTTAGAAGTCATGAATTTATGCTATTTTTCCTCCCTAAATAAGCGATTCTGAAAAATTAGTCTTCCATATGTATTTTTTTTAAGAGCGATAAGTGTTAATTTCAGAGTGCGTGTGTATTTCCTTTGTTTCGTTCGAAACATTAGAATATTTATTATTAATTGCGATTATGCCAACTAGACTGGTTACGACCGATTTACCATTGAACTTTATGAACGTAGATGTGAAGTTGTTCCCAACTTGTTGGTACGTGTATTCTGCTTATTGGGCTTTTTGAACAGACTAAGAACAACGCGTAGATTCCAATAGCGAAATTCGAAATTTTTAAATACTGAATTTCAAGGCAAACCTGTAGTCTCTACTTAATTGTCATGTTACAGTAATTAATATATCCGAAAATTACAGAAAAACGGTTAGCTAGAAAAAAAAATTATGAATAAAATATTTTTTGACGAAAATTAGCGAAAATAACATGTTTGGCTCAACAACACCGGAGAGTTCTAAAGGGAGGTAAATAGCATGTTACTATTGCCAATTAAAAAAAAAAAAAATTGTGCATTTTGCTTTGTTTTTAGCGTAACTGAGTTGCTTCCCTTATTATATCACGTCTTTTCAAATAAATATGGTGATGGGTTTTTAAATAATGGGTTAATATTTAAGTATTTCAGATACGGCAATTAAGTAGATATCATTGCTTTTAGTTGACATTGACACAAAACGTCAGTAGATACCATTGTATTTTTGGTACTTGTACAGTTTTTATTTATATTGCGTGCTGTAAACCAAAATTAGTATTTTTGTGCCACCTTATGTGAAAAATGAACGCATTCACTTATCAGTTTTTGCCTTAAAATAAAAACCCACTCTACCGATTTTTTATTCTCTTAATGAAATACATGAAATTTTGATTAATATATTTTATTTCTTCTTTATCGAGTGAATTTTTTTTTAAATATCTAAAAAAAAGAAAACATTGAATGAAATAGAAAAAAATTGTTGTCAGCATCCGATATTTACTTGACAATCTAAGCATAACATGAGCTTTCACTTAAAAAAAAAAATCAACGTGGTTTAAAAAAATGTTTTACACTTTGGACTTTACAGGTAATTTTCCAGAAAATAATTTTTTCAAACAACAATTTGAAAATACCGCCATTACGCATGCATTTTTACGGTGTTAGCGAAACGCCGAAGCGGTGTTTGTTCTTTTGAAATACGGATGGACAGAAGGACGTAAAAACCACACGTTCGCGTTACCGTCTAGCCTTGTGCGTGAAGAAATATTTGTCACCATAGGTGAAAACTAGTCATATTTTACTGAGAAGTTTTTGCCTTAAAAAAAAAAAAAAACAGTCCAGGAATTTTTTCTTTTTTTTCTTTTCTTAAAGAAATACATGAATTTTTGATTTAATATATTTTAATTCTTCTTTATTGAGTGATTTTTTTTTAAATATCTAAAAAAAGAAAACATTAAATGAAATAGAAAAAATTGTCGTCAGCGTTCAATATTTACTTGACAATCTAAGCACAAAATAAGCTTCCGCTTAAAAAAAAAATCAACGTGTTTAAAAAAAAAAAAAGGTTTTACACTTTGGACTTTACAGGTAACCCCCCCCCCAAAACACTTCTTTTTTTTTGTTTTAAATTAGAATATTTTATTTATTGATCTTTTATCTTCAATTTGTGATATATAAAACTTTGGTGAGTAAATTAATTATTTAAATTTTAATAGACATTTCCAAATGGGGGGGGGCGAAATAAAAAAAAAACGTTTGTCTAAAATAATGTATTCGGTTTATTGGAAAGAGCATAAAATTTCACATTGACCCTGAAAATATCGTAAAAATTGAACCAATAGAGAAATTTTGATAGATTTTTAAAGTGTAAAAATTGAAAAAAAATTTAACTCGTAAAATTCAATTGATGATTTCATTACGTAAAAAAAAAAAAAAAAAATGGCTGCATGAACGCGCGCCGGCACTTTGTAAGCACTGTTTTTTTTTTTTTTTTATTTAATAAAAAAATATTTCTATTATTTTTTAAACAACTTTAATAGTTTATTTTGGAAGTATATTCCATAAAGAAAATAAACAACCCACTTTAAAAGAGAAATTATGAGTTTTTTATATTTTATTCGCAGTTTTATGTTAGGGGTGTCAAAAATTCCCCCCACCCCCACCCCAAATTCTGATACACCTAGCCCATCGGTTAATAATCTCGCCAGTATTGAAGTGATTTCCTTTCTGTCTACTATAAATAATACGTCATTATATGTTTTGTGATAAGAACAAGGAAGTGTATTTCTGGAATATCTCGGCATGCATTCGGGTGCCCCCCCCCCCCCAAAAAAAAAAAAGCAATTCTTTCTTTTTCTGACTTTTCATCGGTTGTTGAGCGTTCTGAAAACTGTAGACGCGGGGGTTTTTATCAAAAGTTGGATCGGCGAAATTATTTCGAATTCGTTTCAAATCAGATTTCGCCTTCCTTTGCCACATCGGATTTCCGGTCGTTGATTTTTATCAACCTTTTATTTCTTTCTCTTTTTTTTTTGTTTTTGTTTTTGTGCTTATCTTCTTCTGTTCACACTTAAGAGATGCCAACAAACGAACGAGATTAAGATTAGATTTATTTTTATTTGTTTGCTCGGAGAGTTTGAGGGTGCGTGACAAACATGGCAGTAAGCGTCAGTAACAGGAGTGGAAGCGGGAAGAGATTGTACGACGTGTGGGTTGCAGGTAGATAACAATTGGAGGAGGAGAAAGAAAGAAAGAAAGAAAAAGAAAAAGAAAAAGAAAAAGAAAAAAGGAATACTAAAGAAATCGTTATATAAAAGAAAGAAATGCGTAGCAGGAAGACATTATAAAAATGTACAATTGGGAATAACACAAACGAGAAAGCGAGAAAGACCAAGAGAGAGAGAGAGAGAGAGAGAGAGAGAATGAGAGAGAGAAAGTGAGAGGGAGAGAGAGAGAGAGAGAGAGGGGGGAGTGGGGGAGGTAAAGTGGAGATGATGATGCGAGGTAAAATGGGGGTAGGTACAGGTACAGATGAAGGGAGTGGAAGAGGGGGAAAGTTGAGAATGAGAAGAGGACAGATGAGGGAGAAGGAGAAGGAGGAGGAGAAGGAGGAGGAGGAGGAGGAGCAGGGTGATGGGAAGGATTCAATAAAGTATGTGCGTAGTAACACGGGGGTTAGTTCTCTCCCACTGCAAAAACTGTGACACCAAGATCGGAAAGTGGGATTGAGAAAGTCAGCGGCACTCTGACCCTGCAAAAGGTGCCTTGGCAGCCCCGTCAGCATTCTCCTGTAAGGGCGCCTCAGGCAATTAGCAATTAACTAGCCCCGTCTCAAAGAGAGAATGCAAAGCCTGGACCTGACAGAACTGCACAGAACAAGTACATCGCAATAAACAGGAACCAAATCATTACAGGAATGGTCTAATTTCTGATGATTTTGGAGGGAGGCAAGGATAAGTGGAGGTACCTATGACGAGAAAGAAAAGGAATGGAATATAGCAAAGATAGTGTAAGAAATAGAGGGAGATGAGTGTGGAGAGATATAGATGGTATTGGAAGAAGAAGAAGAAGAAGAAGAAGAAGAAGAAGAAGAAGAAGAAGAAGAAGAAGAAGAAGAAGAATGTATACAAATTAACTAAAGACGCAAGAAGTGATGGAAGAATTGAATGTGCTCCGATGAACTCATTGCACTTGGGCCCCCTCAACGTACATATCCCCGACAAACCCGCTTAGCAACAAAATCACACCTCTTCACTGTTATTCTACTCTAATAGCTTCTTCTCTAGAACGGCTAGATTTTGGAATTCTCTTCCTGCTACCTGCTTCCCGAACCTGTACTGACATGCAGAAGTTCAAATGCAATGTAAACCAACAACTTAGTCTTTTATAGACATGGTCGTCCCAATTAGTAGCCCCTTACGTCCAAGTGTCAATGTTGCCTTGTTTGGGGTGAAGGTTGAGTAAAAAAAAAAAAAAAGAAAAAAGAAAGACAAAAATAAAAAAGAATGGAAATAGCTGAGAAGGAAATGAAGGATGCTAAAAAAAAGAAAAAGATGAGAACAGATGAAGAGTGTGCAAGAAGTGATGGAAGAAAGGAAATGGGGAGAAGCGGAAAATGAAGGATGCTAAAAGCAGAAAAGAACTTACACACACATACACACACATACACCCCCCCGCACGCGCATATATATATATATATATATATATATATATATATATATATATATATATATATATATATATATATATATATATATATATATATATATAGGGTGACCAAAAAACAAAAACAAACAAAAAAAACAAAAGCTAAATGGAGGCCATCTAGAACATGTGCTGTACCTATTTACTATGCCTCCCCACGGGACAGAGTTAGACACCAGGGTCGTTTTTTAACGTGGAGAAAAGGTACAAAAATAAAAATTGTCTCAGTCGTGAAGGATTTCTCCTCCACCGAAAGAGAACAAGAAAATGAAGTCCAGCATCTGAAGAACAGATGGTATTTATTTGCTCCCCCACTGAGCAAATTAGGCACAAGGCCGTTTTTAATGTGAGGTAAAAACCAGCTCCCCTAAAAGTAGGCAAAAAGGGGGCACTCTGGTTACCAAAAATAATAATTGTCCCAGTATAGAGGGTTTCCCCTCCATTGACTGGTACAAATTATCTTAAGTGCAGCATCTGAAGAACAGATGGTATTTATTTGCTCCCCCACCGAACAAATCAGGCACAAGGCCGTTTTTAATGTGAGGTAAAAACCAGCTCCCCTAAAAGGGGTCACTCTGGTTACCAAAAATAATAATTGTCCCAGTATAGAGGGTTTCCCCTCCATTGACTGGTACAAATTATCTTAAGTGCAGCATCTGAAGAACAGATACTACACTTTGATCTTGACCAATTGCTGTAGAACAGAGAAAAAAAGGTCAAAGACCCTAGTGTTTTGATGTGATGTTTTGAATATAATAAACTAGTTATGACCAAAGTTTAATTTCATTCGGACAAAACAGTAAGAAATTAGAGTTGGGGCCCGTTTATTTTGGGTTGCCCTATATATATATATATATATATATATATATATATATATATATATATATATATATATATTCCTATAAATTTGTTTTTTTTGTGTATTGATATTCATATTAAAAACCCCTATTATCTATTAATTTAAAAGGAAAACACAACTTTGTTATATACAGATCGTTGAATTGCATTCACTAACAAAAGATCTAGCTAATTTGCATATTCTTTTAAACATTCATTTTAATTCCCTGCTAATTTTTTTTATTTTCTTATGGGAAGCTTATCTTTAGTTAATTATTACGTGTAATCATATTCATGCTGATATTCTACATGATTTATACTAGTGTAATATTTGCGTAAAAAGGTTATAGTAAACATAAACCTCTTTCTAAATATATTTATGTATGCGTAAATGTATTTGTTTAAAAAATTTGGCTACCAAACTCCTCTGTCAGTTTTTAGTCTACAAACATTAAACTTATTCGAACGCATGCGAAACTTTATATTTGTGTTTTAGCCGGGAAAATCGGTGCAAAAGTGTGAAAATTAAAATCGGAATTTGTCAGGTGAAGGTCTAACTACGGCATTACGAATATGCATGCATAACGTAATAGCTATTGGTTCATGTTTTAATTTCTAACTTTACAGCAAACATCTCTTCATAGCCCAGGCATTAACATCAAGCAAAAAAAGTAAATCGTAAGCTAAACGTTTTGGTTTCGATTCTCGGTGGTGGCGCACTAGTCATTTTTTTTAAACTTTAAATCATTATTATATTTTGGGTTCAATATCTATATAATTATAAAACTCAAATGACCTTGTAACGAGTGATGTAACCCACTTTCCGGTTTACGACATCCGGTTGCGCATGCGCGCATAAACATTAACCCATAATAACGTAAACAAATAAACACAAGTCGCTTCTTTTGCAGATTTTGACCTCCGCACTGAAATATTAACGTTAATATTTCGAAATTATTATTTAACATGGCAAGAGTGGGAGTGTTTTGCAACTATTCTTTATTACAACTATACTGTCGCTATTTTCTTACAACTAAACAACTTTAACCCGTTGACAAACATAAGAACAATTGTAGTAAAGCCAAGACTACTACTACTACTACTACTACTACTACTACTACTACTCTCTATCCGTCCCTTTTCCTTCCTTCTTTTTTTATTTTTTGTTTACATTTCTAGATACAAAATAGTTGTGTGAGAACGGTGAATTTGTTGACACATTTACTAATCTGTTTCAATATTAGTTTTATTTTATTTTATTTATTTAGGTTTTATTTTTTGTTTCAGGTTTTATTAATGATTATTTTTTTTTAGATTTTAAGTTTCTATAACTTGGTTGAAGGATTCCAATATGGGGTTTTCATTCTTATTTATCATCGCTAGGTTCATGTGCGTTTTTGCTGCTAAATGACTTTCGTCGGCGTTCGATTCGTTGGAAAATCATGTTTAATTTTCGATTTTTGAGCGATTATTTGGAAAAATAGGTAACTTTACACGAATAGGGAGAATTTTTTTTTTCATGTTTGAGTGATCCGTCCGTGATTTTTCATTTTAATATACTTTCATAAAAATGTTTCTGTTATGTAAAAAAAAACAAAAAAAAACTGTTTTCTTTACGTCACAAGTGTCACGCTCATACATGAATTCCATAGCTAACATAACATACCGACCCAACGGATCACAGGTAGTCTAGTAATCTATCTATATATCTATAAAAGTGAACGTGTCTGTGTATCTGTCTGTCTGTCTGTGTATCTGTCTGTGTGTCTGTCTGTCTGTGTACATTTCTCTACACAATAACTCTGTCAATGTTTAGTCTACAAACTCGAAATTTGATATACAGGGTACTGAGATTTGGGAAAATCGATGTGATCGGTTTGCGGCTAGAAATTTGGCGATTAAGGGGTCAAAGTTCAACGATTTGACCTTTTAGAACTCTACCAAACTCCTCCGACAATGTTGGGTCTAAACGCTTGAAATTTTAGATATAGGTTCCTTAGACATGGATCTAACTTAATAACTTAAGTTGATCCCAAAACAATAAATTTTAAGGGGTCGTAATAGGGATCACAGTTAAAAAAATTGACTTTTTTTTTGCTCAGCATACACCTCCAAACACCCGGGCATCACCGGGCAAACATTGCTAGTATGTATATAAAAGTGAACGTGTGTGTGTGTCTGTCTGTCTGTGTACATTTCCCTACGCAATAACTCTGTCAATTTTAAGTCTACAGACTCGAAATTTGATACACAGGATACTGAGATTAGGGAAAATCTATGTGATCGGTTTCTCGGACAGAAATTTGTCGATTAAGGGGTCAAAATTCAACGATTTGACCTTTTAGAACTCTACCAAACTCCTTCGACAATGTTGGGTCTAATCACTTGAAATTTTAGATATAGGTTCCTTGGACGTGGATCTAACTTAATAACTTGATTTGAGCACAAAACAATAAATGTTAAGTGGCCATAATAAGGGTCAAATTTACAAAATTTTACCGCTTTTTTTTTTTTTTGCTCAACATACACCTCCAAACACCCGGGCAACGCAGGGCTGAAATGCTAGTATTATAATAAATACGAAATCTGCATTAATCAAAATATATTTAAGCGTATTTTACGTCCGGGCAATGCCGGGCGGTCTGCTAGTCTATGTACAATAAACGATAAAGTTATAATCCTTAGCGAATCAAACCCATTAAGATAGTAAGAGCTCAACACTGTTAAGAGAAGCAATATAATAACTTAAAGATGAGAAATAAAAGTTACATAAATCTTTAGTATATCATAAGCTCAATAAGGAAGGAAAAGCAGAAAGAGAAAAAAAGACAGTCATGGCATTTCGAAGCTAATGCTTCTCATCAGAATGTATGCAAAGGGAGGAGTAAGCATGAGAAATTATCAATATAAGCAAAGGCAAAACGCAAGTTAGCGATTTGCTTATTTTCGCCCATAATATCACGTCGTTTGTAGATAGTTTTTAGATAGCCCAAGGATCTAGGGTCGTTTTCACCAACAAAAATTGTTCAGAATTGAGGTACAAAAACAAACAAACAAACAAACAAACAAAAAACCCCCAAAAACAAAATAAAACAAATTAAATAGAAAGTACAATGATACTTTTTTTTTCTTCAACTCAACATTATAACACTAGCAGAACTTGTGTCCCAAAATTGCCTGGTGAAAATATGACTTATTTATTCAAATTATTTTAAATAAAAAAACAACAACCGTAGAATGATTATTTCTTTTCTTGCTTAAAAATGATCCTTGCTCCTTAGTTGTATAACCCTGATGACCAACGCCGGACGATTACCTTCATGATCTTGACAACGTGTGATGAGTGATAATCTGACGGAACGCGACTCTTCGACGTATGCGGCATTCATCAAAGCGGTGATATTTATGCAATGGAACGGTTCAAGTCGAATGCATCACCAGAAAGAGGAGAAAAAGGGACACTTAGTATTTAATAGGCACAATGGGCTGATAGACATCATTGAAGGAGTATGACCTAAGAATTAGCTGAATGAAACTAGAAAACTGACTGGTTAGTTTGGTTATGAGACGTAGGAATATTTCAATTTGGATTTTAGTTGCAGATTAGATTATTGTAAAAATTCCCCCCACGACGTAGACACCTGCGACAACCCCGACAGGCAGCTAAATCCCACCCCCACACAGTGGAGATCCCTAGATCTAAAAGATCTTTCTACTCCAGTAGTTTCTTCCCCAGAACCGCTAGACTCTGGAATTCCATTCCAGGTTCCTGCTTCCCTAACTGTATTGACATGCAGAAGTTCAAGTGCAACGTGAACCGACATCTTGCTGCCCAAATCCCAATCATAGTGCCCCAGTAGTTGCTGCCCCTGATAGTAGCCCCCTACACCAAAGTGGCAATGTGCCTTGTTTGGGGTGAAAATGTAAAAAAAAAAAAAAAAAAAAAAAAAAAAAAGAACATGACGTAAAATACATGACGTAAGGTCCTGACAGACAGGTGCGCTTATACTCCTCATACAAGATAACCCAGAAGTAACTCCCTGTTAAGGAAATGCATATTAATTCGTATCAGTAAACACGTCTTTGTCCCTATTTGTTTGCCTCTCTATGAAGATAGAGTTAGACACAAAGTTGGTTTATATTTTTTCCAGTTCCCCAAAACAGGAGTCTGGATTAGGACAACAATAAAAAATTATGACATCAATCAGATGTTATTACGCAAATAATTTGATACTCATACGAACAGTGTGCCGTCATGCAAAAATGTTGAGCCTGGTCAGCACCAGACGGATGATCATTTGGAAATACCAGGCGCTGTATGTAGCAGCACGTTGACACCTCCCTGCAAAAACTGCAAAAGCCTAGCGTAATCATATCCCCTGCCCGGGATATACATGCGACTTAAGACCGCTAATAAATATAATATTCCCTTGTCACTTCCTCTTTCGAAGGAAAGTGGTTCAACTCGCCTAGGGTGAATGTCGCTCGCATACATGTTATACTTAAATTGACAAAATCAGAGAAGTTGCTTTTTTAATTAAACTACAAACACATTTTTTGTGTATGTAAAACATTTCTTTTGTTATAATTTCAGTGCATGCGATATTATAAATGCCGCTTTGTTATTCGTTTTTATTATGCCTTCAATTCACATTTCTGAAATTTGCAATTGAGGATTGATTATTTGTATTATTCGGATTTTCCTGTTTTCATCTTTCCTGTTCTCATCTTAAATGTTATTTTCACAACGTTTCGGTCGATGTAACCTCCCATTTCCTTCAGGTGTAAGTTGTCGAATCCTGCAATCTTTCTGTTGAACCCAGGAATCTTTCTATAGAACTCTTGAATCTTTCTATCAAACTCTTGAATCTTTCTATCAAACTCTTGAATCTTTCTATCGAACTCTTGAATCTTTCTATCGAACTCTTGAAGCTTTCTGTGAACCCAGGAATATTTTTTTATTGAACTCTTTAATCTTTCTATCGAACTCTGGAATCTTTCTGTCGAAGTCTAGAATCTTTCTATCGAACTCTTGAATCTTTCTGTCGAACTCTTGAATCTTTCTATCGAACTCTTGAATCTTTCTGTGAACGCAGAAATCTTTTTTTTTTTTTGTTTTTTTTATCGAATTCTTGAATCTCTCTGCCGAACTCGAGAATCTGCCTGCAAGATCCCGTGGAGTAATGGATAAAGTACTTTGTGAAATCCAGTTGTAAATTGACATTCTTCTTGAGGTTGAGAGTTTAATTCTTAGTGCGGGCGACACTAAAAATACAATTACGAATTACTTAGGACTTCTACACAGTCATGGATGACGGAATGAGAGTATGCTAACCCCGTTGATTAAATAAGAGGTTCCGTTCGAAATTCTGTGCAGTTTCCCCGAGTCTGTCAGAAAGATTCTCTAGTTCGACAAAAAGATTCTCGAGTTTGACAAAATACACATGAAGAAGGTCGGAGGTTACATCGATCGACATGTGGTGAAAATAATACGTAAGATGAGAACAGTAGTCCGAAGAATCAAAATAATACGGTATCTTCAAGTCGGTTTATCTTTCTGGGCGTTCTGCAAACACTTACTGACAAATTACTTCTTATTTATCCATATCTAATGGAGAAATCTATCCAGAGAATATCTTTCATCGTCAAAACAACAATGAGAACAACGGCTGGAATGAAGTTAACAGACCACATAAGGATAAGTGTTTTTTCAATAAAGACTAAATTCGCATCAACAAACACATACAACGATCAACGCTAGGCGTGAGAAAAGATATGTCAAAAATGTATCGCGGAAAGGCGCAGAATAATAAACAAACCACCGTTAAAATGATAACGTCTATTCATAGACTGTGCAAAAGAAAAGTTTTGATGATGATTTTGTGTAATATCAATAATATGACCCCCCCCACGTTCGCATATGTTTGATGGTAGATATTTACATGCTGTTCACCTCCATGATATGACACAAGGTCAGAAAGTGGGGATGTGCAGCCAGCACCGCCAAAAGAGGGGCACTTTAACCTAGAATCGGCATTCCCCGGTAGTGAGTCAGAATACCATAATTAATTGGCCAAATAAAGAATTTCATGGATCATGACCGTTGTGTGTCTATAGAGACAATGGGTGCACAGTTTGATGTCAGTATAAGAACTGTACACACAATTATTCGTGAGTAATTGAAAATGCAGAAGATTTGCTCGAAGTTTGTCCCAAGGGTGTTCCATTCTTGTCACAGAATATTTGATGAAGATGGGCATCAAGACAGTTCCTCACTCTATAGTCCAGACCTTGCTCCCTGTGAGTTTTGGTTATTTCCTAAGCTCAACGAAACCTTAGAGGATGTCTTTATGAAATAATTGAGGAGATAAAATAGTCTGAGATTAGGGTCATTGACACGCTCACACAAGAGGACTTTCATGAGGCATTCCAGAAGTTGTTGGAACGGTACGAATGCACTGCAGCCGGAGAAGATAACTTCGAAGGGGACTAGAGTTTCATTTGTGTACTATCAATAAAAGCGCCCATACTATTAGTTTGGTACAAAAGCAATATCGTTTCTCACATATGTTACTTTTATATATGATTTCTGAATTAATTCATCGATATATATAGCCATGTTATATATCATTTTGAAGCGTGTTTTTCGCTCTATCGAATCGTGTTATTCGTTACCGTTCTCAATCTCATTCATTTTTGCAGGCTTTTCGACAGCATGGACAAAATTTAAATCCGCACGATTTTCTTGTTCAAGTTTAAACTAGGCCGAAAACCTGCTGAGACAGTTTGTGATATCAATGATGCGTTTGGCCCAGGAAATACTAACGAATGTGTGACACAACGGTGGTTCAAGACATTTCACAATGGTGACGAGAGCCCCGAAGATGAAGACGTTGATAACGAACGTTTGAAAACCTTAATTGAAGCCGAGAAGTTGCTGTTGAACTCGAGGTCGACCACTCAACAGTCGTTCGCCATTTAAAGCAAATAGAAAAGTAAAAAAAGTTGGATAAGTGGGTGCCGCATGAATTGAACGATAAACAAAAAAAATCGTCTTGAGGTGTCTTCTACACTACTGCGCAACAAAAACGACCCATTTCTCAAGCGGATTGTGACGTGTGATGAGAAGTGGATTCTTTACGACAACCGGCAACGTTCGGCACAGTGGTTGGATGCCGGAGAAGCTCCACAACAATTGCTGAAGCTGAAATTGCGCCAGAAAAAAGTTATGGTGACTGTTATGGTAGTCTGCAGCCGGTCTCATCCATCACAGCTTTTTGAATCCGGGCGAAACTATTTAGAGATGTATTGCCGACAAATGGACAAAATACACCAGAGACTCCAATGTATGTGCTTGAGATTGGTCAATATGAAGGACCAATTCTTCTCAACGCTTGCCCGCATGTTACTCAACTGACCCTGCAGAAACTGAACGAATTGGGCTACAAGACTCTGCCTCATCCGCCATATTCATCGGACCTCTCGCCCACCGATTATCAATTTTTCAAGCATCTCGACAACTTCGTGCGCAAAATATGCTTCAAAAGCCGAGATGATGCCGAATCGGCCTTCAATGACTTCATCGCTTCCAGATTTCTATGCTAATAGGATAAATAAACTTGGTTCTCGTTGGCGAAAATGCGTCGATCCTATTTTGATTAATGAAGTTTATTATGAAATAAGTTATGATCTTTTGAAGTTGGACGTTAAAAAACATTATTTTTGCAATCTAATAAAAAAATCTGCAAACTTATTTAACGCACTTCGTAATTACCTGGTGGTTTTGTAGATTTTTAAAGAGACTTCGCCAAAACAAACCTTACAACCACCTCCATTTTATCTGTCGCTACTCTTAAATAACAAAAACCAAAGCAAGTTCCACTACCACCGATCAGTGTTGTTCTCACTGGCCATTTAACACTCATTAACTCTTATCCTTTAGTTGTCTTTGGACCTTAATAAGTGATAACCCTCCCCACATAGCAAAAAAAAAAAAAAAAAAAGAAAAAAGAAAGGAAGTTATGCACACACACTAGCACATACCTAACAACATGAACATTAGCGTCGAAAAGGAATGTGCTGGAACGTTATTGATGACGGTGACCTGTTGTGGATCGCACTCTCGTGAATGAGCTTGTGTCACGCGCAGACTAAATTGTTCTAACGTTGTTTTGTTTGAACACTTATGTGATATGTAAGTATGAGAATTGTCGTTAATTGAATGCGAACGATCTTTATTTCCCACAGTCGTTCATTGACACTGTGCCCCCGCCTTAGACTGAAAGCTGAACAAATATTCGCGACTACAACATTCTCGAAATGTTCGGACAGGCGCTAAAAATATCACTCAACCAATGAAAAGAAAAGAAAAATAACAACAACATCAACAAAAACTAAAAACAAACAAACAAACAAACAAACAAGCAAACAAACCGGAAAGATGTACGAATCAGGTGAATAATAAGAGAGGAACAAAGTGTAGTATCTGTTCTGATACTACACTTTACCTTTTCTGTTCTCGGTCAGTGGAGGAGAAATCCTTCAAGAGTGCCCCCTTTTTGTAAGGAACTAGATTTTCTCCGCATTAAAAACCGACCTTGTATCTAACCCTGGAACAAGAATATCTTTTCACCCCAAACAAGGCATCTTACAGAGGAGACTAGGGACTGGATTTAAACTGGGAGGAGAGAGTAGTTATAGTCAAGATTGTCTGCTCTTTTTTACATCCGCTTTCTACTCCACGAAATGGACGACGGTGATAAGCAGGATATAGCTCTTTCTGGTTGATGATCCTCTCAAATAACGTGAAAGCCACCCGCTTTTCATTATGTTAAGAATGGCTTTCTTGTTTGCTTGACTATGTCTAATTATCCAGTGGACATCAGAAACAGGAAGTAAAAAAATAGACAATATTGACCATTGCCAAAATGGGCACCGTAAGGGAGGAATATATATAGCTATATGTTTGTTCACATTACATTTAAATGTCTGCATGTTGTTTGGTGGTCTGCAGCCAGTCTCATCCATCACAGCTTTTTGAATCCGGACGAAACGATTTAGAGATGTACTGCCGACACACACACACACACACACACACACACACACACACACACACACACACACATATATATATATATATATATATATATATATATATATATATATATATATATATATATATATTACCGTTATCCACCCTTTAAGGAAATAAAATTGAGCTCTCTTTAGGAAATTAAAAAAAAAGTAGTGAGCTGAAGCGCCTAATACCTGTCGTTGAATACTCTCTGAATGTTTACTGTTTATGTCAGCTGATCTGGCATGCATGCGTAGGTAGTTAATTTTCCTCGATTCCTGGGTTAATTTTTGTGAGGGAGTTTTTAATTCTCATCTTTACAGTGAGTGTTTCACGGTTTTGCTTTTCCATTTTCCATACCTTTCCTAAGTAGTTTCCTACATTCTTTTTATTTTATTTTATTTTTTTGAAACCCGTGTCGACTTCTATTGTTCTCTGAGGAGCTGCTTCATGGAATTAGGACACTATTTTTCCATCGTGTGGCGAAACACGTATGAGGCAGTAAAAAAAAAATATATATATAGGCCTAAATTATATAAAAATTAAAAATATAAAAGGTTAATAGAAATTATGATTGCAGATTGATTCTTTTCTTGAAATATGACACACCATATATATATATATATATATATATATATATATATATATACTAGCGGGGGGTACCCGGCGTTGCCCGGTGGCCCTATCGGTGGGGCATAAGAATACCTCGACTGCCCCCCTGCAGAGGGTAAAAGTCTTGGATATGATCTTAAACTATATCCAGTGGTGAGGCCCCAGCTTGTGGGCTTTGGGGAGTGTGGAGCCACCCTTTAATTACCATTGCTTCCAGGTCCACTCTGACCCGGAGTGGTAGTACCTGTTAGGGTCTCAACTATGGGTTAAATAGAAATCGACGTGAAAACAACAAATATATTCTATTACAAAAATTTTTTCTTCAAAATCTTTGGATTCGGCATTAAATAACCCGAAAAGGGTTGATATGCCGTAAAACAAAAACAACCAACCAACCAACCAACCAACCAACCGGCGTTGCCCGGGTGTTTGGAGGTGTGTGTTGGTGGGGGGAGGGGAGTCGATTAAAACAACTCTGTTAAAAAAAAACGTTGGCCGGTTGTTTGGAGGTGTAAAAGAAAAAAAATAGTTTTAGTATAAAGGTAGGCTTGAACCCCGAACGTTTAACGCGGAGGTGGAAAGGAAATGGAAAAAAATAACCTGCGCCCTAACCATCTCGACCACGTAAAAAGATGAATTGGTAAGTGTGTTAAGTTGACGTTTATAAACAGAAACTGGCTTCCGCAACTTGACTTTGTCGCAGTCAAGTTGCGGAAGCCAGTTTCTGTTTTCCCCGCTATGCGGCGATCAAACAATAAAAAAAAACACAAAAAAAAACTAACGTAAGGCAAATAAGCCTGTTTCGATATTAAAATTTAAAAAAATTGGTGGGTACCCGGGTGTTTTTGGGTGTCGCTAAGAATAAGCGAAGTAAAAAAAAAAAAAAAAAAAAAAAAAAAAAGCAGAAAAACGAACGTTACGTGAAAAATGGCTTAAATAACACTGGTTCAATATTTAAATTTAAAAAATCGAAAAAAAAAAAAAATCTCACACCACGATTCGAACCCAAAGCTAATCGACTGACGTAACGCTACGTACATGAAATTTGTTCGGCTTTTAATCTATTTAAAGTAAATCAGGTCACGACGTCATTTGACGCATACGTAGAATCGGTCATTGTCACGAGAGGACCGTTTTATTTTACCCCCCCCCCTGTCGAAAATTGTCGATATCGGGGTGAAAAAGTTAAGGTTTTTGGCCAATTTTTCGATATTTTTCGAGCAAAGGATGGAGCTTCGATGTGATACCGAGTTTGTGAATTTTCGTCGCGCCTGTCGAAAGTTTTTAGGAGACATCCAAACATACACATACATACATACATACATTTTCGCTTTTATATATATAGATTTATATATATATTTATATATATATATTTATATATATATATATATATATATATATATATATATATTTATATATGTATAAGGGAAAAAGAATAGGCCTGATGACGCGGTTTCTCTAAAAAGAATTGATAGCTGAAACATGTATGCACATATGTATCCAATGATTTTAGTTTAAATAAATATACTATTATTACGCTCTGTTTGTCATTGAGCACTTTTTGATAAACACAAGTGTTTAAGAGGATCTATATCTATGGAACCATATTACATTATTACAATTATTATATTATATTATACTAGCGGGGGGTACCCGACGTTGCCCGTGTGTTTAGTGGTGTGTGTGCTCGGGCGGAGGGGGCGGGGGTGGTAATCAAAACATAAGAATAAGCGAAGTAAATATTTTTAAATATTAAAATGTTAAAACTTAAAAAAATCGAGAAAAAAAACAGCCAAAAACTAACGTAAGGCAAACGAACGATGTTAAATGTAAAAATGGAAAAAACAAAAATGAAAACGCGAATGTGATGGCAAAAGAAAACAGAAAAGCGCACGTTAAAACTTCTTTAAAAGAAATCTGAGAAATAAAAACCAAAAAAAAACAAAAAAACTTAGAACATAAAAAACGGCTTAAAAATTTAAAAACTCGAAAACAAAAAGGCACCTCATACCACGATTCGTACCCGAAAACTTTAGATAATGATCCCTGTAGATAACTGATGATTTTAGGGTGAAGGGATTAATGTTTTTGGACAATTTTTCGATATTTGTCGGGTGAAGGTTGGGACTTTAAAATGATACCAATCTTGTGAAAATCTGTGATCCGTGTCGAAAGTTTTTGCGAGAAATACAAACACACATACATACAAACACACATTTTCGCTTTTATATATATACTAGCGAGGGGTACCCGGCGTTGCCTGGGTGTTTGGGGGGGGGGGTTAAAAAAAAGCAAGCATGAGGATCGAACCCGAACCCTTGAGGAAAAGTTGTAAATTAAAGTGTGAAAAAAAAAGTGCGATGTTAACAATTGCCCCACCGCGAGATGCTAACGGAAACACGTTTGAATTTATTTACTTAGTTGGATTTAGCAGGTGCCCGTTTTAAATGAGTTCAAGTTTTGACTGCGGGATAGTATTCATTTACTGGTGAACGCTTTCCCCCCCCCCCCCGAAGATGTTATAGGAAAAAGCCTAACCCACATGCGGCGAGCGACAAATATTGACTATTTATCTTCCCGAAATCGAACAAATTAAATAGACAGGCGAGCTTCGTTGTTAACTGTGAGATATTACGATTTGTATGTGACATAAAAAGTTTTAAAAAGTTGTGAACCGAGCGACCGCTTCTCTGAAAGAAGCCTTTTGTAGACACACAGAAAAAGCGAACACACATGCATACATACATACATACATTTTAGCTTTTATATTTATAGATAGATTTTAGAATAGTATATATATATATACATATATACATATATACATATATATACATATATATATACATATATACATATATATACATACATATATATATACATATATATACATATATATATATATATATATATATATATAGAGAGAGAGAGAGAGAGAGAGAGAAGGGGGAGAGGGGGAGAGGGGATAGAGATAGATAGATAGATAGACAATATTAATATAATAATATTTATAGATTAATTCTATTCTGAATAAAATATATACCCATTCGCCGAAAATTAAATACATAAATAAATAAAAAATTATGCTTGCAATCTAATTTTTTATTTGGTTTATTATGATCCAACCAGCCATTATATATGCTTTGAATCTGGAAACCACTTTATTGAGCTTGGTATTTCAAACAATTAGGACGATAATATACTTTTTATCCGTCTTACCTAAACATTTATATGTCGCTATACATTCATGATAATGTTTCGGTCAGCCAGTTACAAGTAACTAAAGACCACTTCAAGCGATATTGCAACTTTACTTTTGTATAAGCAATATCGCCTGAAGAGTTCTCTCTTCAATAGTTACTTGTAACTGGCTGGCCGAAACATGCTCATGAATGTGTAGCAACATATAAATGCTTATGTAAAACAAATAAAAAGTATACCTTGCCCTACCTCGGTATGGAGCACTCTTGTAATAACCTTGTTAATACTTCATTCGTTGCTTCAGCTTTGGAAAATATTAACCTGGAATAGTTATATTATATAACCGGAATTCATCATTAATCATTCATCATTTAGCAGTACAATCTCCACATATCCTTTGTGTATATTGGAGTGCAACTTCAAAGAACAGAGCTAACTAGTGATCGTTGCCATTTTTACGTGGACATCATGTTCCCCCCCCCATGAAATGACGCGCTCTTCTTCTGGCCAATCTCTCTTTAACCCAGCCTTCCGCAAAACGCACATACAACACCATATAGATTCATTGGCAGCTGGCAGCCCATTCCTTATTAGCACTCAGCTCTTACGATGCTTGCCTCGGCTAGCAATCGTTTACATATCCTAATTTTGATAACGAAATCAAACGCCCTCGCGTTTCGAATTTGTTAGACGTTAAGCTCTGCAGGTGTCTTCCTATGCAAATAAATAAATAAATAAATAATGATACTCGTTCGCATTAATTTTGAATGAGATGCAGTACTGAAATAAGAGTTGGTTAGACAAGCTGACATTTTTTTTTATTTTTAGCAAAATTGGGGAATTACGTATTTGGAAAATCATTACATGCGTTGGTGTGTCTACTTTTGGTTTCTTTTAGTCATTTTCACCCCCAAACAAGACAAATTGCCACTTGGACCCAAGGGGCTATTATTTAGGACTATGTTTACAAAGGACTATGTAAGATGAGCGAGATGTCATTTTGCATTACATTTTCAGTTTTGCATATCAGAATAGCCAGAATAACCCTAACCCGACGCATCACTTCTAGATCTGTTTCTGACTACAGTTCCCGAGGATTGTATAACAAATGCTGACAGCCCACTCGGGAACGCTAATCATGCAGTGATAATGGTCGAAATCGCCCTAAACTCTAGACCCAAAACTGAAGAGCTAGTGCACAAAACAACGAGATATTATAAAAAGGCTGACTGGGAAGCCATCAGAGATCTTATCAGAGATGCCCCATCGGGAAATATTTTTCTCTTCCTGCTGAACAGTGCGCAAATGAGACCACTGAATGGTTCAAAACAGCAATTGAAGCACATGTTCCCATGCGGACTTTTATAACAAACCTCACCCTCCCCAATTGTTTACTTCTACTTGCGCAACTGCCATTGCTCAAAGGCAGCATGCATACCACAGATTTAACCGACATAAGTCCAGTTCAAACAGACAGAAGTATATAGAAGCTAAAAGTAACGTTAAAAAAGAAATAGCAACGGCTAAGAGAAAATTTACTGAAACCACTAAAAAACGCATCGAAGCACAAAAATTAGGAAATCGTGACTTCTGGAAAATCTACAACAGTGTAGTAAATAATGGGCAATCAACAATTCCCCCACTAATCAACAATCACGAGGTTGTTTGCTCAGCAACCGACAAGGCTAATATGCTTGCCAGCCGGTTTGCCTAAAACTCCACACTGGACCGTTCCAATCACCCCCTGCCTGACTTTCCTTTGCGGACAGACGCCACGCTAGACGTTCTAAAAATCACCCCTGCTCAGGTGCATGCTATCATAAAAAACCTTGACACATCAAAAGCATGTGGACCTGATCTCATCCCAGCTGTGCTATTAAAAGTGCTCAGCCGAAGTAGCTCCAGTCCTCTCCAAACTCTACAACAAATGCTTTAATGAATCATGCTTTCGGGGCTGATTTGAGACCATACTCTAGTCCTACATCTTACAGATGCTAAACTTCTGACTGACAAACAATATGGATTTAGACAAGCCCGTTCCACAGCAGACATCATAACTGTAATCTCAGAACGTATATACCATTCATTGGACAAAGCGGGGGAGTGTAGAGCGGTAGCTCTAGATATACGTAAGGCTTTTGACAAGGTATGACATGAGGGTCTCCTCAGGAAAATTAGATCATACGGTATCACTGGTAGAATACTTAACATAATAAAATCCTTCTTAGATAAGAGAAAAATCCTCGACAGTTATACATCTAAACAATCTATATATATAAAAGCGAAAATGTATGTATGTATGTATGTGTGTGTGTATGTTTGTGTGTCTGTATGTGTGTATGTTTGTGTGTCTGCTAAAACTTTCGACAGACACGACGAAAATTCACAAACTTGGTATCACATCGAAGCTCCATCCTTTGCTCGAAAAATATCGAAAAATTGGCCAAAAACCTTAACTTTTTCACCCCGAAATCGACAATTTTCGACAGGGGGGGTCAACAAAAACGGTCCTCTCGTGACAATGACCGATTCTACGCATGCGTCAGACGTCGTAACCTGATTTACTTTAAATAATTGAAAAACAGAACAAATTTCATGTACGTCGCGTTAGCTCAGTTAGTGAAGGCCTTGGTTCATTATCTGAACGTTTTATGTTCGAATCGTGGTGTGAGATGGGTTTTTTTTTTTCGATTTTTTAAATTTAAATATTGAACCAGTGTTATTTAAGCCATTTTTCACGTAACGTTCGTTTTTCTGCTTTTTTTATTTTCATCCGGGTACCCACCGATTTTTTAAACTTTAAACCATTTTTCACGTGTTTTCTTCTGTTTTCCTCGTTCGTTTGCCTTACGTTAGTTTTTTTTTGTGTTCTTTTTTATTGTTTGTCACACCTGCTAATTTCTGTTTATGAACGTCAACTTAACACACTTACCAATTCATCTGTTCCCGTGGTCGAGATGGTTGGGTCGCAGCTTTTTTTTCCATTTCCTTTCCACCTCCGCGTCAAACGTTCGGGGTTCAAGCCTACCTTTATACTAAAACTATTTTTTTTTCTTTTACACCTCCAAATAACCGGCTAACGTTTTTTTTAACAGGGTTGTTTTAATCTACCGCCCCCCAAACACAAACCTCCAAACACCTGGGCAACGCAGGTTACCCTCGCTAGTATATATATAAAAGCGAAAATGTATGTATGTATGCATGTATGTATGTATGTATGTATGTGTGTATGTTTGTGAGTCTGCTAAAAACTTTCGACAGACACGACGAAAATTCACAAACTCGGTATCATATTAAAGCCCCATCCTTCGCTCGAAAAATATCGAAAAATTGGCCAAAAACATTCATTTTTCACCCCTAAATCGACAATTTTCGACAGAGGGGTGGTAAACAAAAACGGTCTTCTCGTGACGACGAGCGGTTCTATGCATGCGCCAGATGACGGCATGACCTGATTTACTTTAAATAGTTGAAAAACTGAACTAATTTCATGCACGTCGCGTTAGGTCAGTTGATTAGCGTGTTGGTTCATTATTTAAACGTTTTGGGCTCGAATCGTGGTGTGAGATGTCTTTTTTTTCGATTTTTTAAATTTAAATATTGAACCAGTGTTATTTAAGCAATTTTTCACGTAACGTTCGTTTTTCTGGTTTTTTTTTTTTACATCGCTTATCCATCCCCGATCACATACCCTAAAACTTCCGGGTACCCATCTATTGTGTAAATTTTAATATCGAAACAGGCTTATTTAAGCCATTTTTCACATGTTCGTTTGCCTGTTTTGATCGTTCGTTTGCCTTATGTTAGTTTTTTTTCATTTCTTTTTTCGATATTTTGATTGCCCCCCCCCGCTTAAGTTTTAACGTTGTTTTCTTTTTTTTACTTCGCTAACGAACAAACCTGGTCATTGACGTCGAAACACTCGGGCAACCCCCGCTAGTATGATATAAATACGGGAGTGCCCCAAGGGTCTATCCTTGGACCCCTATTGTTCCTAATATTTATTAATGACCTCCCCGATAAAATTGCCTCTGAGATGGGTATATATGCTGATGATACCACACTCTATAACAGGCATGACAGGAAAACAAATGAACACATAACTAAAGAAATGGCAAAAACACTAGAGGATGACTTCCAATCTGTAGTGGAATGGGGGCAAAAATGGATGGTCACATTCAATGCTGCCAAGACTAAACTGGTTTCCTTCAATAATTACAAGAAACCTTTTCTGCCACTAATAGCAATGGCCAGTGACTCCCTATCTGAGAGTACATCTTTCTAACTGCTTGGCCTAACGGGAAACATGAGTTAGAACAATTACATATTGACAGGGCCGCTGCAAAGAAGGTAGGCTCTCTCTACCGTGCTAGAAAACTACTGACACCTGAAAGTATCCTGTACCTCTATAAGGCCACCATTCGCCCATGTATGGAGTATTGCTGCCACATTTGGGCTGGTGCATCTGCTGCTAGTCTCTCGCTCCTAGCCAAGGTTCAATCTGATAAGCCCTGAACTGGAATCTAAGCTTCAGCCTCTGTTCCATCGACGAAACGTTCCATCCCTCTGCCTGTTCTACAAGTATTTTAATGATGAATGCTCTGACGAACTGCAGACATTTGTGCCCTCACGACGTAGACACCCTCGACAAACCCGACAGGCAGCTAAATCCCACCCCACGCAGTAGAGATCCCTAGATGTAAAAGATCTTTCCACTCCAGTAGTTTCTTCCCCAGAACCACTAGACTCTGGAACTCCATTTCAGGTCCCTGCTTCCCCAACTGTACTGATATGCAGAAGTTCAAGTGTAACGTGAACCGACATCTTGCTGCCAAAATCCCAACATAGTGCCCCAGTAGTTGCTGGGGTGAAAAAAAATATAATAAAATAAAAGTCGCAGAGCGGCCCTAAGTAATTCAAATGATTAGAGATTTTTTTATGGACTGTTCTTTTATGGGTCCTTAGCTGGTTAAAATAGTTTTAAAGGGTTAAAAATGTGTCGAAATCGAAAAAATCGTTATACATTTTGTAAATTCATCTTTGTTTATTTGTAATCAGTTTATGTGTGTGTCACGTCGGTGCAGACGTAACGTCACCAACTTTGAATTCTACAGTTTTGCTTTCCGTTTCGATTCTAGCTGATGGCACCCAAATACTTTTTTTTTTACTTTTAAAATCACGACTGTATATTGGGTAGAATATCATATGAAATGTTCAAATAATCGGTAGAGACTATTTATGTGAGTTTTTTTTAAAAAATAGCTTTAGTCTATTAATGTCCATAAAAATTGAATCCGTGTACGGCTCCGTGGTGACAATGTGTCAGAAAAATCGAGCGGTCGTATGAAAAACGTTAAGAAACATAAGCTGAATGTGATCGGTTCAAGCCACCACATTGACCACAGCCGGCCCCAAGTATCACCCCCACGGGGCCCGAGCAAAGCCGGGCATGACTACTAGTTTTCTTCTTCTTCTTCTTCTTCTTCTTCTTCTTCTTCTTCTTCTTCTTCTTCTTCTTTTATCTATATAAATAAAATTAATTCAATTTTTTCCCGTGTGAGTTGGACCTTAATAGGATTAAAAATCAAGAAATTACATGCAAATGTAATGTGCACCAACTGCAGCACACGATCTGAAGTGTGCTATAGGCCTATTATTCTTACACTTCCTCGATAACCGTACATTCCTATATTTTTCCGGTGAGAGTTCACTGCCAAAATCGGTTAGAACCAATGAAAATTGTAAAATCTTTTCTCTCTAATACATTCCTCCTACTCCTGCTCCCACTTAACACCGCTAAAAATGCATCCCCAAGGAACAGTACGAATAAACACCGGTTTGGAATCGTAACGGGTATTTAGAACATTTTTTTCTATTTCTTTCACTTTTCTCCCATAAAAAATAAGAATAAAAAATATTACGGTCCGATTAACATTATCTTTTTTCCTTTTTGCTTTTTTTTATTTACCATAGAACGCACACTGCAGGACTACTCGGATTTTACTTCCGGTTTTGACAAATCTAACCGAGGAATCTGATTATGAGCTTTATTTATTACTGCTTCCCACCAAAAAGTTATTATTAAATAAACAAACACTTCCTGCGTTACAATTTATTCTTACAACGCAACGATATCGTGAAATTACTTGCGTTTCACTTAAAAAACAAAAAACAAACAACAACAAAATAATTAACGCGCTCAACGTCCGATTAAGATTAGATTGTTATGTTTTGCATTTTTTTTTTTTTTTACCGTAAGACGCATACTGCGAGACTACTCGGTTTTTACTTTCGTTTTTTTTGATGACTCCAACCGAAGAATCTAACTATGAGCTTCACTTTATTAATGCTTTCAACTACACATTTTTTTTTAATAAAACAAACATTCCATTTTTTATAAATTACTATCACAACGCTACGATATCATGAAATTACTTGCATTACACTTGAAAATAATAAAAAATAAACATAAACTGCGCGACTACTCGGTTTTTAGTTACGGTTCGGACTACTCTAACCTAGGAATCTAACTCTGAGCAATTTATTATTTACATTTATTATTTACATATTTATATCGGGAAATTACTTGCATTCCAATTGAAAAACAAAAACTAAATAAAGAAGCCGATAATGGTCCGATTAAGATCCGAAAAATATGATTGCTTTTTCTTTACTAAAGAATTCTGCACGTGTTTAAATTAACATTTATGAATGCTTCTTCTTCATTAACGAAATCACATTTGCTATATATTTTGTTCAAACATACAAATGCTGTTGCTATCGTTACGTTCGGGAAAGTCAGTTCAAACTAAAATACTCTGACACTGTTTTATATAGTTTTTAAATTATTTACCCAAAGTTAACACATTCGCCAGAGTCCGCGACGATTTGTCTTCTCCAAATACATCCATAAACACTGTGTTCTTCGAGATGATTACACATTTTACATTAAATAAAAACACTAACAAATCAGACCATTACGTACTGCAAGACTACCACTTCTTTTTACATTTTCGCCTTTTTTTTATTCATTTTTTGGGGGGAGTTCATTGCTGTACTAAGACTATAAGAACCATGCATTTTCTCTTTTTATTAGACTTTTCCGTTACACCAAATTGAGCCACAGCAACGCGTGGCAGGGTACAGCCAGTCTATAAATATAAAAGCGAAAATGTATGTATGTTTGTATGTGTGTTCGCTTTTTCTGTATGTCTGCAAAAGGCTTTTTTCAGAGAAGCGGTCGGTCGATTCACAACTTTTTAAAACTTTTTATATCACATATAAATCGTAATATCTCAGAGTTAATAACGAAGTTCGCCTGTCTATTTAATTTGCTCGACTTTGGGAAGATATATATTCAACATTTGTCGCTCGCCGCATGTGGATTAGTCTTTTTCCTAGAACATCTTGGGAAGCGTTCCCGCAGTAAATGAAATACTATCCTGCAGTCAAACTTGACCTCATTAAGTCATTAAAACGGGCACCTGCCAAATCCAAGTAATTAAATAAATTCAAACGTGTTTCAGTTAGCATCTCGCGGTGGGTCAATGGTTAACATCGCACGTTTTTTTTTTTTTTTCAAACTTTAATTTACAACTTTGCCTCAAGGGTTCGTGTTCGATCCTCATACTTACCTACCAAAACATTTTTTAACCCTCCCCCACCCCCAGAGTTTCCATACACACACCTCCAAACACCCGGGCAACGCCGGGTACCCCTCGCTAGTATTAAAGAAAATCTACACTCCTTTGACCAGTTCAACCATATTGAATACAAATAAACTTTAGTCTTTGCTAAACTTGTTGACGTTCTTTCAATCATGAAACTATGTTTTCTCATGTTTGAGTTTCGGTTTCGATTCCAGCTGATGGCACTCGAATCATATTTTTTATTTTACTTTACTTTTGAAATCATGACTATATATATTACTAGCCTGGGTGCCCGGCGTTGACCGGGTATTTAGAGGTGTGTGTTGAAAAAAAAAAGTGGTAGTCGGCAACCCGTACAGCGAAGGAGGAAAAATCGTGACGTCTTTGCTGTTGCACCCATCGCCACACTGGAAGTGACGTAGATTTAAATTAAGGTTAGATAATCGAAAAGAAGGGACGACTTTCGAAAATATCGGCGAAAAAAGCGACCTCTCCCTGTAGAAAAGTGCCCAGTTGAAGATGAAGGAATTAATGTTTTTAGCCAATTTTTCGATATATGACGTCCGAAGGATCGAGCTTCAAAATGATATCAATTTCGTGAAAATCCATCGCCTCCGTGGAAAGTTTTAGGCATACATACATACATACATACATACATACATACATACATACATTTAAACAGATTTTACCCTTTATACTACAGATAGTATGAAATAATTATAATATGATATAATATAATATGAAATGATTGACTCTATATAATAAATACAATATCTGCGTAAATGAAAATAAATTTAAGCGTCTTTTTACGATCGGACAAGACTGGGCGCCCCTGCCAGTATTTTCTAAAATCCTTCTTTTATAAAACTAAATAACCGAGAAACGTTTTAACATTTTGCTTCTTTGTGTTAGCGTTTTGCATAGTAGGGCCACCTAAGTTACTATCTCAATGCTCAGACTACATTTGTGTGTGTGTGTGTGTGGGGGGGGGGGTCTGTACTAGGAGTACTAGTGAGAATAAGGGATTCGTTTGGGTCATCAATTATGGAAATGGGATGGAAGTGAACACAAGAAGGGATTTCAAACTAAGGGTGCGGGGGAGACATTTTGTGCCCAATTTTCGATAGGAAATAGAATTGGCGGGAAGAAATGATAGCATTAATCCAACAAACAAAAGAGAGGGGGCACGAGGTGGGGCGTGCTATTATTCGCTGTGGTCTTAGGGCGAAGAAAGAAAGGACCTGAGATTCCGTTAGTGTGTGTTTTCTTGACCACGGCAGATGGCTGGACTGAGTAGATAAAGAGGGTGGGGCACGGGGCAGTGAAAGAACAATGGTCAATGACACGTCATGTGACACACATGTTATTCGCAATTGTTTCTAGCTAGCAAAATGGACGGGTCCAAATAAGTACACATTTTAATGGTTGCATATTTAAGGCATTTTTCACTATAGGCAACAAACCTAAAAAGTAGTAAAGAAACAAATATATAAGAAATAACTGCTACCAAAGGCAACATAAGATTCTACTTACCTGAATAAGTTTAGTTGTGTTTTAACTTATTTTAAAGAGTTTATGTAATTCGAAACACACGAATAGTGCTGAGTTACTAAGTTAGAACAATAACATCGTGGTCACGAGACAGTCATCTTTCGAATCTTGATAATCGTTCAAAACTTGAAAATGGAACAAATTACTGCTAGGAACCCATCCACTATATGTCACTTGTCTATAGTAAATAAGTTCCCAGTTTTTATTTATGTATTCATTTATTTATTTATTTATTTATTTATTCATTCATTAATTAAGCCACCTTTGAACTTTTAAATATATATATATATATATATATATATATATATACATATATATATATATATATATATATATATATATATATATATATATATATATATATATATATATAGTATTATATTACAGTCACAGGTGCTCCAAATGTCGCCTGTGCTAATCGAAGAAGTGAATAACAGAAACAATAAAATTCAAAAAACTTCAAATTTCCTGCTTTTTTGGTCAGTGAAATCGTCAACCACTACTAAGTTATAACACTTTGCTCTTTGTGGAAACAATAAAGCTCTCGGGCAATTGACAATGTTTATCACTGAGATTTTGTTTAAGCTCAGTAGCTGCCAGATGATAGTTAAGTGCTTTGAGATACCGACTGGCGTCTGGACTGTTGAGTTTCTGTCTTGGTTTGAGACATTTGCTACTCTAGCCTTATTGAAGAGCTGTGAAACAGCGAAGCACCATAATGCCGCTATTTTTTTACTCTCTCTCTTTCTCTCTCTCTCTATATATATATATCCATGTGTGTTGTATATATATATATATATATATATATATATATATATATATATATATATATATATATATATATGACATCCAATTGAATGCTTTATCTATAATATAAAGCTGAACGCCTCTGTGTGTGTCTGTTCACGAATAGGCTCCTATATGGTTGACTATTGACTATTATAGAAAACTGATCACATATAATGATAGAAGATGTATCGAGACACAGGAATGGGTATGTTTGATCTGGCATAATAATGATTCATTAAAATTGTGGGATCTGCGTACGCGCCTGCTCCACAAAGTATGGAAATAAAAAATTTAAAAATTAAAAACAAAAACGTTTACAAGTGTTTCTGATATAGATGTACATAAGAATACTTTGATAAGTATGTTTTAACTTAAATAGGGATGGTATAATAAAATTGTGGGGGTTGCGTTCGCGCCTGACCTCCATAGAATGGAAATAGGCACAAACTTTAATAAAGACTTTTCATATCTATCTGTGTAAATATACTTTTATAATTATGTTTCAGTTTGAAGAAATATGGTATAATAAAATTATGAGGTGTTCATTCGCGCCTGACCTCCATAGAATGGAAATATGTCACAAAGTTTAGTGTGAACAGGTATGGTATAATAAATTATGAGGTTTGTCTATTTTATTTTTACTTTCATCATATTTTGCTTTGGTTTTAATGCCCCCAAATTCGAAGCTACTACTTTACAACCCTTCCTTTTCATAACCTATCATACTTTAATAAATCAGAGTCCATTTTCTGTAGGCTGTTTTTCGGGTACTTTTGCTAGTTATTTAATAAGAGCGTAATATTTATAATAATACAGCAGTGCAGATTAACATGGCGTTTCCAGGCTTTTCTTGAGCGTTCATCATAAAAACATTCTACCGCTTTCGTTTGAACCTATGTTGTTGCTGATGAAGGAAATTGCGGTATTCTGTTATTCACTATTGTACAAATATTTTTCATTTTTTTTTTTTTGTAATTGGTGGCAGTATCCTAGTAAAAAGAAAAAAAATCTCCAAAAAACTGGAAAATATGATTAAGAAATTAAGGGTCACTTCCTGGATCGAATTTATACAAACTGTCGATTGTATTCTGTAAGATTTTAGTGTCCTTTAAATTATTTTGTTTTTCATTTTTAATTATTAATTAAATATTTATCATTTCTTAAAAATACTTAGTATGTCCTCATGGGTGTCTTTAGAAAAAAGATCTAAAGAAGCCATAATATATAAGGATTGTGCCTGACTTAATTTAAGTGTCCAATCTTTGAATTAACAGTAATCTATTAAAAAGTAATCGATTTTTCGGTGGTAGGTTATCTCCCTTTATTTATCTCCCTTTACTTGTATTTACATCTTAATATATAATAAAACAGGGAACATTATAGGTTTTCAAAAGTAGACGCCACATATAAATTCAATATAGGCAGACTACTAGCTACTGCCTGATGTAGGTTTTGCGCATATTATCAGTCGTTTTCAGCTGTTATCATAAAATCTTATGTCAACTCCTATGAGTCACATTCCAAAATAGTTCATATTAACTGGCGGTAGCACGACTTTCACTCACTATTTATTTTCTTCTCTCACTCTCCTAATCATAACTGGGGATTTTTCTAGATTGGTCGAACTTTTTTACCACAGTACTGTCAGTGTTTAGCTTTTAGTTAGATACATTTACCATTACTCCTTTTGTCAACGCCAACCAAGTTACGGGTGCTTGCATTCAACAGATTTAATGATTAGTAGAATAAGCGAATTCTGAACGGGTTACAAAGAATATCACAAATGAAACAAAATGTCGTCACATATTTACAATTACTCGCCTTCCCACTTTCAGTCATTTTTTACATACTAAGCTTGAGCACAACACTAGCTCTTGCCAATCTCCAGTTTGAGTTAAAACGTTAGATTAGAACCAGTCGTTGTCTTAACTAAGAGTTCGTAATTTGTAATACAACCCCCTTTTCTGTATACGGTCGTTCATAGCTACGGAGGCCCATAAGGGCATACACCTACGTTTTCTTCTCTTTAGATTTCATTACTAACATTGGACGCTAAACGACAATTGCGTGTTAGTTCGTGTCATTGGTACCAAACCATCACCGGCTACTGTTATCACCAGGTACCTTATTACTACTGTTGGTTGTGTTTGTATTATTGCTAAAACTAGTATTACTTTAATTTACCCTTGTTATAGTTCCAAATATATCGCACAATTTTCTTAAGTATTAACAGAGTATGAGAGTAACTGAATTACGTACGAAGACACGGATTTACTGATTTGATTGCATTTTCATTTACTACCTTTTTTCCGAAACCGGTAAAGGCAGAAAACTAATTTTTCTTTTTACCTTTCACTACTAAACAACAATTATGTACCAGTTCGTCACATTCGTATATAACCAAACACACCGGCTAATGATACTGCCAGTGCAACAAATTTATGACACGATATAACTAACGAAGTAAAGGCATTAGTTTGTTCTTTCTTTCTAAATTATTATCAATACAATAAACTTGTAATTTTTTTTAACAGTACATACTTGCAACGCTAACCTTAGAAAATAATATTGAAGTCAATTCGTTGATGTTATGAATTCACGATAAACCAAAAAAGAACATGTTGATTAACCATACAAAAATAAATATCATGTGATTTTAAAAGGTTTTCAGCTTTCTAATATATTAACATTTCAATCAAATATAATATACTTTGTTCGCAATTTGTAATATAAAAAATATGGAAGCATCGCATGCAACAAATATTTCCTCGAATATATTTTACGAAAACTACATTCGAAATATAAATTTATCCCAAATTAAATAAGTATCAAAGATTTTGTGAAGCACTGATTATTAGTTGAGTTTTTTCTAAATTTATTAAACACACGTGTGCTAACTCGTTAAAAAATGACCACTACGTATAACTGTTGTTTTGAGGCGTCGATAATGTAAACACGATTTTAGTCTCTCATTTTCATTATTTGAATTCTTCGAACTGTAACGAAACCACTGACATGTACATAGCAGCAGT
The DNA here is from genome assembly GCF_053919585.1 of Euprymna scolopes. Lineage (NCBI taxonomy): Eukaryota > Metazoa > Mollusca > Cephalopoda > Sepiida > Sepiolidae > Euprymna > Euprymna scolopes. The sequence continues at coordinate 90,371,594 of NC_136496.1, forward strand.
TAGCAAATGACCAAGCTGTGGAGCAAGGGTTACAGTGGAGGAAGAAGAAGAGAAGGAAAAGCCTCGAGGAAAAAAGCACATGGCGAAAAAATAGACTTTTAAGCACGTGTCGACACGGCAGAGATTGTGTGAGAATTCCATAACCAACGCCATTTTGTTGCTCGCCTAACATGATTTGCTAGACGGTCTTTGATTGGTTCAATTTGAATGCGCCAGTTTGGCGCCAATTTTGTATTACATGTGCGTTATTTTTCAGTATGACGATGAACACGGAACAGTAAAGGACTCACACAGCGGTGATCCGTCATAGAGTGCCAAGATTTTACCTTCATTGAACACCATGCAGTGGGCGGATGAAGGACATTTCTCTAAATACAGAGACAACATAATTGCTGAGCTTATTTTACCTAATGAGGATATTCTACAGTGTTCAGCTTGATATATTTGATTATAGGAATTATTCCTATTTCTTCCAGAGACGACGATGTCCTAAAATAGGCCATATTGGGTGCCAACATTCAAGCCGTGTTCACCATGTACAACATCGATCCTTCTAAAAGGAAACCTGAACTAACATTACCACAGAGGAATCCTAACTAAAGGCTCCATTGCGTATGGATAGCAAATTCAGCTACTGGTTTTGCAAAGGACTTACCGTGAACCAAAGAACTTTCATTTACTGATACATCTTGAATAAAATTTGAATTTTAAAGGTATGGCTTTGTTTGTGGAGTTTCATTTGCTTTCTGCAGGGAGGAAATTGGGTGTGTAGGGAAGAAATTTTTTACAATTGTTTTTTTTTTTAATCATGTGGCGGCACGACATGAATTTTTAAACAAGATGCAAGACCTCCTAATGTTCCGGTCTTTTGCCAGATTTTCGGACGGCTGTAAACCTTCGAACGAATTACGCGCATAACTTATAGCTGCAGAAAAAAAAAATATATAAAATATAAAATATAAACTGTTCATTGACCACCCAGAAAAGAGAAAAGCAGAAATGCCACCATATCGTTACTGGTTTGGGAAATATGTGTCAGGCGTCTTGTTGTGGAAGCGACCGTTAATAAATACCTTTGCTTTCAACTGAAAAAAAAAAAAAAAAAAAACAACAACAAAAAAACTCATGCCGAATTTCTTTCCTCTGTTTCTTTGTGAGACTTTCGTACACAGCATCGGTAACATGCGTTAAAATGTAACTATTCTCATCTTGAGTGTGATTTTCGCAATTTTTCCGTCAATGTAACCTCCGACATTCTTTAGGTGTATCTTGTCGAATTCGGGAATCTTTCCGTCCCACTCTGAAGATTCCCAAGTCTAATTAATACAAATAATCAATCCCCATGAAAAAAAAAAAAAAAAAACAGCAACAAAAAACAAAACAAAGAAATATCAATAAACATAATAGTAGAAATAAATATTTAAAAATCATTATCAGTTTATTGTATGCTCCTTGTTTTGAACTGCACAAGAGTTATGATGACGCGGCAGAAAAATCTCCCACATTTTTGTATACGATCTTCCAAGTCGCGCGCATGCAGTTTCTGAGCAATCATTAATTTGTATGGATGGAGCGTGTGTAAAATTCTTCTGACTGTTCGATCAGACAATCTCAAGGCCAAAACATGTTTGCGAGCTGAACATTAGGCGACTGAGTAACAGAAAGTCTCACAGTTCGAATACCGTCTGGCGTTCAAGGTTTCGAGACCTTCTAGGTGGCTTTCTTTTAAGTGCCGGTCCTGTAGCTCTGAAATTTACAACCCATAGCTTTATTGATGTTCTACCTGGAACAGCATGCCTTCGTAACTTATAATGAACTCAGAAATCTCTCTGTGTTGCAGTTACAGATTCAGCACCACTCTTCAAAAACATTTATACTGTAAAAACACGGTGTGTACCAGTCCAAAGCGTATTTTTGATCCGGGTACGTGAACCCCCCCCTCCCCCCCCAAAACCCCCAAAAACAAAAAAAAAACAAAAAACAAACAAAAACAAAAAACTAAGCTGGCTAAATGAAAATATCATTGACACTTGCGTAAGTTTATTAGCAACATATATAGTTGAAAGTTTAAATTGAAAGGTATTTTTGTCGCACCCTGTATAAACCTATATTAGAGTTACATCGTGTTACCTATGGGACTGGTATTCTAAATTCTATAGAGCTCTTTGGTCCCTAGTGAAACAGTACATAAATGTGTTAATCGTAAATCCTAGTGATGGATTGGGTGTATCAGAATTTTTGTAGGAATTTTTGACACCCCTAACACGAAACTGCGAATAAAATATATAAAATAAACTCGTAATTTCTCTTTTAAAAGTTGTTTGTTTATTTTCTTTATGGATTATATTTCCAAAATAAACTATTAAAGTTGCATAAAAATTAATAGAAATATTATTTTTTTATTAAAAAAAAAACAAACAAAAAAACAGTAATGAAATTAATTGAATTTTACGAGTTCAGTATTTTTCAATTTTAAACTTTAAAAATCTATCAAAATTTTTCTATTGGTTCAATTTTTACGACATTTTCAGGGTCAATGTGAAATTTTACGCTCTTTCCAATAAACCGAATATGATATTTTAGACAAACTTTCTTTTTAATTCACCCCCCACCCTCATTTTGAA
>NC_136496.1:90376717-90449217 GCF_053919585.1 Euprymna scolopes
GCTCTCTTCAGCCAATATTCGAAGAAGAGAGCTTGATAAGGACACCTTAAACGGGCCTTATTATCGGGCTTGAAACCGACGGTACCAATGATCTGTCTCAACTAACAACTTTCTGTACACAAAATATAAATACGCTCTAAAAATTTGGATTTTCCTTTTAATTGAGCACTCTGCTGGAATTCTTTTTCCAAAAAAAACTAATCATATATATATATATATATATATATATATATATATATATATATATATATATTCTCTCATTCCTTTTTGTTTCTATTCTGTTGTACTCTTCTAAAGACTGCTAAACAAATTTACCAGATGTATTACTCAGATGCCGATTATGTCATAATGGACAGATGCCGAATGGACAGTGTAAATATGTGGTATCTTGAACTTTTCAGCTCTGCAATCGCTGCCAATTTTTGGTTTCGTCTCATATTACAATCGTTGCCAGGGTAAAAATAATAGGTATCACAATTTTGCCGTTTGCTAGCAGTGTCAGAAAACGACATTAAAAATGCGTGATAAAAAAATTGAATAATTCGACCTCCTATCTTTCCAAGCTTATAACTACTTGAAAAATGTAATTCGAACCCTATTCTTTTTTTCAATTAAAGGAGCAAAAACCACATTAAAAAAAAGAACAGGTTTAATCGCAAATTATGCAATATTTGTTTTTTAAAATCGGGTTTCTTTTAAAAAGATTTAAAGAAAATCAACGAATTTTAACTTGCTTTGATGAAATATATGTATACATAAATTCCAGAAAATCACTTACCGAAAAAATACTATTCAATGGGTTCTTCCATTCTTCATTGTTAAGAATTTATCCATATTTATATTTTAAATTCCATGTATTTTTTAAATAAAAGAATTTTTTTTAAACAACAATTTGAAAATACCGCCATTACGTAAGCATTTTTACGGTGTTAGCGAAACGCCGAAGCGGTGTTTGTTCTTTTGAAATACGGGTGGACAGAGAACATAAAAACCACACGTTCGCGATAGCCGTCTAGCCTTGTGCGTGAAGAAATATTTGTCACCATAGGTGAAAACTAGTCATTTTTTATTTATAAGTTTTTGTCTTAAAAAAAAAAAAAACAGTCGAGGAATTTTTCCTTTTTTTTCTTTTCTCAAAGAAATACACGAATTTTTTATTTAATATATTTTAATTCTTCTTTATCGAGTGGATTTTTTTTTTTAATATCTAAAAAAAAGAAAACATTAAATGAAATAGAACAAATTGTCCTCAGCGTTCAATATTTACTTGACAATCTAAGCATAATATAAACTTCCACTTAAAAAAACAAAATCAACGTGTTTTTTTTAAGAAAAAGGTTTTACACTTTGGACTTTACAGGTAAATTTCCAAAAAAAAGTCTTCTTTTTTGTTTTAAATTAGAATGTTTTATTTATTGATCTTTTATCTTCAATTTGTGATATATAAAACTTTGGTGAGTAAATTAATTATTTAAATTTTAATAGACATTTCAAAATGGGGGTTGGATTAAAAAAAACGTTTGTCTAAAATATTATATTTGGTTTATTGGAAAGAGCTTAAAATTTCACATTGACCCTGAAAATATCGTAAAAATTGAACAAATAGAGAAATTTTGATAGATTTTTAAAGTTTAAAAATTAAAAAATATTTAACTCGTAAAATTCAATTGATTTCGTTACGTAAAAAAAAAATGGCTGCATGAAGGCGCGCCGGCACTTTGTAAACACTGTTCTTTTTTTGTTTTAAATAAAGAAAAATAATATTTCTATTATATTTTAAACAACTTTAATACTTTATTTTGGAAGTATATTCCATAAAGAAAATAAACAACCCACTTAAAAAAGAGAAATTACGAGTTTTTTATATTTTATTCGCAGTTTTGTGTTAGGGGTGTCAAAAATTCCCCCAAAATTCTGATACACCAAGCCGTTTGCTTTATTATTATTATTTTTTTTCAAATAATAAGGCGCTTATCCAACTTTGTTCCAATATTAAAAAATAAATCGCACAAAAACCTTATTATGTACTTACTTGTTAAGCTTTAAAAAAGGCTATAGACCATAATTTATAAAAATTCATCAAGCACTTTTGTTTTTATAAAATAAAATAAAATTTGACGGTGAATGATTTCTAGCCGGTATTATTATAGTGACTGTATGATATTTAAGCTCTTAATTATGTTCATTATCCATTGACCTTAATATGAGCAGAAAATGGCGGATGAGACATTTCAACATATAATGTATTTTCTTGTTAAAACTACTTGATGACGCGTTTCTGAATTTTTTAGATGAGGATTGGTCATTTATATTATTTGGAGTTTTCGAACTACTGTTCTCATCTTAAGCGCCATTTTCACAAAATTTCGGTCAATGTAACCTCCGACCTTCTCCAGGTGTATCTTGTCGAACTCGGGTGTGTTTCTGTCGAACTCAGGAATTTAAACTGACTGGATAGAGACACTAGGAAATTCGCAATTGTATTTTTCGGTCACTCACAATGAGAATTGAAACTTCAACCTTTAGGAGAATATCACTTTTACAATTAATTTTTTCCAAGGTCTGTAACCAATGCGCCGTGGGTTCTTGCGGATCCGTCAGCTCTCAAAAAACCCGTACTAGAACTGTCCACAAGGACCCGTGGCGCAGTGGTTACGCTACTTGGAAAAATTATTTATAAAAGTGGTATTCTCCTGAAGGTTGAAGGTTCAATTCTCAGTGTGGGCGATCGAAATAAACAATTGCGAATTACTTAGGACCTACTTTTTCTATTCAATGGCAGACGAAACGAGAGCATTTTACCGTGACCATCGTCATAGATGGCCTGTCAACTGAAAAATGACGTCATCGCTATAGGTCCTAGCAAGCCAGATAAGTGGAACACAGACTGTCGATAATGAACAGACATTTTTTACAGAAAGCGTTAGAAAACTTCAAAATTGGATTAAAAAAGACAAACATGATACTTTGTTCTGAAACTCATCCAATATTAATAATAAAAATATTAATAATAAAAAACGAATTGAAAGGGAGAAAAGTTGGCAAAAAGTTTAAAAAGAAAAGGAATACGATTTGATTTGTATGAAACTGAAGTTTATTCAATAGAAATAAATAAAAATGAACAATAAATATTTTTTAAATAAAAAAAAACAATATTTTAAAAATCAAAACTGAAAAACAAACGATAAATTAGTTTAACTGAAATACGAACAATAAATTAGTTTAACTGAAATACGAACAATAAATTAGTTTAACTGAAAAACGAACAATAAATTAGTTTAACCGAATAACAAACAATAAGTTAAAAATTAAATTCAAACAAATGTTAGTATAAACAACGTCTAACGTGTTTTCTCTTGAGAACTGAACTCCTAACCCCAGCATCAATCACATAAGGTGCACTGCGTTCATTTGCGTTCGTTGCCAAGCCGTCCCGACAGGTATTAATGTAACACTTCCGAAATTCATACGAGTTAACATAATTTATACCTATCGGCGTAGAGTCCCATCGTACGCATCGACGAGTGAATTAAATATCAAATGTTTGTTAAATGCTATACCGTGGATTGAATAAAAGATTCCGTTCGAACATCCATGCAGATTACCGAGCTTGACAAAAAGATATGCGAGTTCAACAAGATACATCTAAGAAGCTCGAAGGTTACATCGACCGAGTGTTATGAAAATAACGCTCAAGATGAACACTGTTGTCCGAACAATCCCAATAATAAGCATTGTATTTAAAATGCTAGATACAAGATCAAGTGTGAACTTGAAAAGCCAGCGCACTAGAAGAAGTGCGTTATGGCCCATGAAAATACCTGAGCAGTTTCATCCGCAGCCTCATGAAGTCAGCAATAAACTATCACCTTCTCAAATATAAAATAAATCCCGAACAAATTCATACATCAACCAGACAGCAACCAAAAGTTACTGTCGAAATGACTGTGGATGACGTGTACTCGACTGGTATGAACAACCCCGTCGTGAGTGAATGGCCGTGTCTTCCAATTGTAAGACACCAGAATGAGGAAAAAATCCCATCAAACCAGTCAAGAAGGACACGCTCAAATAAACACTTGATCCTCTTCTGAATAGCGTTTTTAAAGATTGATGGATTTTTAATGACTTGTCTTTTGTCATTCAGCACAAAAGCAGAAGAAGAAAAAACTGGGCTTATCTAAACGAGAAAGGGTGAATAACCCCCCCCCCAAAAAAAAACAAATAAACAAAAAACAAAAAAAATCCCCACAGCCCCCGAAAACAAACCAAACAAAACAAAACAACCAAAACCCGGAAAAAGAGTTGCTAGGTAGTTGGAGGACGGAATGAGATTTTCGGATACGAAAATGTACTTATCTTCGGACGTTTTTAACAACCAGTGAATTTAGTCTCTTAGGACAAAGAATTATTTGCTCCCCCCCCCTCTCTCTCTCTCTCTCTCCCTCTCTCACACACACTCTCTCTCTCTCTATATATATATGTATATATATATGTATACATATATATGTATATATATATATAATATAAAGCTGAATGTGTGTGTGTGTGTGTGTGTGTGTATGTGGTCACGAATAGGCTCCTATATGGTTGACTATTTTAAAAAAACTGATTACATATAATGATAGAAGATCTATCGAGACACAGGAATGGATATGTTTGATCTGGCAGAACGGTGGTTCATTAAAATTGTGGGGTCTGCGTACGCGCCTGGTCCACAAAGTATGGACATAAAAAAATTAAAAAATTAAAAAAAAAAAAAACGTTTACAAGTGTTTTTGATATAGATGTACATAAGAATACTTTGATAAGTATGTTTTAACTTAAATAGGGATGGTATAATAAAATTGTGGGTGTTGCGTTCGCGCCTGACCTCCATAGAATTTCCATAGAATATGGAAATAGGCACAAACTTTAATAAAGACTTTTCATATCTATCTGCGTAAGTATACTTTGATAATTATGTTTAAGTTTGAAGAAATATGGTATAATAAAATTATGGGGTGTTTGTTCGCACCTGACCTCCATAGAATGGAAATATGTCACAAAGTTTAACAAGTTTTTTTTAATATAGATCCACAGAATATTGTGATAAGTGTTTCAGTGAGAACAGGTATGGTATAATAAATTATGGGGTTTATCTATTTTATTTTTACTTTCATCATATTTTGCTTTGGTTTTGATACCCCCAAATTCGAAGCTATCTCATTACAACCCTTCCTTTTCATAACCTATCATCTATATATATAAAAGCGAAAATGTATGTATGTATGTATGTATGTATGTATGTATGTACGCTTTTCCTTATATGTCAGGTCATGTCATGTGCTACTGGTACCATGTAACCCAGTACTACCTGCCTCATGGTCGGGTCACCGGCGACTAAACTGGTTCCCCCACTAGACTTGTTTGGTGAGGAGGGCGGCTAGTCTCCCTGAAGGATTAAAAACAAGACCTTCCAAAGGGCGAATGAACTCTTTTTCTGTGACAACGGCCAACTAGCACCGTGTATATTTGTGTGTGTGTGTGTGTGTGTGTGTGTATGTGTATTGGGGTGGAGAGGGCTCCTGTAAGCCGTGGTGACGGCAACCTTTCTAGGAGAAGCAAATCTCTGATTTAAAAAACCATAAAGCGGAAGACCATTACCCGCATTAAGTTGGTCTGCAGTTTAATTTGTTGCTGGCTATCTTGCTCTTGCTTGTTGCTGGATCTCAACATTTTGAACCGAGAGAGAGACTTAGCTGTCGTACAAAGCTAAGAATCTGTAACATCATCTGTGTATAGATACTCCCTCAGGTATTTGGGCTCATGGATTTTAAATGTCTGAGGGAGTGGCACTCGACTGACAAGACGTTGCAATCATCACGCTTTTCCTCGATGTCCACGCCTGTCTATTTAATTTTATTGACTTTCAAACGTTAATTATCCCACATTTCCCGCATCGGCACGCGTTACATTCGGTTTTCGGTATAAACAAAAAGTGAAACTCGACTCTAATCACTGGCCGAAAGCCAGTGGTCTCTAGAGAGCTAAGTAACGTTTGGTCAATGTCGACTTCGTCATATCAGACGGTAGCTTTCATTTCGAGACGAGACGCTCCCCCTAATAAACAGGGAGCGGGTTTTTAAAAACAAACAAACCGATTTATTGACCTCATTAAAAACTGTCCCGTACAAAATGCTAACTGCTGAATAGCTATCGCCGTCACGTCAATCAAAAACGCACACCTGTTTCTTTTTTCACACTTTACTATTTTCCAACTGCGCGTCAAGGCTTCGTTTTTTTTTCACGGGCACCTGTTTTTTTTCACATTTCGTTTTTTTTTTCACACACACCTACAAACACCCGGGCAACGCCGGGTACCCCTCGTTAGTACTTTCATAAATCAGAGTCCTTTTTCTGTATCTTGTTTGTGAACCCAGTCAACGACGGGTACTTTTGCTAGTATATATATATATATATATATATATATATATATATATATATATATATATATATATATATATGAATAAAAATAAAATTAAAATACCAGCAGTGTTTGACGTTATGTTGTTTGGAAAAAAGAAAAACCAAATGAATTTATGAAATGGTGATCAACGTTTTGTCCATGAGGATGTCCCCTGCAATAGGGACGAAATGTTGATCACCATTTTATAAATTCATTCGGTTTTTCTTTTTTCAAAACAACATATATATATATATATATATATATATATATATATATATATATATATATATATATATATATATATATATATATATATATGTGTGTATATATAAAGTTTTAGTCATTCAATGAATTTAAAAATTTATGACGTGAAATGTTTGAGTTTCAGATCAAAAGATTTTTATTATTTATATAAGCCAAAGAATACATTAGAACTATTTTAACTCCTGATCCTATAGGATTTCGATGTCTACCATTTCGTCAGAGGAGAAAATATTAGCAAATAGCTATAATGGTTTACATTTTATTTGCTAAAGTCAGTGAGACATGGAAAATCACAATTAAAAATGATTGAGTAACTAAAAGTCATAGAGTAAGGGAAGTTAAAGAAAAGGATATAAAAGTTAACATTCAAATTGCATGGTAAAATCCGAAGTGAATGTCTTTGAAAGCAGTGTGGTAAAATGATCCAAACTGTATTTTGGGTAATCCACATCACAATGTAATGATCCGAATTAGGCATTTTTCTGGAGCAATTTTCCCTTTTTATATAATGGGTCCGGTGAAAAAAGTTTATTATAAATTCATTACTTAAAATATTACTGCCAGTAATATCCTGTAAATCTTATAATCACAGGTCTCCATACCAGTTGATTGTTGGATAATTTTATAATTTTATTCTGAAGTATATATATATATATATATATATATATATATATATATATATATATATATATATATATATATATATATACTAGAAAGTCTCCAGGCATTGTCCGTTCGTAAAATACGCTTAAATATGATATTTTAATGCAGATTTCGTATTTGCAGTACCCCCTAACCGGCCTTGTCAAGTAAAGTATGGATTTTGTTGTTGTTATTGTTGTTATGGTGTTATTGTTGTTGTTGTTGTTGTTGTTGTTATGGTGTTGTTGTTTTTGTCGTTGTTGTTGTTGTTGTTGTATTTTTTTGTTGTTGCTGCTGTTGCCCACAAAAAATTAAAAAATATCCATTTAGCCGTTGAATCTGTGGTAATATTAACCGGTTACTTAACGACCTCCGCCACTAAAAATAGTTTCCCTCAAAGTTTTATTAAGAAGTAAAAATTTATTTAAGAACGAAAACATGGAATCCAATCCTAAGGAAATGAAACGAAAATGAAACGAGACTTCTTCCGTGTATTTATCATTTATGATTTCTTTTATTGATTACTGCAATACTTGGTTACAATTATGTCACTTATCACCGTAAGGAAAATTATGAATAAATGAAAATAAAGAAAATAAAAAATAAACACCAAAACTAACACAAAGAAACACACCGAAAGCAAATGAAGGGTTTTCGTTTCATTTCGATAACAAAAACAAATAAAAAGGAAAAGAAAAACAAATAAAACTGTGTGAATTCGATAATAGAAAAAAACTGAGAAAAACAGAGTAAAAACACGGAAAGTTATATGTATTTATCGCAAAAAAAAAAAACATGGAAAATATTAAAAATAAAAAAGAGATGATACAGGAAATTAAAGAAGAAGCCAACGTATAAAAAACACATCAGTAAATGTTAAAACATTCCACACAACAAAACGATCCGATGCATGGGTCCGAACGTTCAAACTGTTGATTACGACGCGACCGTTTTATCCATCGGTTCACGAAGACGTCATCGAAATAGCCTCATGTTTTATTCTATTTTAACCAATTCAAGGAAGATCAGTAGACGCGCATGCGTGGTTGCCGAAAGGCGAACCTCGTTGAATTTTGTCGTTTTCAATAACGAAAATAAGCAAACACAGTATAAATAATGAAACCTCTTCCCCCACAAGAAAGAAACGAAAACTCTTTTAGGAAGTTTATGTAATGCCCCCCCCCCCGTAAGTTTCACAATTTACATTTTTTAAAACATTTTTCTTAACGGTCTTTATGACTTTTATCGTCGGGATCAGTTTTCAGTTATAACGTTCCTAGAGTGGGGGGTGAGGTCAATTTCATAGACAGAGATTCGTTCATATTTCAATCTCATAAGCTTTGACGATCGATCCAACGATATTTTTTATTAATTCAAATGCCTAAAGGAATAAAGCTTGCACTGTTTAGAACGAAGGAAGGGGATTTTAATTAGATGTAAACATCACCAGAGTTAGACACGCTAACTTATCTATATGGAAGTTATGGTTTTTTTTGATTTGTGCAACTTTAAACTAAATTTTAAATGATCTATGTAAATGCGTGAAGATCGAGCAGTCATATTGAATAAGGGCTGATGTGTTCGTTGCATGATCTGCAATAATAGAATTTCATGGTAACAACCAATGAGAATAAAAGGAATGTTACTTGGGAAAAATCATTTATTTTCGAATAGTGAAGTGTAATGGAAGTTGTATTTGTAAGAGTGTTTAATCCAGTTAATAAGAGTGTCAGGTTAAAATATTTGTAATAGTTATATATTTATCCGGTCTTGTCTGGGACAGTAGGAGGACTTGTAAGGGAGAGGAGAAAACACGAACGACTTCGTTTATAGATTTGGGCAATAGTGATGATGCCTATCCTAGGATGCAATATAGGATCTAATTATAAAGAATAACTGTGTATGAACAGCTTAGTGTAGTTAGATAAGATGGGGGTTGAAGATTTAGACATAATATATTTGTATGTGGCATCTTTGATGAAAACCTACGGTAATTTGGTGCAGAGGGGAATTTCTGCAATCAAAATATTATATACATGATTATATTGAACCTAATATATATTATATATATTTATGATTTAAAAAGTAAAAAAAACAAAACGATTCGTACGTCACTACCGAGAATCGAAACCAAAGCGTTTAGCTCTCGATTTACGATTTCCTTTGACGTTAATGACTGTACTATGAAGACATATTTACTGCAAACCTAAAAGATAACACATGAACAAATAACTATTACGTCACACATGCATATTCGTAATGTCGTCATTCGACCTTCACCTGACAATTTTTTTTTTTAATTTTCATACTTTTGCATCGATTTTCCTCGGTTAAAACACAAATATAAAGTTTCGCATGTGTTCAAATACACTATACATTAAGTTTTATGTCTGTAGACCAAAAACTGACACTCGTGTTTGGTAGGCAAAATTTTTTATACAAAAATATATACACATACATAAATATATATAGAAAGAGGTTTGCGATTACTGTAAGCCTTTTACGTAAATATTGCGCAAGTATAAATCATGTAGAATATCTACATTAATATAATTACCCGGAATAGTTAACTAAAGAAAATCATCCCAAAAGAAACGAAAAAAACTAAAAGGGAATTAATTAAAATGATTTTTTAAAAGAATATGCAAATAAGCTAGATATTTTGCAGATGAATGCAATTACATGACCCATATACAAAAAAATTTCTTTTCTTTTTAAATATATAGAAAAAAGAGTTTTTAATGTGAATATTAATAAAAAAATTTATATATATATATATATATATATATATATATATATATATATATATATATATATATATATATATATATATATATATATATACTAGCCATATTGCCCGGCGTTCCCGGGTGTGTGTTGAGCAAAAAAAAAAAAAGAGTTGCAGTAGGCAAGCAGGCAGGCAAGCAAGCCGGCTCGGACCAGTACCGCAAGGAGGAAAAGAACGTGATCCCCCCCCCCCAAGTGACGTCGTTGCCGTTGCGTCCATCGCTTAGCCGGAAGTGGCGAAGGTTTTAATTAAGGCTAGTCAATCGAAAAGAGGGGATGACTTTCGAAAATATCGGCGGAAATAGCGACTCCTCCTTGTAGAGAAGGGCTTGGTTGAGAGTGGAAAAATTAATGTTTTTAACAAATTTTTCGCTGTGCGTCGTCCGATGGGTCGAGCTTCAAAACGATACCGACCGCGTGAAATTCCATCGCCTCTGTCGAAAGTTTTAGGCATACATACATACATACATACATACATACATACATACATACATACACTTAAAGAGACAGGTGAGATTAATATTATAGATAATGGGTAGTAAGTTTATATATATATATATATATATATATATATATATATATATATATATATATATATATATATATATAACTACTTAATTTACTCACATAAAATTAATATACGAAAGTATAAATTTATGCGTAAACTTTAAGTATTTACTTCAAAAGTGCTCAATATGTAGGTAGAGCTAGTTAGTAAGTTATAATATATATATATATATATATATATATATATATATATATATATATATATATATATATAGTCATCCAAAAATAGACAGCTTCATTGTATCTCAGCTCCTCAGTGTGGCTAGACTAGCACTCAAAAGCCAGGGATCGAACCAACAATTATCTAGTTAGCAGTCAGCTCTAACTATCGATCCATGGAATAGGAGCTCGCAAATGTTTAACAAGGTTTTTAATATAGATCCACAGAATATTGTGATAAGTGTTTCAGTGTGAACAGGTATGGTATAATAAATTATGGGGTTTAGCTATTTTATTTTTACTTTCATCATATTTTGCTTTGGTTTTGATACCCCCAAATTCGAAGCTATCTCTTTACAACCCTTCCTTTTCATAACCTCTCACACTTTAATAAATCAGAGTCCATTTTCTGTATGCTGTTTTTGAATCCAGTCAACGACGGGTACTTTTGCTAGTATATATATATATATATATATATATATATATATATATATATATATATAGAGAGAGAGAGAGAGAGAGAGAGAGAGAGAGAAAGAGAGAGAGAGACACTTGTATGTAATATACTGAGTTCGTGTAATTCAGTAAATTTTCATATACCAAAGAGTTTTAAGCCAAAAAGAGTTGACTTAAGGAGTAAGCTAAAGAATTTTCATATTTCAAAATTGAGCATTAATATACTGTGAAAGGAAAATCAAGGCTCCAAAAAAGGCGTTGAAGGCAACAAGAAGTGTATTTCGTTTTACGCTACAATTGTTTCCATGTCCAGTCAACAATTATTATATCGTTTGAAAATTTTCAAAATCCAGCATTTCTTCAGATTTTATGAATAAAAACACTTTTGATAATAGAGCATTTTTGAAAAGAAAGAAAAAAGAAAGAAAAAGGAAAAATTCCCTTAACTGGAAAAGCATGTGAGAAACAGCCCTTGGAATTTACTTGTTCGAATGGAAATTTAACTTTCTTGGATTCTGCATTTTTGGATTTTACCGTCATCGGATACTTTACCCTTCACCAGACTATCCATTCACATGAAATCACTTTTTTATTCACCCTATTCCCTCTGCCTCATTTTTTGTTATCAAATAAGATCTATGACTTACTTGTAGTTTCATCAAATACTTTTGCAAGCAAAATCCGATCCCGCATTTTGCTAAATCCTACCCTCTGATGAGAAGGAAAGTATTTCTTTAAAACTCCGCGGATTAAGGATTATCCACTTATTTAGTGTTTCCTTTTCAAATGAAATATGTTTTTAACTCTTCTTCAAAGTGTTTTTTTAACATGTTTTATTAACTATTTCTTCTTTTATATATATATATATATATATATATATATATATATATATATAAACAGTAATATCTTGAGATATAAATGCACTAAGATACGACTATATATTGTATCTACATTTACGTCCTAAAATACGAAGACATTTTGGAGATACGATTTCGAAAATTGCGCGACTCTAAAAAATTAAACAGCGAAAAGCCAAACAAGAAATACAAAAGGAAGAAACTCCTCCCAAAAATACAAAACGCAAAGCAAGAAAAATATTTGTGTGTATGTGTTTTGTAGTTCTCTGTCTCAGACCTCTATCCCTTCTTCCTCATCCTAGCCCACCTTCGTTAGTCGCTCATCCCTATCTGCATGCTAAGTTGATTACAATTTTATTTTTTATTTTATGTCTACTTTCTGTTACATTAAGACTTAAATATTAAGTTCATTCAACATTTTCAATCTCGCTCCATTTTGGTTACCATATCGTGTGTGTATGTGTGTGGTAGCCTTGCTTCTCTCTTTTCCTCCCCCTTGCATGTATTCCGTACGCAAGCACTCACTTAGGCGTGAGTACGACTCTTACTTATTTTTTTTATTAATATTTTTAATCTATATATCTATAAAAGTGAACGTGTCTGTGTGTCTGTATGTGTGTCTGTGTGTGTGTCTGCTTGTGTATATTTCCCTACGCAATAACTCTGTCAATTTTTAGTCTACAGACTCGAAATTTGATATACAGGTTACAGAGATTTGGGAAAATCTTTTTGATCGTTTTCGGCCAGAAATTTGGTTGTTAAGAGGTCAAAGTTCAACGATTTGACCTTTGAGAACTCTACGAAACTCCTCCGACAGTTTTGGGTCCAAACACTTGAAATTTTATATATAAGTTCCTTGGACATGGATCAAACTTAATAACTTTATTTGAGCCAAAAACAATAAATGCTAAGGGTCCATAATAGGGGTAAAAGTTTTTATATATATTTGACCTCTGCGGTCTCTACGAAATTACTCAGCCAATTTCTGGCCTAAACATTTGAAATTTTATATAAAGGGTATTCAGAGAAAGGGCAAACTTTTTAATCAGTTTGGATCGAAAATTTTTAGTTACCAATATATAAATGTATGTATGTATGTTAGCATGTCTGCCTAAAACTTTCCACAGATACGAGAGATTTTTACAAAATAAGTGTCATTTTGAAGTTCGACCTTTCTGACGACAAATATCGAAAAATTGACTAAAAACATTAATCTCTTCATCTTAAACTAGGCACTTTTCTACAGGAGGGAGTAGCTTTTTTCGCCTTTTTCGCTGATATTTTGGAAAGTCATCCTCTCCTTTCGATTGTCTAGCTTTAATTAAAACATATGTCACATCCAAACACATGGGCAATGCCGGGCTGAAATGCTAGTATATCTATAAAAGTGGACGCATCTGTGTGTGTGTCTGTGTACATTTCCCTACGCAACAACTCTTTCAATTTTTAGTCTACAGATTCGAAATTTGATATACAAGGTACAGAAATTTGGGAAAATTTTTGTGATCGGGTTTCGGCCAGAAATTTGGCTGTTAAGGGTTCAAAGTTCAACGATTTGACTTTTGAGAACTCTACAAAACTCCTCCGCCAATTTTGGTCAAAACACTTGAAATTGTACATATAGCTTCCTTGGACATGGATCTAACTTAAGTGGATTTTAGCCCCAAAAACGTAAATGTTAAGGCGTTATAATAGAGGTCAAAGTTAAAAAAAAAATTGACTGCTTTTTTGGTTGTTTTGCTCAACATACACCTCCAAACACCCGGGCAAGACCGGGCTGAAATGCTAGTATATCTATAAAAGTAAACGTGTCTGTGTACATTTTCCTACGCAATAACCCTGTCAATTTTAAGTCTACAGACTCGAAATTTAATATACAGAGTGCATATATATATATATATATATATATATATATATATATATATATTGACAATTTTATATTTTATTCCTTTACATCAATTGATCCTTACAGTTCTTGATTAAAGGAATAAAATATAAAATTGCAACATCATGTTTTTTGGGAATATAAATTTTTGTCATTTTATATATATATATATATATATATATATATATATATATATATATATATATATTCAAAAGAGTGTAGCCATCAACAATTGTGTTTTTTTTTAAAGGTTTTCATATTTTTATTTTAAAATATTTTTATAACACGTTTCGAGCTTAGGGTGTGCTCTCTTCAGATGTTTTCGTAAAAAGTTTTTCTTTAAAATGGGAGTTTGTAGAGTTACCTCCGCTGATACTAAATGTGTTTTTCAGAGTGATGTGTGGTCTCAGACATTCTGACTCCAACTCTAAGTGTTCAAAGTGTCCGGTCAAAGTTATATTCAAAGAGTGGCTTTTGGTCCATTTGGTGAAGGTTTTTATGGTTTTTTTAGGGTTCTTTTGAAAGACTTTCTTTCCCTATGTATAGCACACACTCACACACAATCACACACGCATACATATACATTCATGTACATGTAATGTACAGATGCACACGCACACGCACGCAGGCACACACACATACACACACGCACATACATAGAAATATATGTAGGAGCATACATATATACACATACCCACCTACACACTCACACACGTACTCACACGCATCCACCGCTAACAATTATTTTTATTTTTTTATTTTTATATATATATATATATATATATATATATTTTCCCCAACCAAAACACGCATGTATATATGCGCTTAATCATTCAGACATACGTACACGCACCCACACACACACACACACACACACACACACACACACACACACACACACACACACACACACACACACACACACACACACACACACACACACACACAAGTAAGATGGAGAATAGGTAGGAGAAGATATATATACATACATATACACGCACATACACACATATATATACACACATACATGTATGTGCATATACACTCACAAACATCCACATACTATGTAGGCACATCGGAAAATCCGACTCAAGGAACTACGAATAAATTTAAGAAAAAGAAAATACCCATCGCAACTTATAGACAAAGGGATCCAACTTGCGACAAATATACCAGTAGAAGATTTGTGAACCCCTAAAGAACGAAACAAAGAACAAATCCTAACATACGTCTCCACACACAACACAAACAACCCAGAGCTTTTCACAGAGATAACGAAAAACCTCGTCCTACTTAACCAAAACAGCAAACTAAACAACTTCCTTAAAACAACAAAAATAATAAAAAGCAAACGCCAACCCAAAAACCTAAAACGCATTCTTACCTCATCCAAACTCAATCAAGACGCAACAAAAGGAGTCACAAAATGCAACAAACAACGATGTGGAGTCTGCAACATAATATTAGAGGGAAACACATACACATTTATGAATCCCATACAAACATTCAAAATTAAAAAAAAAATCTAGATTGCACCTCAAAAAACGTGATCTATGTAATAAAATGTCCAGCATGCGATAAATCCTACATAGGCGCTACAAAAAAACCTTAGTAATAGAGTAGCCCTACACCGATCCAACATCAAAATCGCGGAAAATAGACACCTGCATGTATCACAACATATACACACATGCAGTGGAGGCAGATTCGAGATAATGCCCATCTTCCAAACTGACAACTACTTCTACTTGCTAACACAATATATAGATGTAAAAGATCTTTTTACTCCAATAGTTTCTTCCCCAGAACCGCAAGACTCTGGAATTCCATTCCAGGTCCCTGCTTCCCCAACAGTACTGACGTGCAGAAGTTCAAGTGTAACGTGAACCGACACCTTGCTGCCCAAATCCCTACATAGTACCCCAGTAGTTGTTGCCCCTGATAGTAGCCCCCTACACCAAAGTGGCAATTTGCCTTGTTTGGGGTGAAAATGTAATAACACAAGAAAAAAACTTCATAGCAAAGTTTAACCCCGCCTTAAACATCTCTCCATAATTATACACATAAATAGGCAAAACACAAAATACATTTACACGCATGCATACTGGGGTAAATGTGCACCCTCACACACGAAACAAAAAAAAGCACAATAAAGCACACGCACACTTTCACGGGTGCGCGCGTCCATACCCAGTACAGTACCATTTCTCTAAACTAAACAAACAATTAGAAATTATACGTATGTATGTGTATGTACGCGCGTGTGTGCATGTATATATGTGTGTGTGTGTGTGTGTGTGTGAGTGTGCACATATGATTGTGTATGCGTGTATGTGTATATATATATCATCTGTTATCTATGCTACATCTTGTTTGTATGTATACGTGCACCTATGTTTGGGTGACCGAATCCATGTATGCATATGTGCTTGGATTAGAAAAGAAAGGAAACTTCAACGAATATATACATAAGGTGGGATGTATGAATATGTATGTGTATGTGTGATTGTGAGTGCATGTGCCCATATATATATATATGGGTGGATGAATGTATACACATCCGTATGTGTGTGTGTGTATATATATACATATGTATGCACATGTATGAGTGGGTAAATGTGTTCGTGTGGATATGGATATACGCGTATGTGTGAGCCCTTGCATATGTCTGTGTGTGTGCATGTGTGTGTGTGTGTATGTGTATGTGCCTACATAGTATGTGGATGTTTGTGAGTGTATATGCACATACATGTATGTGTGTATATATATGTGTGTATGTGCGTGTATATGTATGTATATATATCTTCTCCTACCTATTCTCCATCTTACTTGTGTGTGTGTGTGGGTGCGTGTACGTATGTCTGAATGATTAAGCGCATATATACATGCGTGTTTTGGTTGGGGGAAAAAGTATATATATATATATATATAAAAATAAAAAAATAAAAATAATTGTTAGCGGTGGATGTGTGTGAGTACGTGTATGAGTATGTAGGTGGGTATGTGTATATATGTATGCTCTTACATATATTTCTATGTATGTGTGTGTGCCTGCGTGCGTGTGCGTGTGCATCTGTACATGTACATGAATGTATATGTATGCGTGTGTGATTGTGTGTGAGTGTGTGCTATACATAGGGAAAGAAAGTCTTTAAAAAAAACCCTAAAAAAACCATAAAAACCTTCACCAAATGGACCAAAAGCCACTCTTTGAATATAACTTTGACCGGACACTTTGAACACTTAGAGTTGGAGTCAGAATATCTGAGACCACACATCACTCTGAAAAACACATTTAGTATCAGCGGAGGTAACTCTACAAACTCCCATTTTAAAGAAAAACTTTTTACGAAAACATCTGAAGAGAGCTCACCCTAAGCTCGAAATGCGTTATAAAAATATTTTAAAATAAAAATATTATGAAAACCTCTAAAAAAAAAACACAATTGTTGATGACTACACTCTTTTAAATATACATTTTGTTCTCTCGTTGGAACTACACAACCATCACTTTAAATATATATATATATATATATATATATATATATATATATATATATATATATATATATATATATATATATATATATATACTATCAAAAGTACCCGTCGTTGACTGGGTGCAAAAACAGCCTACAGAAAATGGACTCTGATTTATTAAAGTATGATAAGTTATATAAAGGAAAGGCTGTAAAGAGATAGCTTCGAATTCGGGGGTATCAAAACCAAAGCAAAATATGATGAAAGTAAAAATAAAATAGATAAACCCCATAATTTATTATACCATACCTGTTCACACTGAAACACTTATCACAATATAATCTGTGGATCTATATTAAAAAACCTTGTTAAACTTTGTAACATATTTCCATTCTACGGAGGTCAGGCGCGAATAAACACCCCATAATTTTATTATACCCTATTTCTTCAAACTTAAACATAATTATCAAAGTATACGTACGCAGATTGATATGAAAAGTCTTTATTAAAGTTTGTGCCTATTTCCATTCTGTGGAGGCCAGGCGCGAACGCAGACCCCACAATTGTATTATACCATCCCTATTTAAGTTAAAACATACTTATCAAAGTATTCTTATGTAATCTATATTAAAAACACTTGTAAACGTTTTTTTTTTTTTAATTTTTTAATTTTTTATTTCAATACTTTGTGGACCAGGCGCGAACCCAGACCCCACTATTTTAATGAATCTTCATAATGCCAGATCAAACATACCCATTCCTGTGTCTCGATACATCTTCTATCATTATATGTGATCAGTTTTCTATAATAGTCAACCATATAGGAGCCTATTCGTGACCAGACACACACACACAGACGTTCAGCTTTATATATATATATATATATATATATATATATATATATATATATATATATATAAAGTTATTGGGTCAAGATTAAAGCATTTTTCACCTCCCCCTTCCCTCTGCCCCCCTCTCTCTCTCTCTCTGACTCTGACTTTCTTTCCATGTATATCTCTATGTATGTATGTATGTATGTATGTATGTATATATGTATGTATGTGTATATTTGTGTGTGTATATATGTGTATTGGGGTGGACAGGGCTCCCATAAGCCGTGGTGAAGGCAACCTTTCTAGGAGAAGAAAATCTCTGATTTAAAAAACCATAAAGCGGGAGACCAGTACCCGCATTAAGCTGGTCTGCAGTGTAATTTGTTGCTGGCTATCTTGCTCTTGCTTGTTGCTGGATCTCAACATTTTGAACCGAGAGAGAGACTTAGCTGTCGTACAAAGCTAAGACTCTGTAACATCATCTTTGTATAAATACTCCCTCAGGCATTTGGGCTCATGGATTTTAAATGTCTGAGGGAGTCGCACTCGTCTGACAAGACGTTGCAATCATCATGTATCTATCTATCTATCTATCTATCTATCTATCTATCTATCTATCATGCAATATTTCAACATTTTCCTTGCACGCATGATCGTGTAAACATCAGTGTAAGAAATTTTCTATAATCATGCAAAAAAAAAAAAAAATGTAAATATCAGGAACACACACACAAATTATAACCATGAGGAAAATTCAAGGAATGTTTCATTCCATTAGCCACACATGCACAGCGTTGAATAATAAGACAGACAATTTTGGCCCTCCACCCTATTTCATCCCATCTCTAAACCCGCCGTAATCTATACTCCTATAAGGGAGAGAGAGAGAGTGAGAAAGTCAATCTAGGCCATGGAGAGAGAAAGCGTATAAGGTTTACGTACTGTCTGTTGGCTCTTGTCCCACACATAGTAGCAGGGGACATGAAGCTTAAGCCGGGAACCGAATCGAAAAAGAGGAAAAAGCTTAGGTCTCTTGCTTTTGTAATTGTTTCCGGTGTCCTTTGCGCATGTGTGGATTGCCTTTAAAGGGAAGTGACATTGCACATGTGTGCGTACGTGTGCGCGTATGTGTGCGTACATGTGTGTACGTTAGCGTGTGTGTGTATGCACATGAATGTGAGTGTATGTAGGTGAACGTGAATATATATACGTGTGTGTAGGTGCGCGCATATGTTTGTGTGCGCGTATGTGTATGACAAGAAAAGTGGCTGGAGATGTGAGCGCGTGTTCTGTGTGAGACTAGAACAGGCTGGCACAATACTCCACTTCCCAGGAAAAAATATGCAGTATATATATATATATATATATATATATATATATATATATATATATATATATATATATATATATATATATATATATACATATTTGACTTTTCGTTCTGTTTTATTTTTATTTTTGCTGTTGGTGTGGTTGTTTCAAAAACGGAGTGTGTTCATAAAATGTATTTACTTACGCATGGAAAAGGCGTTTACTCTTTTTTTTCTTTTTTTTTTAATGTGCTGACATGTTCAACGAGTTGCTAGGATAGTGAAGTGAATTGTTCGTTTGGAAGGAAAATTTTGTTCATGTCGACATGAGTCTTCGCAAGTGAGTCTGCGGTAGTGTGTGTACATTGCCTGTACAGGAGCTTGTTGCGCATTCGTTTGTGTTGGACAGTGGGTGTGTAGTTGCCGGCTGTCTTCGCAAGTGAGTCTGCAGAAGTGTGTGTACATTGTCTGTACGGACGCTTGTTGCGCATTCGTTCATGTTGAACAGTGAGTGTCCAGTTGCCGGCTGTCAACGACACTTCTAGTCGTGAGTTTATCCGTGTGCGTGGTGCATCTCTACTCGTATTGTTGATTCAACTTCTTCCTATGTCTTAATAGGCATGTCCTCTTATTGTTACTTTGTTGTTACCTCTGCTGTGCGGGAGAGAATGTGTATAGGCCTATGTGATTTTGCTCCTCGCGTTTGTTTTAGGGTAATATCAGGAAACCATGAAAAATGTTTGTTGAGCTCGAATTTTTTTTTAATTCGGTATGAAGTCGTTAGCTCCGTGTTTATTTTTCTTTGCCGAGTCTGACGAGGGGTTTCGTCATTGTTGTTTGTTGAGATTCTTGTCGGTAGTAGTTCACTTGTTTTTCTTTGTTGAAATGTTTTTTTTTCTCAAATAAAACGTGCGTCTCGCTCAAAACAATTCATTTCAAATAATAGTAGGGTCACCATGCGTGTTCGTTTCACGTCAGTCGGTCACCGGTTTGTTGCGGGACTTGTGGCATAGAAGCATTCAAAACCCTAAAACGGTGACCCCGACGTGATACAAACACGTAACCTTCTGATCTTTTATACTATATATCGGTTTTTTGGTTTATTATCCATTTTTTTTTTGTCACAAAAAGTATGCACTTTTTTAAAATTCGGAGTTTTATATAGAAAATCCAGAGATTTTTAAAGTTGAGTTATTCGGACTTGAAATTCAAACAAAATGTGTGTGTTTTTTTTTTAAATATTTTTCATTGTAGATTTTTATTTGCTATTTTTTAAAGATTAACTTTTTCCTATTATCTTTCAAACACAATCAAAATTTAAACGTAAAAAAACAAGGGTCCGTTGTCTTCCTCCATCTTTTGCCCGTATATATATACCGTAATTTGAGGTAATTGCACCAAGTCCAGAGTAATTGCGCCAACTAGCTAAAAGTGCTCTGTTGGCAACCACGCATATAAAAAAATACTATAGGAACATGTTCGCTGCAAAGGCTAAAAATTAAAACATGAACTAATAGCTACTACGTTACGCATGCATATTCGTTCCACCTTCACCTGGAAAATTTCATTTTTTTAATTTCCACACCTTTGCACCGATTTTCCCCGGCTAAAACGCAAATATAAACTTCACATGGGTTCGAATACCCTATGTATTAAGTTTTATGTCTGGAGACCAAAAGCTGGCACTCGAGTCTGGTAGGCAAAATTTTTTAAACAAAAATATATAATCATGCATAAATATTTATAGAAGGAGGGTTGTGTTTACTATAAACTTTTTACGCAAATATTACACAAATATAAATCACGTAGAATATCTGCATGAATATAATAACACGTAATAGTTAACTAAAGATGGTCATGTCATAAGAAAACAGAAAAAAAAACTAATAGGGAATAACTTAAAATGAATGTTTAAAAGAATATGCAAATTAGCTAGATCTTTTGAAGACAAATGCAATTCTACAACCCATATATAAAATGTTTTTTTAAATAAATAGAAGAAAGGGGGTTTAATACGAATATCAATACACACACACATACACACACACATACACACACACATATATATATATATATATATATATATATATATCCGTATGCTAGAATATTTAAATCTTAAATTATACGCCATTTCTGCTGAAAGTATGCATAAATAGAATGCTGCCTAAAAGTGACATATCGCCAATAATCTTATGAGAAAACAAAAAAATGAATACGCATATAATTAACGTTTAAGGAATATGCAAATTAGTTAACTTTCATGTAGTTACTCACATAACCATGACTGAGTATATTAGAGAGTTCGTTTTACTTACGTTTAAATACATACAGTATGCTTTTAATATTTGGGCTCATCAGTTAGACACATCCGAACTCAGGATTTGAAACCCGATCGTCTTGCATGCAAGGCAAGAACTCTGCTAACTGAACAAACGCCCTTTGTTTCTTGATCTGTGGGAACCATTTATAGAGGAATACTGTCAAATGCGGAATAGAGTTTTTTTTTCTTTTGACTTAATTGATATAGACAGGGATTCTGATTTGTCATCCTATGATGAGAACAAAGTTAAAGTTTTTAAAGAAACTATTGTTCTGAAGGAGGCGGAGTATCATATTGATCTGCTTTGGGATGAGAACAAGATATTACAGGTGGGATCGAATTATGTCTCTTCCTTGGAGATTCTGGAGAAAGTGATGGACTCCCTAGAAAAAAAAGAAGGACTATATCAAGACTATATAAAGGTCTTCCGGGAGTATGAAAAAATGGGCATCATAGAACTCATCCACGTATCTTGGAAAGACTTTGAAAACTATTGTTGGATCCTCCATCATCCGATCATTAAACAGGGTGCCAAGTCACCAAGATTCTTCCAGGTTTTCAATTGTTCCTTTAAAAGGTGTGTATGTGTGGGGGGGAGGGAAGTTTCTCTGAATGATGCTGTATACTCTGGAGGTAATTTGACTGCCAAGTTATTACATTTGTCAGTGGCTTTTAGGAAGATCGCTTATGTGCTCCTGTGAGATCTCAGGAAGGCATTTTTACAAGCCTGTCTAAGAACTCCCTTACTTTACCTCTCTGCCCTGCTCTAACCAAGTCTGTCGACCTATTCCACAAATCCCAAAAACCTCAACATGAAATATCTCCAGAAAAAAACTCGAATAAACCTAGAACCGCATCCTCCAACGTAGATCCCTACTACCTTATTTCCTTCTCCAACATCAGGGGGTCTACGTTCCAACCTTCCAGAGGTTGAAAACCAATTACAGGAGACGAAACCGGACATATTCTTTCTAAGCGAAACTGGAATAGGGCCGACCACTTCCCTAGATGAGTTCATAATTAAAGGATACTCTAACTTACGAGGGGTGTGCAATAAGTAATGCCCCTGACCCACTTGCCATAGCAGTAGAGCAACAAAACTTGGCACAGTTATTAGTCTTTCTCTACATAGGAACCACCCAGAGTTATGCCTTTCTCCCATCGTTTGATGCAGCTCTGGAGACCGTTTTTGTAGAACACCGCAGGTTGGTCCGCCAACCACGACGTGACTTCAGAAATCAAGGCTGCATCATTTGGGAAACGCTTTCCTTTCAAAAACAATTTCATGGCTGGGAAGAGGTGAAAGTCAGAGGGTGCAAGGTCAGGCGAGTAGGGAGGATGGGCGACATTTTCATAACAACACGCCCGTGCTTCTGATCTGGTGACATGCGAGTTGTGGACCGGAGCGTTGTCCTGCAGGAGGAGTGTACTTTGCTGATCTTGCCCCGCCGCTTGATTTTGATAGCTTCCCTTAATTTCAAGATACGTGGATGAGTTCTCTGATGCCCATTTTTTCATACTCCCGGAAGACCTTTATATAGTCTTGATATAGATCTTCTTTTTTTTTCTAGGGAGTCTATCACTTTCTCCAGAATCTCCAAGGAAGAGACATAATTCGATCCCACCTGTAATATCTTGTTCTCATCCCAAAGCAGATCAATATGATACTCCGCCTCCTTCAGAACAATAGTTTCTTTAAAAACTTTAACTTTGTTCTATCATAGGATGACAAATCAGAATCCCTGTCTATATCAATTAAGTCAAAAGAAAAAAAACTCTATTCCGCATTTGACAGTATTCCTCTATAAATGGTTCCCACAGATCAAGAAACAAAGGGCGTTTGTTCAGTTAGCAGAGTTCTTGCCTTGCATCCAAGACGATCGGGTTTCAAATCCTGAGTTCGGATGTGTCTAACTGATGAGCCCAAATATTAAAAGCATACTGTATGTATTTAAACGTAAGTAAAACGAACTCTCTAATATACTCAGTCATGGTTATGTGAGTAACTACATGAAAGTTAACTAATTTGCATATTCCTTAAACGTTAATTATATGCGTATTCATTTTTTTGTTTTCTCATAAGATTATTGGCGATATGTCACTTTTAGGCAGCATTCTATTTATGCATACTTTCAGCAGAAATGGCGTAGAATTTAAGATTTAAATATTCTAGCTTACGGATATATATATATGTGTGTGTGTGTGTGTGTGTGTGTGTGTGTGTGTATGTGTGTGTGTATTGATATTCGTATTAAACCCCCTTTCTTCTATTTATTAAAAAAAAAACAACATTTTATATATGGGTTGTGGAATTGAATTCATCTGCAAAAGATCGTTCGTTTCCAGCATGATGCTTCCACATATATTTTTTTACTTTGCGCATTTACATAATATAAAACACACCCGTTCTAAAGCTACCATTGTTTGTCAAATGTTTAGAACAGAAAAATACAGTCACACGACTAACCTTTATTTTGTACGAGTGAATAGCCGCTCTAAAAATATGGCAACAAAATAATCATGCTTCGCCAATGTTCACACCAATATTCATATTCATATAAAAAGCACGTTTCAATTGGTGATGTTAAAAAATATAACGCAGTAGAAAAATGTCTCAAACTGGAAAGTGCAACGGAAGAACACACACAAAAAAACATAGCAGTCGGTATCGAACGACGAAGGAAATAAAAAGAAAGAAAATATCTCATGGAAATAAAGCGAAGGATTTCTTTCCGAATTCTTTTTAGACACTGGAAGGTTCCTAAACTTATTGGGTTTTCACTTATTTTGAACCCTTGAGATGGTTTCGTTCAGTATTTTTTTATTCGCAAACTTTGATGACGGGACGTTTAGATGTCCATTTTTGAGGGTGTTTATCTTTCCACCTTTTCTTTGTCTGCGTCGCCTCCTTCCTTCCTGTGTAGTTGCTTGCAGGATTGTCTCTTTGCAAGACATGTTGATCGTGTGAAATGACATTACCACCTGATTTCACTCTTCTTCACAGTGTTCAGATTTTTCTATGACCTAACTGCTTATCTGAGTCTTTTTCTCACTTCACCATTTGTATGAGATGAATAATCTAATAATAATCTGTAGCTTGTATCCTTCTCCCAGCAGTATAATTGAAACAGCATACTCACTATACATTTTAAGATGTACTTACAGTATTTTGAACACAAGAATATCTAATTTATAATCGATTACTATTGTTTGTCTCTCTTTCTCTTAGATTTATAAAATACGCTGGCCTTTTTGGCCAGTTTAGCCACCTTTGTGACTAGTTTGTTCAGTTTGGTGACCGTTTTGGATAGTTTGGCGAACATTAAGGCTGGTTTATCGTCCTAATGGGTTGGTTCGGCGGCCTTTTCCTGTTAGTTTGGTAATGTTTTTTGCTGGTTTAGCGGCCTTTCTTGCCGGTTTAGCGGCTATTTTGGCTAGTTCTGTGGCCATTTTGAACCCATTTGTTGGCCTATTAGCTAGTTTGATAAACTTTTAGGCTGGTTTAATGCTTTTTTCCACTGGGTTAATAGTCTTGGAGGTTAGTTTGCGGCCTTTTGACTAGTTTGCTTTAAAAATAGATGAAGACATTTTGGTTCTTTAATTTTCGTTTTGCAGTGTTTCAAAGCTCGGTTGCATATTTTTGCTGATCTGGGTAGAAAGTCTAATAACGAACGAACATATACTACACTACACTTTCTAAAATGCCGAGGGAGGATGGGAGAGGATTTCATAACCACACACCTGTGCTTATAATCTGGTGACATGCGAGTTGTGGACCGGAGCGTTGTCCTGCAGGAGGAGTGTACCTTTGCTGATCTTGCCCCGCCTCTTGATTTTGATAGCTTCCCTTAATTTCCTCAAATGTGAAGCATAATAGGCTCCTGTAATTGTGGTACCCTTTGCCAGGAAATCTGTCATCACTACTTCGTCCTGGTCCCACAAGACTGTGAGCATGACCTTGCCAGCGGAGGGCTGCGCCCTTGCCTTCTTTTGAGGTGGTGAGTCGAAGTGCTTCCACTGCATTGACTGGGCTTTGGTCTCTGGATCATAGTGATGGACCCAGGTTTCATCCTATGTAATCAGTCTTTAGAAAAACTTTTATTCATCTTCTTGGCACATCTCCAAATTCATCCTCGAGCACTCGACGCGTTCTCGCTTCTGGAATGGTGTGAGTAACTTGGGAATTCATCTGGCAGACACCTTATGCATATGTAAATGGCCATGAATGATAGTTTCCACAGACCCTGTACTAATCTTAACATCTTGGTCTATTTGGCGAATAGTAATGCGCCGATCTTCCAAAATGGCAGCCTCAACTTGACGGACAGATGCCTTATCAATGGCAGAAAGGGGGGGGGGCGACCGTGTCTGGGAGCTGTTTCCACAGACTTCCGGCCATGTTTGAATTCACGATGCCAGCGTTTTACAAGGTCATAGGATAGGGCATTATCACCATCAGTTTCTTTCATTTCATCAAAAGTCTCCTGTGGTGTGCGTCCTTTCAAATACAAAAACCGGATCACCGCTCGACATTCATCAGTCTCCATTTCACACCTGACTCAGTTCAAACACCTGTAAAACAGAAACCACAATTAGTTCAGAGCTGTAATTTGCCACATAACCCGTAGAGATATAAATCATTGCACATTACATTTCAGCTTGATCAGGCAACTGGAAATGGGCCAGGGGCATTACTTATTGCACGCCCCCGTGTATATATATATATATATATATATATATATATATAATCATAAAATTACAAATGACCTTGTAACGGGTATTGTAACCCAACATCCGGTTTACGACTTCCGGTTGCGCATGTGTAGTGTACATAAACATTAACCCATAACAGCGTAAACAAATCGTTGTACTGGTTTCGTTCGAACAAACGGACGTCCTTAGAAAAGCGAATGTCTTAAATTTATTGAATAAAAAACTTCAAGATATGGGAAGTAAACGCAAACCGTGATTACAAATAATACGAATAATCATCGACCTGTTTCATATATACGATATACTAAATAGTCAACGCGACAATAAAACGTATTGTTTTACTGTGTACTTTTTTTATCGTCCCAATTTTTTCGTGTTTAAATTATCCAAATAAACAATTGTTAATATTTTCTGCTTTTTTTTTACATCGTTCATTTCCGTATTACGTTTAAGTTATTTTAAAGCAATTTTCTTACAAATAAATCTACTTTAACCCGTTGACAACCATAAGAGCATTTTACAACGGCGATTTACCCACCGCCTTCCTTTTTTTTATTATTATTTCTCGATTTTTTAATACACCTTTCTTAAAAACATTCATACATTTACTTCCACACTACCAACATAAATAAATAACCCCGAAAATATGTTTGTTTTTAATTGCGTTACAAATAAATAATCAACGCGAAAATAAAACGTATTGTTTTACTGTGTACGTTTTCAGCGTCCCAATTGTTTTTTTTTTCGCGTTTAAATTAAAAGATGCATAAAAATTTGAATTTAATTTAAGTATTATGGTATCTGTTCAGTGTACATTTACCTATATGCATGGAAAACCACCTATAATTCAATGGCTGTAAGTTTTTTCCCCCCAAATAAACGATTATAAACAGAACGACTCATAGAAATCTATCTATATTCTTTTTTTCATTTTAATATATTTTCATAGAAACGTTTCTGTTATGTCACAAAAAAAACTATCTTCTTTACGTCACAAGTGTCACGCTCATACATTAATTCCATAGCTAATATAACATACTGACCCAACGGGTCACGGGTAGTCTAGCATATATATATATATATATATATATATATATATATATATATATATATATATATATATATATGATTAAAAAAATCTTGTTATTGAAAATTTATTTAAATTTAAAACAAACAAAAAAAAAACATAAACTTGTAAAGAAGGCATGCAAAATTTTAATCATCCGACAAAAAGTACAAATAAAAAAAGAAAAACCCTATTCCATGACGTTTCGAATAATGCAATTCTTCTCATCAGAGGGAAGAACTTTGCAAAATATACAATAAATTTTTACAGTTTTATAGTATATAGAAAAGGAAAGGAAACTAACAATATGAAATATATATATATATATATATATATATATATATATATATATGTGTGTATATATATATATATATATAGCAGATTTAATCGCTCCATTAAAAAAGATTAACTGGCTTGCTTCTAATTAAAACAAATTAATCCGATATGAACAGTTAATAGAAAATCTGTGGGTCGTGTGTCTCGTATCCATCAAAACACGGCTCAGTCGTTTTGTTGTGCAAAAAAAACAAAAAACAAACAAAAAAAAAAACGCAAAACAGAATACAAACTGATTACTAACCCCGTGTGACAACAATACCTCAATCACTTGTGAAGGGTATTAAACACATCTATTGCTAATGGAGATTTGGTATCTGTTTGTCTGAAGCCTAAACTATACTATTACTTGTATTAATTGTTGTAATGCCCAATTCAGTTTACTATTTCAGACTAATGCACGTTTTTCAATGCTTAATTCGGGGGAGCGGAGTGTAGTATCTGTTTATTTGTCATGCTACTATCTTCCGAAGCATTCCCTCCTCTTTTGGAAGAGGTGGCGTAATAGCTAGGCACGGCAAAAAAAAAAAAACGACTAAAAAATCTATTAAGATCCATTATTCTTGAGTAACTTTTTTCCCAAAAAGATAAAAGCGTGAATTTTATCATATGAAAAGTAGAATAATATAAAACTTTTTCTACTCTTTTAATAAAATGTAAGATTTTAAATTTTCAAAAAAAAAAAAAAAAAAAAAAATCATTCCCCGCCATTTTTGTCAGATGGGTAACACATTTATATATTTTTAAAAAGGTTTTTGAATCAATGAATTTTTTTAATTTTTTGTCTGAATAAGATTTAGAATCATTTGCTATAAGAATATGCAAACATATTGTAACATAAGTTCCTGAATTTCAAACAATTTAATCTTTTATCTCAATATATAGATGTCACGTGGCAAAATTTAAAAAAAATCCAAAATTTAATGTAACCTTTAAGAAACTACAGTAGGCTTTACAAGACAAAATAAATTAATTTTGTCCTAACGTTTGTTTTGACGATGAAATGAAAAATAAGGGTTTAATTTTTTTCATAAACGACACACACACACACGCACACACACACACACACACACATATACACACAAATATATATATATATATATATATATATATATATATATATATATATATATATATATATATATATATATATATACTATTCAAAATAATGAAATACAATAAATCCACTGGTGTGCAAATCCAGTTATTATCGGTCTTACAAAATATTATTGGATGTAATATTTCTATAAGACTATCCCAGATAGATAAAATTATGATATATATATATATATGTGTGTGTGTGTGTGTGTGTGTGTGTGTTGCCTACATAAACCCCGAAGTTAAGCAACAATGAGGCTGGCCAGTATCATTTAGGTGACTATTTTGAGAATGCTAGCCGCCGTATGTGTTTGAGGCAACACCTGCATCTAGTATCACGCTTGATCGACCTGGCTCTGTCTTGCTATCAGGACTAAGTGTTTCTGGACGAGAGAGTGTGGTAGATGCAAGTCCCCACACTTTTAATTTAGTCAAGCGCAAGTCACAGCATCATCAGAGGCAGACTTGGATGTAATTTTGGAAAAAAGGGGAGGTAACAACTGTTTGTAAATACAGAACAACTATTTTTTTTTTAGGCTGCATGGTCTTCCGTAGATGAAAAAGATAATACGTAACAACAAATTACCGAAAGAAATTATCATAATTTTAGCAAAATGCATAGTTATTTATCGTTTTTCTTTTTCTTTTTTTTTTTTGGTATTGATTCTTCAAAGCATGGCAATATTGAGCTCACTAAAAGAAAATTATTAATTTATCTATCAAAGATTTAAAAGTAGAGTTTTTCGTAACAATAATGAAAAAATATAAATTTTATTTTTGATAACCTGAAAGATAATAATTACTATTAACATATTCAACAGATTTCACAGTTCAAACACAAAAGATAAAAAATTATACACATTCAAAATTCGGATTTTCAATCTTAAAATCTGATACGTGTACAGTTGTTGTTTTTTGTTTTGTTTTATCTACAATCCTCACCCTCCCCACAATACAATATATTTTGTTCAGTTTCGGCTGATTATTTAAAACCTATTTGTACCCACAAATAAAGAAGGTTTTGTTTTGGCAAAAATATATATATAAATGTCAATTATAAAAAAACAGACCATTATAAAGTTCGTTCTTCACTTAATAATCGGTGAAAATTTTCGCATTGATTTTTGATAGATTTTTAAAGAGAGACTCCGTAAAAAAAATCTTATTCCCTCCTTCCATTTTGGCCGTGCCTAGCTATCTGTTGTCATGAGACCAACCTTCTCGGCATTTTAGAAAGTGTAGTGTAGTATATGTTCGTTCGTTATTAGACTTTCTACCCAGATCAGCAAAAATATGCAACCGAGCTTTGAAACACTGCAAAACGAAAATTAAAGAACCAAAATGTCTTCATCTATTTTTAAAGCAAACTAGTCAAAAGGTCGCAAACTTACCTCCAAGACTACTAACCTAGTGGAAAATGGCGTTAAACCAGCCTAAAAGTGTATCAAACTAGCTAATAGGCCAACAAATGGGTTCAAAATGGCCACAGAACTAGCCAAAATAGCCGCTAAACCGGCAAGAAAAGCCGCTAAACCAGCAAAAAACGTTACCAAACTAACAGGAAAAGGCCGCCGAACCAACCCATTAGGACGATAAACCAGCCTTAATGTTCGCCAAACTATCCAAAACGGTCACCAAACTGGCCAAACTAGTCACAAAGGTGGCTAAACTGGCCAAAAATGCCAGCGTATTTTATAAATCGAAGAGAAAGAGATACAAACAATAGTTATCGATTATAAATTAGATATTCTTGTCGTGTTCAAAATACTGTAAGTACATCTTAAAATGTACAGTGAGTATGCTGTTTCAATTATACTGCTGGAAGAAGGATACAAGCCACAGATTATTATTAGATTATTCATCTCATACAAATGGTGAAGTGAGAAAAAGACTCAGATAAGCAGTTAGGTCATAGAAAAATCTGAACACTGTGAAGAAGAGTGAAATCAGGTGGTAATGTCATTTCACACGATCAACATGTCTTGCAAAGAGACAATCCTGCAAGCAACTACACAGGAAGGAAGGAGGCGACGCAGACAAAGAAAAGGTGGAAAGATAAACACCCTCAAAAATGGACATCTAAACGTCCCGTCATCAAAGTTTGCGAATAAAAAATACCGAACGAAACCATCTCAAGGGTTCAAAATAAGTGAAAACCAAATAAGTTTAGGAACCTTCTAGTGTCTAAAAAGAATTCGGAAAGAAATCCTTCGCTTTATTTCCATGAGATATTTTCTTTCTTTTTATTTCCTTCGTCGTTCGATACCGACTGATATGTTTTTTTGTGTTTGTGTGTTCTTCCGTTGCACTTTCCAGTTTGAGACATTTTTCTACTGCGTTATATTTTTTAACATCACCAATTGAAACGTGATTTTTATATGAATATGAATATTGGTGTGAACATTGGCGAAGCATGATTATTTTGTTGCCATATTTTGAGAGCGGCTATACAGTACACTCGTACAAAATAAAGGTTAGTCGTGTGACTGTATTTTTCTGTTCTAAACATTTGACAAACAATGGTAGCTTTAGAACGGGTGTGTTTTATATTATGTAAATGCGCAAAGTAAAAAAATATATGTGGAAGCATGCTGGAAACGAACGAAGAAGAAGAAGAAGAAGAAGAAAAACAACAACAACAACAACAACAACAACAACAACAATAACATAAAAATAGAATCATCAGAATCAGGATAATCGACAATAGCAAAGAAAATGAATCACGACTGACAAGAACAATAAAGATCATCATCCATATCGTCATCATCATTGCCGTCTTCATCATCATCATCATCATCATCATCATCATCATAATCATCATAATCATCATAATCGTCGTCGTCATCATCATCATCATCGTTGTCGTCGTCGTCATCATCGTCATCATCATCATCATCAACGTCGTGGTTGCTATGATCATCATCGTCGTCGTCGTCATCATCATCAGCATGGTCATAAAATATAACAGCAATAAATATAACTAGGATATAAACTGTTTAACACGCAGGGCAATAACCAAAAAAGCAGCAACATTAAGATGATGATGATTACTATGACTACGACGATGACAATGATGATGATGGTGATGATGATGATCACTATCATCATCATTATTATTAATAAGTAACACAGGAGATAACTACCCTAGAAATATGATGATGACGATACTGCTGCTAATGATGATGATGATGATGATGATGATCGTCGTCATCATCATCATCATCATCATTAGCGTCATCATTAATTTCATCGTCGGAAAACCATTTAACAAAAAAATAAGTTTTATTGGCATCAAGAATCTGAAAGAACAAGGAGGAAGAAAAAGTGAAGGCCAGAGAGAGAGAGAGAGAGAGAGAGAGAGAGAAGGAGAGAGAGAGAGAGAGAGAGAGGGAGAGAGAGAGAGAGAGATGGGGGAAGTGGCGGGAAAAGGGGCAAAGCTGGAAAAAGGAACAGATGAAGAAGCTGGTGTTAGCAAAACATAAAATAAAAACAACTGCGGTCAAAGACAATAAACAAAAAAACCAAAACACAAATAAAGATGAATAAAAAATAATTTTGCTTAAAGAAATGACGATAGAATAAAAAAAAAAGATGACCCCCCCCTCCACAAAAAATAACTAATGTAAAAGAAAAACAAAAAGATGCAAAACAAATGATGAACATGCCGAAAAAATAAGACGAAAAGATGAGAATTACCCCCCCCCCAAAAAAAAAATAAAAAAATAAAATAATAAATAAAAACAAATAAACCAAGGAGCGAATCCGTGAAGGCGGGGAAACATTTTCCAACACAACCTCTCCACCCACACTCGCACTTGTTCTGTCCCTACTCCTACTCCTCTTACTTCACAAGTTAACCTCCTTCCCCACACGCACACGCATCTACTTCTGCTCCGTTCCCCGTCACCCACTCTCTCCGACGTCCTTATGCCGGAGTGAGAACCAGGCCACCGGGGTCGTTTATTATGCGTTGCCTTTATTTATGTGGGAAAGCCTGTGAAAAGAAGATGCGAACAGATCTCAAACGGCAAAAGAAAAAAAAAAAAGAAGATCCCGGGGCGGGAAGGGGGCAGCAAAAACGCAACAAGTAGGAAAGACAAGGCTCAGATTTAATTTAAGAAATATCTTGTTTATATTTTTATACATTCTCCGCCCCTTCTTCCACTTCCTCTCTTTCTTTGTATATATATATATATATATATATATATATATATATATATATATATATATATATATATATATATATATATATATATATATATATATATATGTATATATATATATATATATATATATATATATATATATATATATATATATATATAGTATCGGCATCGACTAGCGTTACACCAAACCAAATAGTCGTGAAGGGTCAAGGAGGATGGGAGACTGAGAAGAAGCATTAACTAGACCCCTACTGGATGAGAACTGAGACCTCCAGAGGAAAGAGATTACTAGAAATCTGGGAAGACTCGTTGTTTCTCAGATTCCAATAAACATCACTAGCTGTTGTCTGAGAGTTATTTCCGATGATGATCTGTGTGAGAAACCCTAGTGAGTACAAATAGTCATGATAATAGACTCACACACCCATCTCCCAATTAATTACGAAAATTAAGCATAGAAACCAAAGCGAAAGAAGGGACCAACGAATACCGTATGAGGAGCAGGATTGGGAACACAAATCGGCAAATTAAGACAAGAATCGGTATACAAATGCAGAGAAAAAAGAACGATCGAAAGACAATAAATGCAGAGCAAAGAAAGAAGACTAAACAAAATAAAATAAATCTGCGCGATGCAAATCAAAAAAATACCCTTGAAAACAATAAAAACCAGTTATATCAAAAACGAACAAACTAAAAAAAATCAGAGCTATAGGACCTGACGGAAACAAAACACTTCTGGAGCAACATATGGGGAAATCGACAAGACCACAACAGAAAGATATTAAAGTAGACGTTCATAAAACTGGAAAAGGAATATAAACCGAAATTACTAAAGAAACACCAAAGACGACTATAAGAAAGATAGCAAACTGGAAAACACTGATCCACGACGGAATACACGCATTCTGATTAGAATAATTGTATGATCTTGCATGAGAGACCAGCACACAATCTAAGAAGATTCATACACGAAACAGGTATATCAAAGTGAATAACTATAGGAAGAATCACAAAAGAACGATTCTAAGCAACTACAGCCCAATAACCTGCCTACAAGTATTGTCGAAAACGATAAAACAGAGTGAACAGAGTTACCACTCCCTTAATAATTGCGGACTATTTCTCGAGGAATAGAAAGGATTCTGGAAAGAGAAAAAACAGACACATGATCGCCTATACATTAAGCAGAATAGGTCGAAGAGTGTAAAGTACCAGATTATCTTCCACCAGACTATCCATTCACGTTTAATCACCTTTTTTCTTCACCATATTCCATCTGCTTCACTTTTTTGTAATCAAATAAGATCTTTGACTTACTTGTTGTTTCATCAAATACTTTTGCATGCAAAATCCGATCCTGCATTTTGCTAATTCCTACCCTCTGATGAGAAGGAAAGTATTTCTTCGAAACTCCGCGGATTAAGGACTATCTACTTATCTAGTGTTTCCTTTTCAGATTAAATATGTTTTTTTTTAACTCATTTCAAAGTGTTTTTAACATGTTTTATTAACTGTTTGCTCGTATATATATATATATATATATATATATATATATATATATATATATATATATATATATATATATATATATATATATATATACCGACACTTAGAAAGAAGCTGCGGTGTATCGTGGCGCTTGGCGGAACTTGGTAAACAAGGACTGTGGTTTTCTTCAGGTTAAGAGGATGGAGCATGCAAAGCTGAAAAGGGCACTTCAGAAAAAGATCTGGAATTTTTGCCAGACAACCATGCAAATTGGATCTGTCAAACGCGATCGCGTTCTCTTTTAAAAGGCAGGGTATGTGAGCCAATTGAAGTCTCACAATAACAGACCATCGTCATTCAATGTTCCACAGCGAGCTCATATTACAGTGTGTGTAATATGCAGTGTGTGTAATATGCAGTGTGTGTAATATGCAGTAAGGTATGCAGCTCTACATCTGGACTGGGAAGGCACATGATTGTACACAAAGACACAATATTCCTCATTCGAATCTAATCAACCCCGTTAAGACATTGAACTTGGTGTGTTATGTATGTCATTGTCCCTGTAAGTCAGTTGCAGGCCTTCAAAGTAACCTGAGGACACATGAGAGGATACTTAATACAGTACATGAGATGACAATCATCTGTGAAGATGCTGCAATCACCATGTACGTATTACGTACGTACGTATGTATGTATGTATGTATGTATGTATGTATGTATGTATGTATGGCCATCGTAGTAGTACCTCTTAGCCTCCCTCTCAAGTTCTGGAGGGTTACTATATTGGGAGAACTAGGGATATATATATATATATATATATATATATATATATATATATATATATATATATATATATATATGTGTGTGTGTGTGTGTGTGTGTGTGTGTGTGTGTGTCCAGCTGCCGGAGTGGTTAAACTCCGTGATAATAAAACATGCACCCTATGCCACTGCTCAGTCATCTCACTATTTCAGTTTGCCACTGTGCAACCAGTGGTAGAGTGCGAGAGGGTACAATATGTGTAGCACAAGCATGTTCTGTCGCGATCGTTATGTGCAGATATCTTTCGAAGAAAAAAAAAAGAAAAAATCCTATGGCGATAGGTGAGTGGCGACGTGCACAGGCTTAACGGGCTGGAAGTACATAGCTGCAAATCTGCACATAAGCGGCCAATGATTTATCTGACATCGTCGACTAAATCGCTTACAGGGTGGAAGCAACTTCGGTGGATGATATGGCGGCTGAGCAGCCTTTTCTAGGGATACACTGCTCACCCATGAATTTGTGAAGGGTCTAGAAAAGGTGACCTATAAATTGTCTACCCTTTTATTAGCTAGTTGGCTTCCTGCGGTCGGCGGTTGCTCTATATTTGCAAGAGAAACAAGATAAAGTTGAAGAAAAATAATAAAAAAGGAAAATCAAAATTTTATCAGATGAAGAATAACCTAACTGTTGCTATATGGAATGTGAGAACTTTGATAGATGTCCTGGATAGTGAAAGACCTGAGCGTAGGACAGCTATTGTTGCAAGAGAGCTCGCTAGGTACAGCATAGACATTGCGACATTGCCTGAAACACGATTGAGTGGTGAGGATCAAATGGTGGAAGTGAGCTCGGGATACACCTTTTTTTTGGAAAGAAAAACCATCGGAGCTAAGGCGAGAAGGTGGAATTGGCTTTGCAGTACGTTCTGATTTGGTGAAGAGGATTGAACAGCCAATCTGTGTAACTGACAGAATTATGATGATGCGCTTCCCTCTTGCACACAGTAAGTATGTGACGATTTTATCTGTGTATGCTCCTACCATGGATCATGATGAAGACACCATCACAGCGTTTTACCGAGATCTCAGTCGTACAATTTCCTCTATTCCTTTATCTGAGAAGATCTTACTCATGGGTGATTTAAATGCAAGGGTTGGCAAGGATCATCACTTCTGAGACTCACTCGGCCGGTTTGGTGTAGGTAGGGTCAACAGTAATGGTCTGCATCTTCTGCATCTTCTCCATCTATGTACTCAGTTTGACCTTGCTATCTGTAACACTTTCTTCAACCACAAGGAGGTCCATAGGTTTACTTGGACCCATCCTCGTTCAAAACAAGGGCACTTGATTGATTTCATTATTTCCAGGAAGGCAGATTTGCAGGACGTCTGAATGTGTGTGTTATGCGTGGAGCTGAATGCGGCACAGATCAGTTTTTGGTACGCGGGAAGTTGAAAATCCGTATAAGGAGGAAGTGTAGGTTGGGTGGTGTTGGGATTCCCAGGCGGGTTGATGTGTCCAGGCTGGATGATCCAAGTGTACGGGAAAAGCTTCGATCCGTAGTTAATTCTACTGATTTTGATGGGTCATGGGCGCATTTTAAAAATACACTCTATAAAATATGTGTAGATGTTCTTGGCTTCTGCAAATCTAAACATCAGGATTGGTTTGATGATAATGATTCTGAAATTACTCAACTCTTAAGTGCTAAAAATGAGTTGCACCATAAAATGTTGTCTGCCTCTCATAGAGGTCGAGATACCCTCCAACGGTCACTTAAAGCAAACAAGGGTCTTCTCCAAAATGCGACTCCCCCAAATGAAGAATCAGTGGTGGGCTAAACTCGCTAACTAAATCCAGATGGGTTTTTATTGTAAAGACTTCAAACGCATGTATCATTTGCTTAAAAAAGCTTTTGGTCCTTAAACACTATCTACATCTCCCCTACTCTCAAGGGATGGAATTGCCCTTATAAAGGATCCTAACAAGATTCTCCTTCGTTGGATGAGCATTATTCTGATCTCTTTGACAACCCCTCTAATGTTGATGAGGACGTCATCAATGGATTTTTATCACAACAGAAGCTTATCCATGAAATGTCTGTGTTCTCATCTGAGAATGAAATTAGAAATGCAATCAAGAAAATGAACGTTGGGAGGGCTTCAGGGCTTGATGGTATTCCAGTGGAAGTCCTTTTACATGGGGGTGATAGACTTGTTCATGAAATTCTTCATTCTGATGTCTGAAAGGGTGTTCCCGTTCATCAGGATTGGGTTGATGCAATTCTTATATCACTGTACAAGGGAAAGGGGTTCAGGGCCGACTGTGGAAGATATCGTGGGATAAGTTTGTTGGAAGCAGTTGGCAAAGTATTTTCCAGAGTTCTACTCAATAGATTGTTAAAGTATATTTGTCCATCCGTCATTCCAGAAAGACAAAGTGGCTTTCGTCCGGGCAGAGGAACCACGTACATGATCTTATCTGCTCGTCAGTTGCAGGAGAAATGTTCTGAACACCGTGTTCCGCTTCATCAGGGTTTTGTTTATTTGACTAAGGCTTTTGATACGGTGAACAGAAATGCCCTATGGATAATTCTGGGAAAGTTGGGATGCCCACCTCAATTTCTACGATTACTCAGGGGCGCCACACTAATATGAAGACTCGCCTGAACTTCAATGGATGCCTATCAGAAAGCATTTCAGTCGACAATGGTGTGAAGCAGGGTGATATCCCAGCACCTACACTTTTTTCTATTTATTTAGCAACTATGTTTCCTATGCCTTTAGGGACTGTTTTCTGGGTGTTTATTTGCGTTTCAGGTAAGGTCTTTGATCTTCGTCGTTTTCATGCTTCTACAGCACCTGGTTCGTGAATTGCTTTATGCGGATGACGCCGATCTCGTAACCCATAGTGAGAAGGATATGCAGGGTATCATGGGTCTGTTTTCAGGGGCTTGTGCATCTTTTGGGCTTACTATTAGTCTTAAGAAGACTAAGGTCATGTTCACACCTCCACCCGGTGGTTTGTATGTGAAACCAAATATTTTGTCAACAACCAGAGACTTGCCGTGATTGACACATTTGTGTATTTGGGTAGTACTCTTGCCAGAGACGGAACCCTGGATGCTGAGGTCAACTATAGGATACAGCGTGCAACTAAGGCTTTTGGTGGCTTAGAGAAGCGAGTGTGGTCTGGCAGGGGTATAACTCTTCATACAAAGATCAGTGTCTATCAATCTTGCATTTTACCATCCCTGCTTTACGCTTCTGAGGCCTGGACAACTTATGGTAGACACATAAAAGTCATGGAGAGAGTGCACCAGAAATTCTTGAGACACATTCTGGGCATCAGGTGGAGCTCTTTTATACCTGATATGGATGCTCTCATGCGAGCTGACGTACCATGTATCGAGAAATTGATTTTACGCAACCAGATGAGGTAGGCTGGACATCTGACAAGGATGGACGACGAGAGAGCCAAGGCGCCTGTTCTATGGTGAAATTACACAAGGAAAGCCTCCACAACATAAACATAGGAAACGCTTTAGGGATAACATCAAAGATAATCTTACTCTTGGTATTGACGTGTTCAGTTGGGAAAGTGCTTCCAATGATCGTAAAAAGTGTCGCTCCTTGGTCTATCATGGGTGTGATAGCTTTGAGAGAAAAAATATTAGCATGCAAAAGTGAAGCGTGATATCTCGAAGAAAAATCTGTCAGATATATCAGGTCTGTCGGAGGCTTTCGTGCAGAACCACATCTGTGATTTATGCGGTAAAATGACTTTATCCGGAGCTGGCCTAGCTAGCCACAAACGATCACAAACGATCTTTCTTTGATGGGGAAAACACTGCGGGGCACAGATGTTCTGTTTGCTCTGTGGTCTGTAAATCGAGTGGAGGCCTGAAGCGTCATATGAACGTCCATAGTAGAGCAGCGCCAGTTGGCATCCTTCAATCTCAGCTTAAGTGTAACCTCTGCAACAGACTGTGTAAGAGCAGGGCTGGTTTGAAGAGCCAACTTCGTTCACACAGTAGATAGAAATTGATGCATTTTCCACATGCATATATGTATGTGTGTATAAATGTATATATATATATATATATATATATATATATATATATATATATATATATATATATATATATATACATATATGCAATAAAAAGCAAATAAAAAGATAAAAAAAATAACAATATTTAAAAAGTACATGAAAATAAATGAATAATCATCAATAAAGCAAGGGAAAGGTGGTCTTCTTCTGTCAAGAAGTGACAATCACCATGTATGGCCATGATATGGATTGATTACAAAAAACCTACAACAGAATCTTCTAAGCATAGATAATTCAATGCAAGAAAAGAAAAGAGTGAGAGAAGTAACTGCACGGACGATTTAGAAAGCTGTCTAAAGAATAGTCGCACAAAAAATTTAGAAATTACTTAAAAAAAAAAAAAAACAGAATCGTTAATAACAGCCGCACAAAACAACGCGATAAGAACGAATTACATCAAACCCAAAATAGATAAAACCCAGCAGAACGGTAAATGTCGAATCCGTGGAAAAAGTGATGAAGCAAAAAAAAAAAAAAAAAAATCATAAACGAATGCAATAAACTAGCACACAAGGAATACAAGAGTAGATATGAACTTTGTAACATTTTCAATAAACCAAATAAACGTCTTTATACATACGTACGCGGGTGTTTATACATGCTGGTTTTTACCTACTTTCTGCTTCTTTTCATGTGCGTCATTTCGTCTGATGACCGCTAATCGTCAATCGTCCCTTCTGTTTAAGAGGATTAAATATTTCATGGAAAATAGACACAAGGAGACATTCGCTGAGTTTGCTTCAAGGTTATATTGGAGAGAATAGACTTAAAACAATGAATGTATAAGCGGTAATTCTGCATTCAACCGACTCTACTGAAATTCAATTTATTTAGGTACCCATTTCAAGTTAACTATTTTGTACTATCATGGAAACGTTTCAG
This sequence comes from Euprymna scolopes, assembly GCF_053919585.1. Lineage (NCBI taxonomy): Eukaryota > Metazoa > Mollusca > Cephalopoda > Sepiida > Sepiolidae > Euprymna > Euprymna scolopes. The sequence continues at coordinate 90,417,359 of NC_136496.1, forward strand.
TTAATCTCTTAATGGGACATGGGCAGCTAGATGTTAATATTTCTTACTCACAAAATGTTCTAACCTGATTTTTTCCCGATAAGGGATCATTGAAAACAACGCGTGTTTTATGATTTGGGTTAGAGTTAGATTGAGGTTAAATACCTGAAGAACGTTTCTGGATTTTTTTAGATGTGGATTGGTTATTCATATTATTTGGATTCTTCGGACTACTGTTCTCATCTTCAGTGTGATTTTCATAACGTTTCAGTCGATGTATCTTCGACCTTCTTCATGTGTATCTTGTCGAACTCGGGAATGTTTCTATCTAACTCGGGAATTCGGACATAATTTATTTATTTCACAAAGGTAGCATGCTCTTGTTCATAACTGACGAAATCATGAATCCAAATAATACGAAGATCTGAAGAAAGCATACATTTTACCGAAACGTATGGTGATGGTGGATATCTACTTCTTGTTTCTTTTTTTTTAAGATGCGTAATAAATATTCAATAATATTGAGATCTGGGAATGTGATATGTCTTAATAATACATCGTATTCATTTTGCAATATATTTTATTCTAATTAATAACAGGTTTATTATATACAGAAGTAATACCACTTAATATATAGCTATGAATACTGAAATTCAAGCATTCTTCTTTCAAGTTTACTAGTCTATACTATCATGGGAACGTTTCAGTTAATCTCCTTTCCCATGCACCGTCTGGACACGGGTAGTAATAATTGCTGGTGCTTTATGCAGTTTCCTTTTTTTTTTCATGATCACTATCGTTACGTGTTTTTCTTCATTTTTCTTCTGGTCGTGATTCGTTATCAATATTGCAAGACGAATAAAACTTCTTTCATGCACGAAAATAGACAAGGAGACGTTCGCTGAGATTTCTTCAAGTCTTTAATTTCGAGAGAATTTACTTACATGTAAGAGACTACTCTTAAATAGTTCTTTATTTCTTAAATTTAACTTTCTAACTTAAGAAATGAGTGATGCAGACGGACAAACATTGTAGTGACAATCGCCTTAGATAATTCTGCATTATGGCAGTGACTCGCTCGCATGGCTTCCCGAGAAAACAACTGACCCGAAAACCTTAATTTTCTCTCACCCAATAAACCCGATGTGATTCATCATATCCTCATATTGTTCGACTTTTGCTTGTGTTTTGTCATCCATCTTTTATTTAACGCAGGAAACAATTCTATTTTACCGATCCAAGTTATCATGCACTCAATCTAACCCTTGTCAAAATTCACACTAGCTAATTTAATCGCTACCGACATATGGCCCCTACTACATAGCAACTATGTTTTCGTATGTACTTAGAACATGAAGACAAACTGAAAACAGGATTTAGAAAAATCAAATGTAAAAGTAATATTTTTCTTAAGGCTGAAGGTTCAATTCTCATTGTGGACGACCGAAAAATATAATTGTGAATTACTGAGGACCTCTATCCAGTCATGGCTGACGGGACAAGAGCATGCTACTCCCGTGAAGTAAATAAATATTTTCGTTCGAAATTCTGTCTAAATTCCCGAGTTTTCTAGAAACATTTTCGACTTCGACAATATATACCTGGAGAAGGTCGGAGGTTACATCAACCGAAACGTTGTGAAAATAACACTCAAGATGCAAACAGTAGTCAGATAAATCCACATAATATGAATAACCAACTCTCATCTAAAAACTTCAGAAACTGAAAACGGTAGTAAAATATGAAAGTAATGCATATTCTGGGACATGGAAGAACAAACGGACAAACTAATCCAAGCACAGAGACCAAACGTGATAATAACCACACTGAAAGGAAAAATCTGTCAAATCGCTGTAGAAAAAAGGATAAAGGTTAATGAAAAACAAATACGTGAAATTTGAAATGAAACTGAGATGAAGATGAAACACGAACAACGTTACTGTTGTACAAATAATTGTAGGAGCAGAAAAATCTATTGGAAAAAAATGGGGAAATAAATAAGAGGATGAATAGCATACAACACCCGACATTGATTGAAATAATCAAGTATTAACAAAGAATCCTCGAGTGTGGAAACCAACCCACATAACCAGCAAACAACAGTAAAAGTAGAAATAAAAACAATACAGAAAGTATGATGCACGAGTCCAATAGTACAGAAACTGCCAGAAAACACACGCACATATATGTAGCCGCGATTGAAACCAAAAAACTAGTTGTAAAAAATGATGAAGAGTGTAGGAAGTACTGAAGTCTTGGGAGGGGGGCTTATTGTTCTCAAATTTCGGAGAAGGCCAACGGTTGTTGTTAATGAGAAATCGATGAGAAACGGATGGTAATATTATTTTCAATTCTTGTCAAAAGAAGCCAGAAACGTCACTTCTTATTGGGCACCCCTGACAATAACTCATGTGAATACTCCTAGTGAGTAAATAATAATAATAATAATAATAATAATAATAAAAATAATAATAAAATTGTAGTGTTAACTTATACTACACCAATCGAGAAGGGTCAAGGGGGTTTGAAGGACCGAGGAGAAATACCTCCACTGGATGAGTGCGAAAAGGACTGTGACCTTAAGGAGAATTATTTCCATCCAAATTCTAGTGAAGACCGATAGACGCTACTAACGAGAAATCAATGGTAAACGGCTGTTACGATAACGCAAACTAATTTGCAAAAGACATCGAAAGAGGGGGTGAATACTGGAGATCTGGAGAGACTTGTTGTCACTCAGACTCCAGATAACACCACAGGTTATTCTCAAAGAGAAATCTTTGATGAGAGCATGTGTGACTACTCCTCGTGAGTAAATAATAATCAAGAAAGACTTAACTACAGACCGATAATCTGCCTACCAACTCTGTGTAAAAGTATTAACAACTTAGCTAAAAATTTATCAATCCTTTAAGATTGCCTTTTATGGTTGAGAGAAAAGAATATATATCAGAAAACAACGAGAGAGAGAGAGAGAGAGAGAGAGAGAGGGGGGCGGATGACTTGCTATGCAGCGATCATAAGGTATTGATAGAAGTATAAACGAGAGAAAATGTGCATATACACGACAGGGATCGACTACTCGGAAGCACACATTCCAATTCCCTTAAATACATGTATGTAAATAAATATGTGTAATTAAACTGTACAGGTGTTTAAAATAACAGACAAAATCAGTAACTTTATGTAGAAAGCAAAATGAAAAGAAATGCGACTGATATTGAGGACAACACTTGTTAGAGCTGATTTTACTATCGTTACTACTTTTGGGTCATACTTATGATACTGTTAAATATTAGGCGAGTATAATTTTGTTAGTTGACGATAACAGTGAACGGGTTCAGATTAATGCACTCATATATCAACTCGACCTTGTGCCAGAAAATAATGTGACATCACATGGTCCTAAGAGAACGAGAGAGAGAAAGAGAGAGAGAGAGAGAAAGGAGAGAGAGACAGACAGACAGACAGACAGACTGACAGAGAAACAGACAGACAGACAGACAGAAGTCTCCACTTCGCTTGAAAGAACACATTATGAACTTTATGATTTTAGATATGTCCGGATAAGATATGATTATCAACTTCTCTCCATATCCTCAGTCAAGCATCATGATCAGTGATTTTTAAGAGCAGCAAAGCGAATAAACCACTTCTTGTCTTCAATCGTTTTGATATGTTATCGTGCCTTTTTATATAAAACTAATGTCTTCCTTTTTTATATAATGTATCTATGTAGTGTGTGGGCGTGTTCTATTGGCTTTTTTCTTTTTTAAATCGTCTAGTCGATATTATGATTGTTTCTCCAAACTCACTACGTGCATCTTTCCCATCCAATTATATACACGAGTCTTATATACAGTTGGATGTGAATATACATGGTCGAGCTCCTTTTAAGGATTCTTAAATTGAGTATAATTCTTGACTGTGCGTATCTCTATGTGTGCATATTTACACGCTAAAGTTCACCATAACCTTTTGTTGATTATCTTGGTCTTCTGCGATCGATTCTTCCCGTCACTGGTCGATGAACTGTAAGAGCATCTAAGACGAAAATACGACGATTTTTTACAAGGATCTCTTTATTTCGTTTACAAGTGAACCAAGGAACCTCTAACATTGCTGACTCAAGCTTCTTTGAATCTTTCCTCTGACCCATCTGGTCCACCAACTTCTACTCCAATCGACTATCTACTCTCTTCTAACTCTCGTCTCTGGCTCTAAAAAATCCCCATGTGCATTTTTATTTATATGGGGTATGTGGTAATTCTCATTAACCGCTCGCACCCAAAATACACTCGCTGATTAGTCTCGCAACAGAGGTGCACGCTCTGTCAACGGAAGTTACCGAGTTTGATGCGTCACCTCTTGACCTTTCTGCACCTACTCGACACGAGTAAGTTGGGTTCAACTTAGCACCGCGTTAGCCGCGCTACTCATGTCATGGACGCCATAACAGTTTACCACATCTTGGCCCTTATGTTCAACATATGAACGAACTTGTTTGCAAGTAGGATAGATCCTATAAGAAACGAACGGCCAGCAAAGTATTTTATAATAGTTCATGTATTTTAATTTGGATTGTGACTTGTGATTCATTATATCTCCCCTAAAAGGGGAGGTATTATGCCATTGCTACTTAACATGAGATTAAAACAGATGTAGATGCAAAAGAAAAAATTATCATTTATGTAATTGTCTATGTATTCACGTACATCGAAAGGTCATGAGGGTACTTGGCGAAAGAACGATTATAAATATACACGTATACTGGGAGAGATCATTATCGAATCTAATGAGGTAATGGAGATGATAAAAAGAGAATAGATGAGAAGAATAAGTAAACTCTTTAAAACAAAATTATATAAGAAAAAATAGTTAAAGAAACAAGCAGATGGAGATTACTCAATAAAATTACCCTTCATAAACAGGACAAAATGCCTCAGGAATCCAAATGAGAGAACACGAAATTTCATAACTATATACCATGCACTTGCACCTGGAAGATGTTGTGGACCAACTGTATGTAAAAATTGCCAAAAAAAATAAATAAATAAAAATAAAATAAAATAAAAAAATTAAAAAAAGAGGAAGAAGACTGGTAAAGATCAAAGGTCAGAATAGAATAATTAGAAATGCACATAACACAAAATATGGAAAGGCTGATTACCGCCACAAAAAAAAAAAAAAAAAACAATATGAAGAAAAGTAAAACGGAAAACAAAAGACCCGAATAAAATTTTGATAAAAAGTAACTACATGGACGAATAAAGGAAACTGCACATAAAAATACGTGTTTATTATTTTCTTTATTATTTTAATTCTACCGGATGCCAGATATTTACCCGTTGTCTGAGATATTCCAACCGAGAGATCGTTTTAAAATTCTAACCACCCCTTTAACTGCAATTGTTTGTATCTCTCTTGCACTTGGTTCACGGAGTATATTTCCCAGGTAGTTTTTGAAATTCTTTTTTATGAGTCCGGTTACCCATATAATTACTAGAACGATGGAAATCTTCCCAAGATTCCAGTTTCTTTTCATGTCAAACATAAGACTTTGGTGTTTTGTTATATTTTCCATCTTAGCTCTGTTTAGCCAAGCATCATTTGAGATACTAACTTCTATTAAGGTTGCTTCTTTCTCCTTTGTTGTCCGAAATCACTATTTCAGGTTTAATAACTCTGTCTAGTAGGTACGTAGCTTTAGGAATTGGATAGTCATAGTAAATGGTTTGTGAGTTATTTCCAACTGTTCTTTCTGATATTTGTTCCCAGGACTTGTTGCTACATTCGATATTCAAAGTTTTACAGATGGTCCAGTGGAGATACATTGTGTCGCATTTTATAACAACAGCTGAATATAAGGTGGCTCAAATCTCTACTTCTGTGTGGCAGAACCTGCACTTGTCATTGCTGAGATCACTCATCTTTTTAAAAACATTGGCAGTCTTGATTTTAGGTAACCATTATCATAGATATATACGGAATTAGCACTTAAAAAGAGAAACATGGTCAATATTATACAGCCGTAAAAAATTAGCGAGTCAATTTGTTATTTGATCCTATCTTTCCACACTAGATTTTTATGTGATGCAGGTGTTGGATAGTTACGTCAAGGTGTGTATGATCTCATTACGAGTTAGGCTTCCATATTCGCCGACATATCTGCATTACATTTTTGGAGCCGAGCATATTTTAGTAATTGCTTCACTCGAGGGACTGGAGGATAAAAGAGCGAAACTCGCTTTTTAAAAATTACGTTAGATTCGTAACTTCCGCAAATCTACAGTAATGTAGTCCTCTTTTAATCTGCGATCATTCCAACACTTTACCGTTCATTCCTTCCATTCGAATGAAGACCGTTACTATGTAACTCAGTATAGAGCTTGCTGTCGAATGTGCCCATTTCTGAACGTCACCGATAACTATTATCTATAAAAATTGCCTTAGTCTTGGAGGATTTATCCTACGTTCACTGAAGTAGTAACATACACTACTCTGATTTGTTTACTTACCTCCCCCCCAAACGCAATCAATCATGGTCTTATTATACTGAGAACCCAGCTCTTCAAAAACAGGGACTCTCTAGTTCGGTTTCAAAAAAATGCCTGATCGATCCCGTCAGTATTTTTCAGAGATGAGGGCGCCAAAAAACTCCGAAATGAGACGAACAACAATTATGATAGAAGTGGGGAGCAAAGCCTGGAAGGATATCCCTATCCTGAGACAGAGCACGTACTACACCACTTTGGGAGAGGTTATTTTGGACCGTCTTCGTACACAGCCAAGAATTACATCGATATTTAATGTGAATTGTGGTATAAAAATTATTGTTTTAGCAAAGAAGTAAAATGAACGGATATATATATATATATATATATATATATATATATATATATATATATATATATATATATATATATAGTGGGGAAAATAAGTGTTGGACACATCCCATTATTCTTTATTTAACACATTTTTTATGCAGCAAATGACGCGAAAATTTAACAAGAAATAGTTACTAATTTAACGATAACAAATAACTTTAGAAATTGGAACCTTTTAATGCATAACAAAAATTATATAATAAAAACGAGAATAGCCGGGAAAAAAGTATTGGACACACTAACACAATTTCATCTAATATTTAGTTGAAAACCCCTTATTGGCTATTACAGCTTCGAGACGTGTTCTATACGACGAAACTAATTTGTGACAACGTTCAGGCGAGATTTTGGCCCACTCTTCAACACATACTTTCTTCAAATCCTGAATATTACGTGGATCTCGCTGGTGGACCATGATTTTGAGTTCTCTCCATATATTTTCTATAGGATTTAAGTCTGGGGACTGAATGGGCCACTTAAGAACATCTATTTTTTTCTGTACGAACCAATAGCAGTATGTTTGGGATCATTATCTTGTTGAAAGATCCATCCCTGTCGCACACATAACGCATTGGAAGCAGGCAACAGATTATTTTCAAGAATTTCCCAATATTTGGCTGCATTCATATTTCCATCTATAATAAGAATATTACGTAGGTATGACTTCCTTAGATTTAAAAACTCGATATTATGACCACAAAAGTACATTCAACAATAAAAAAAGAAAAAGTATGAAAACAACGCTAGCAAATAAATACTGGGAACTCAAGGAAAGCGGCCGTTCGCCGGTAGTCGAATGGAAAATAGTAAGACAAGCAAACACCTGTAGAGACCTAGACGACCTATGTAGATTATGCCTTCATGAAAAATTTGGCTATCCTGTACTTTAAAGAACCCCAACATCTATTAAACTGTAAGAGAGAAATAGCGAACAACTGTATTCACAGGATAAAATTTACTCTAGGATAGTGATACAAAATAAATTTAAAACTAACAAAAACAATAGAAAATAGACAAATAAATAAATAAAATAAATAAACATGCATATACAAAAACTTTCATACATATGTATATATATATATATATATATATATATATATATATATATATATATATATAACATAAAAAACCTAACCTAGATTTAAAACAGGCCAAGACACTAGATATCCAGGACCATAGAACACACACGAAGAACCATGCCAACCATAAGTCAAATTGGCCTTTATCCTATAAGTGCATGTCCATTGGCTGATAAGAAGGGCGCGGTGGATGCTAGAAAGCTGATTGGTTAACTAAAATCTCAATAGAAGGTGCGTATATAAAAACGACAGACAACCACAAAATTCGCGCATAATCCTGAAGAATCCTAGAGTGGATGAAACGCGGAATATTCAGTGTAGCTTAATCGCCATATATATTTTACAAATTACTATATATATATATATATATATATATATATATATATATATATATATATATATATATATATATATAGACATGCATAATGCATACTAAAATGAAATAAAATAAAACACTGAAATAATAGAAGAGTGCCACCTAAAATATAAACCGAGTCTGTTAAAAGCGAAAACGGAGAATTATGACATTTAATGCCAACAGTTTTATACAAGAAAAAGAATATAAAAGTTATTTTCAGTGATGAAACAATTCATAATTCAACGCGTGCTTAGGTAAAGAGCGTGAGTGAATAAAAGTTACGAGTCAAAATGTTCATTGTGTGAATATGTGAGTATTTGAGTATTTGGCAGCGTGGCATTGTGTATGTTTTATGCCTTACCTTTATTCTTGAATTGCATGTGTAGATGAAGCTGGGTTTTGAGTCGTAGAGCCCTTTCCTCTTCGCCACTCTCAGGTGGGGGGGGGGGGTCAGAGAGGCACAGGATGGTTTGTAAAAAATGCATCCTTCAATTCCTTTTCCTTGGATATCTGAATATTTTTAACTCCCAGTCTCCTCACTTTATATTAGTTCCCAACCTCGCACTTACTTATTAGTTTCGTATGTATTATTATTAACCTTTTGGGGTTGGGAAATATTTCCATTGGTTGAAAATTATTAGTTTTAACGCCTTAATGTTAAAATTATTTAGTTTTGAGGATTTTTTTTTCCAGATCAGTCACCACTTATCAAGGCCCAAAGGCCATTCGACGATAAGGATATTAAGTGTGTAGTAATCGTTAGTAATGGAAATTTGGTAAATTGGATTAATTCAAGGGACGGCTAATCAAGAACTTGTTTACGTTGGACTTGAAGAAGACCATATTGTAGTCAGCTGGAAAGCAGATAAACGGAAGAGAGTTCCACAGGCGTGCAGTTCTAAGAAAGAAGCTTTGTTCATGGATCTACATTTAGGTTTAGGCACAGGTAAAGAATGAAGGAAATTATTGATAGTGGTTCCAGATAGACGAGTGTTTTTTTTTTGAAAGTTTGGTAACGGGGGGTACTATAGATTGGAGTTGAAAACGAATTCCAACGAGAAGGAAAATAGTATAAACAATCATAATCATTTACATTTTAGCGTTCATCGGAACCACTTCGGGATTCAATAGTTTCGTATCGTATCAAGAACGATAACAGAGTGTTCACATTTATGCTGGCAGTAATTCGTCCATGACTGCCTGATTTGTAATTTCCTTTACGAGAGAATGACAACGACATCGCTAAGTAAACACGCTCTGTCATTTTGAAGTCCTTATTTAAACAAACCGTTTTCTAAAAAAAACTAATGCTTAACTATACTAACATGTTACAGATCTGATTACATAAGGCACGTGACAATTTGAACACATGAGCATAGAAAATAATAATAACGGTTCGAAGTATAGTGAGGTATAGTGAGGTGGTGAACGAACTGTTTCGGAACATTCACCAATTCCAAGAAATTCCGACTTTACCAACGTTGACGTTAAAATACTTTTTTTTTTATTATCAGTTTGTTCGTATCTGAAAGAAAAGAAGAAAAAAAAAATGAAATCTAATATACAAACGGCTATATATTTGTCTGTCTTTCTGTCTGTCTCCATATTTTCAAACTCTATCTCCACCGAAACTAAAAGTCGTAGAGCGGCGCTAAAGGCCTCGAATGATTGGATTTTTTACGGGCCGTTTTTTTATGGGTCTGTAGCTGGTTGAAATTATTTTTAAGGGGACAAAAATGGGTCAAAATTTAAAAAAAATCGTTAAACATTTTGTACATTCATCCTAATTTATTTTAAAATTTTAATTAGATCATATACGTTTAACGTTGGTGCAGTGGTAACGTCACCAGCTTTGAATACTACAGTTTCGATTCTAGCTGATGGATTTTTTACCTTTGAAATCACGACTCTATAATAATATATACAAATCTGAACAAATTAAAATATCATATTTAAGCGTATTTTACGTCCAGCCCCCCCCCGTTAGTATACAATAAAGATCCAAAAATCCTCGGGATCCAAAAATCTAGAGAATCTATACAATTCTTGTAATGGCTTTTTCCCTGCTGATTGCGGTGTGATGCTGGTCATGTGCAGTTCTACAAATCCCATCCTCCACTGCTTTGTCTTCTCTCTTCGAGAAGGGAGTAGTTTATTGCTAATCACTTGAGACGCCTCTTCTGAGGAATGACGATGGGGCTGCCCAGGCATCCTTTGCAGAGTCAGAGTGTATCTCCCTCACTCGGGGGTGTTGACTTTTCACTCCCACTTTTCGACTCTTGTGTCACATTTTGTCACTGTCGAAAATAGAGATGAATACATTCAATAAATCTTTTTCTTCGCTCTACTATAATACATTGATTTGGGCGTCCATGATGAAATAGATACTTATGCGGGTTGACGACTTAGCATTTCCCGTTTCGAATTCTGTTGAATACATCGCACGATTTTCCCTATGGATATCAACAATCGCCTACGTGACCCCTATCGTCAATACCCGATTCTGTAAAACGTGCCAGAATGGATGACCAAAGGTAAAACCACACTGATACAAAAGACACAGAAAAGGGAACCGCTCTCAAGCTTATAACTTGCTTCCCAACCATGTGGAAAATCTTAACAACACAGCCGAGAGAACAAGTGTACCACCCTCTTAATAATCGAGGACTACTTCCCGATGGAACAGAAATGATGCGGAAAAAGAAAAAGAAGAACACCTAATCTACTATACATAGACCAAAATACCTTAAAGAGGTAAAATGCAGAGAAAAGAATAAAACCATAGCATAGATCGACTACAAGAACGCATACGATAGGATCCATTAAGCATCGATAATAGAATGCGGATGATGTACAAAATACCAGTCAAAATTATCAATTGAATTGAAAAAGCTATTAGAACGTGAGACTTGAACTGGTAGCTAAAATAACCATACATAACTAAGATAAAAATACAAATAGGTATCTTCTACGGAAATTCCCTATCACCACTATTGTCTATCATAGCCATAATTCCACTTAACAATATACTAGGGAAATGCTAAGCCGGATACACGTTTTCTAATACAGATGAAAGAATGAACCATCTAATGTATATGGACGACTTGAAACTTTTCGCAAGAACCAAAAATGGACTAGAGACGCTAATAAGCACAACAAGAATCTTTAGTTAGGATATCAAAATGGAATTTGGAATGAAAAAAATGCGCACTGCTAGTTGTTAGTCGGGGGAGCTGGAGGCAACGGATGGTGTTGTACTACCCAAGAAAGCAGAGATGAGGACACCAGGCGAAAAGCAGACCTACGAATATTTGAGAGTTCTGGAAGAAGACATCATCAAATCAACAAAAAATAAAGAGAAAATTGGTAAAAACACATAAGAAGAACAAGAAAACTCCTAGGAACTTAACTATAACCTAATAAAAGCACAGTATCACTAGTAAAATGCTCTGGACTGTTCATAGGCTGAATTAAAGAAGAACTGAGGCATCTCGACCAGAAGACCAGGAAACTTATGACCATGCACCATGCATTATATCCAAAGGATGATGCTGATCGACTCTATGTAAAAAAGAAAGACGAAGAAAAAAAGCTAATCTATATCGAAGACTGTGTAAATGACACAGAACAAGAATTAGAAAAATACATAAAGCAGAACACAGAAAGGCACCGCAACAAGAGACACTTAAAAAATGCAAAAAATACAGAGCAGAAATGCAAGTGATGAGATGAAAAAAGAGAAATGGGAAAACTACACGAGTGATTCATAATAACGACAAAAGACACTTTGCCATGGCTAGGAAAAGGACACCTGAACAGAAAAACCGAATCCCTAATAGTTCAACAAGATAATGTAATTAGAACCAATCATATCAAAGGAAAGATCGATAAGACACAAGAAAACAACAAATTCAAACTCTATGAACAACGAGACGAAACGATAAACACACCATGATAATTGAATGCAACAAATTAGCAAAAAAAATAATATAAGAATAGATACGATCAAATGGAGAAGGCAATACACTGGGAACTACGCAAAAAAGAAAAAGAAATTACATCAGTAACACCCTGACAAATGGCACAAGCACAAACTGGCAGCAGTATTTTGAAAATGAAAGTCACAAAATCTTATGGGACATGGATATATAATAGATAAACCCATCCAAGCAAGAAAAACGGATGTCATAATGGTTAAAAAGAAGGAAAATTCATGCTAAAAAGTCGTTCCAGCAAATCACAGAGTGAATATCAAGGAGACAGAGAAGCGGAGAAAATACACTGAACTAGCCATAGAGCTGAAAGGGATGTGGGAGATGAAGAAAGTCAAGCTAACACCAACGACAATAGAAGCCCGAGAAATAACCAAAACAAAAACAAAAAAACTCTGGAAAAAAGAATGAGAAAGATTGGAATCAGGGGAATAGCTGAGAAGATACAACAAATAATAATAAAGAAAAATACTTAAATATTAAGGAAACCCCTTGAATGTGTAAACTAACACACATGAGTTACAAACGATAACCAGAGATATGGAAAACATAACAGAAATAATACAAAAAGATGGAGGAACACCACATGGGACCAAGAAAACTGAAACTGTATAAGTGCAAGTAATCCCCCCCCTAAAAATGTTGTGTCCGCATCAACTGACATCACACAAAATAGTTATGAAGGTTCAAGAAGGATGGAAAAACTGAGAAGAGAAAGCAGTAACCAGACCTTCACTGGATGAATGTGAAGAGGACTGGGATCTTATTGCTACCCAAATTACAGTGAAGGCCAGTAGTCATTGTCAGCGAGAAATCGATTAAAAACGCCTGTTGCGATAACGCAGATTCATTTGCTAATGTTATCGAGAGTACTGGAAAATACTGAACGCTTTCACCTAGGTTCCAAGGAACACCACAGGCTGTTGACAGAGAAATCTTTGATGATGACCTGTGTGAAACCTCCAGCTGAGTATAAATAATAATAATAATAATAATAATAATAATAATAATAATAATAATAATAATAATGATGATGATGATTATTATTATTATTATTATTATTATTATTATTTCGTTTATCAACGTCTCCGTAAAAAGAGATGGGATTCATTTCCAGAGGATTTTTCTCAATCTCGGCTCCAAACCAGGAGCTTCCAAGATCAAGGGTTTTCCTAAGGATTTTGGTGGTACCTACAATAGCAGAGGTCTGAAGGCCGCCTAAAACATCGGGAGTTCGTAGTTTTTTCAATTGTCCTCCTAGACGACTTGATACTACTCCTAGTGTGTTCCAACCCCGTGTATATGACTTATATCCAAGGCCAATGGAGGATAATTGCTCCACTTCTCGTTCTCCTCTCTCACGTTCCTATCCCAGGGTACTGAGAAGTCTACAATTTTCCAGTTTTTTGAAGCCTTGTCAATGACGACCAAATCTGGACGATTATGTTCCAATTGCTTGGTCGTTATGACACTTTTGTCCCACCATACCTCTATATTGCCATCCTCACTTGTTCTCACTTCATCAGGCACCTCCTCAAACCATTTTCAAGCACACTTCACCCCAACTTTCTTACAGACCTTCCAATATATCTGGAGTCTCATGCGATCGTGTCTTTTGCGGTACTCTCTCTGGACCAATCCACTACACCCTACTATTAGGTGCGTAATTGACCCTGAGACTCAGACTGCAGCAACTTCCTTTCCTAGAACAACGTTTTTTTTAAACAGTCGTGTTCCTAATGCCTGCTCTTGTGCTGCACAAACAAAAGCTTCAGTACTTTTACCCAGATACCCATCTCTAAGCCATTGCCATGATATTTCATCAGCCACTTCTGCTATATCCTGAAAGAACTTTCCGTGCATTTTCTTCCTAGCCAGTTTCTCTGCCCTTTCCTTGCCCACACGTTTCACATAATCAGCCTTGGTCTCACATACCTCCACTTCATTAGCCACAACCTTGAGCATCCACTCCTCACTTCTAACCACATGCTCCTTCAACGACATCTCCTCAGTTCTAACACAATCTTTTACACTTTCCAATCCTCTCCCACCATCTTTCCTCTTTTGATACAGCGTCGCTACGCTACTTTGAATGTGGAATATACCAAACATTGCTAAAACTTTTCTTGTTTTGATATCCATGACATGCAACTCCATGTGAGACTATTCTAAAATTCCCGCACTGAATCTCAAAACACTGACTGCCTATGCATTCAACGCTTTCATTAGCTTCCCTCGATATAATTTTGACTTCACAATTAGTTTCACTCTTCTAAGATACACCTTTCTGACTCTCTCTGTTCATGATGCTTCCACCCTCAAGCACTCCTTAAATACTTATACCCTGTATCTTCTATTGCTTAGTGGCATCATTATCATTACAAAAAGAAGTGGAGACAATGAATCTTCTTGAAATATTCCACGTTTAATGCCAACACCTCTCTGTTTGCTGTCAGCACCCTTTTCCATTGAGCCATACTTGTCTCCAAAAGCCCTATCACATTCCCAGCAACCTTCATCATCGATAGGGTTTCCCGTATCCATGAATAAAGAGCCATGTCATAAGCCTTTCTGTAATCGATCGATGCTATACTCAGATTCCTTTTCTTCCTCTTTGCATCCTACATGACTGCATTATCAATCATTAGTTGCTCCTTGGTATCCATCGAGCCTTTCCGGCACCCTTCTTGTTCATCAGGGAGAACATCATTACTCACAAGATGTCCATAAACTTTTTCTGCAAAGATTACGGTTAATAGCTTCCATATTAGTGGTAGACATGTAATCGGTCCGTAATTGCTGCCAGCTGTTCCCTTTGCAGGATTCTTCCAAATCAGTGTCATCGTTCCCTTAACAAACAAATCAGGGACCTCTCCCGACTCTACGACCCTTTGCAAGGCAACAGCTATAGGTGAATAAAGGCATTTGAACTGTTTGAACCAGAAGCCCATCACTCCATCTGGCCCAGGTGCCTTCCAGTTTGTCATCTTTCGTATGCCAGCTTTCACGTCATCATGGTTATCTCAACTGTCTTTATCTGCTGCATTCCTGATAGCCTTGCTCTGACCTCTCCCAACAATAATAATAATAATAATAATAATAATAATAATAATAATAATAATAATAATAATAATAATAATAATAATAATGATAATAATAATAATGATAATAATAATAATAATAATAATAATAATAATAATAATAATAATAATAATGAGAAGAAGAAGAAGAAGAAGAAGAAGGCAAACACATCTGAAGCCAGATGGGGGGGGGAAACACAAGACTACAACAAAAAAGCACCAAATGGCTGACAGACAAAAATAAACTATTGGAAATTGAAGAAGGAAGAGAAACAGAAATTAATGAAGAAATATTCACGACAACCCCATGGAAAATGGAACATTGGAAAACACCAGATCACGATGGTATGCATACATACTGGTTCAAAATATTCAGACTTATGCAAAGCCTGAGAAGATGCGAAAAAGAAGTACCAGAATACGTTCATACAAAAAAGACACTAAAAAAGGGATGATCCCAAGCGATTACAGACCGATAACCTGCTTACTGACTATGTGGAAAATTTTAACTGCACAACTGACTGAACAGATCTACTACTCTATTAAAGCTCATGGACTACTGCCCGAGGAACAAAAAAGATAGTGGAAAGGTTAAAAAAAAAACAACACACACACACACACACACACACACACACACACACACACACACACACACACACACACACACACACACACACACACACACACACACACACACAAAACAAAAAACAGGAGAAAAGAACATAGCCATGGCATTGGTCTATTACAAGAAAGCCTACGACAGAATCCTACAGGCATGGATTATTGAATGCCTAAGAATGTACAATATATCTGGCAAGGCTATTAATATTATTTAAAAAGCAGTGGAACATGAAAAAATAACACTGAATAAACTCAAGTAGAAACATAAAAAGAACATTACGCGAAACTGTTGTGGCCCTAAAAAGGATCATAAAAGAAGCCGCGAACAATAGGTTTAGGCAGAAAGAATATATTGTACAAGAAAGTAAAACACAAAGAAAAGTTGTCGGTATTTTCCGACTGGTAAATTAGACAGTCTGTAGTATCACGCGATTTTTATGCAATATGAATGCTACATCAATTAGGGGTGTAGGATAAGTAAACTCTTTTTAGCATAGCATTTCGAAGAATAAACTTGTGACGTAAAGGAAATAGTTTTTTGTGGCATAACAGAAACATTTCTATGAAAGTATATTAGGAAGGCGGTAGGTAAATCGCTGTGTAAAATGCTCTTATGGCTGTGAACGGGTTAAAATAGATTTAATTATAAGAAAATTGCGTTAAAATAACTTAACGAAAATGAACGATGTACAAAAAAAAGCAGAAAGTATTAACAAAAACAATAAAGTATTTATTTGGATAATTAAAAAAAATTGGGACGCTAAAAACATGCACAGTAAAACAATACGTTTTATTGTCGCGTTGATTATTTATTTGTAACGCAAATTAAAAAATATATATTTTCGGGGTTGGATTTTAATTATAAGGTGAAGCTCTAATGATTTTATCTCTAGATAGATAACGTTAAAAACATCCCCACATTAATATGGGAAAGGAGATTATCTTCAAAAAGCGTCCTGAATTGATAATTGAGCACCGGACTTTACTAAGTATATATTAATAAGTCCCTTGTACCGATTCCCCCTTTTTTTTAATGGAGAGTAGATAATGCAGTGGATGTGTTATCGGCAGCTCCAGTAACTCTCGCTTCTCCTTCTTTCTCTCTCAGTCCTCATTCAAATGAGTGATTTTTCTGACAAAGAGCGAAGAAAAAGCTGCTTTCTAGGTCGGTAGTACTTGGTGAACAGTAGTCTGAGATGTCGGAAATTTTTCTGTCTCTATGTCTATCCTTGTGGCCATGTCACTAGTAAGGATACTGGAGGTAAACGTTTCGTCTGGGCTGACGTAATCCGCCTGATAGTCAGGGACCCGAACCTTGGATTAACCACTAAGGAGGCTGTCCTATCAGCAGGCACAACGTACTGGGGCTGCTGTATTGCCAGTTGGTGAATGGATTCTGGACCGTGCAGTAATGTCTGGTGGGGTCTCTCGATGCCATACTAGTGGGTAATTGTTATGGCTTTACCTTATCATGTGCTACATGAAAAAAATTCCTGTCCTTCTCTCTCTTATTTTCCCTCTCTATCTTGCTCTAACCAAGTATGCCGACCTGTTCCACAAATCCCAAAACCTCAACATGAAATATCTCCAGAAAAAAAAACTCGAATAAACCTAGAACCCCATCTTCCAATGTAGACCCCTACTACCATGTCGCCTTCTTCAACATCAGGGGTCTACGTTCCAACTTTCCAGAGGTTGAAACCCAATTACAGGAGACGAAACCGGACATATTCTTTCAAAGCGAAACTGGAATAGAGCCGACCACTTTCCTAGATGAGTTCATAATTAACGGATACTCTAACTTAACATCTAAATCTGACCCCAAGATCGCCATGCCTACATTAAAGATGGCTTCCCGTGTGGCAAGGATATCTCTAGAGAAGATCCTAATTTACCCTATATGTGCTTCCGGGTTGCACTTGCTTACACCACTGCATTTATATTTGCCCTCTATCGGCCCCATAACAGCGGAGTTACTATCTTTAAGAGTATATCTGAGAAAATAGACCAGATCCTGTCTGCACATCCCTCGGGTAACATCCACATCTGTGATGACTTCAACGTCCATAACGTGGAATGGCTGACCCACTCAAATAAGACAGAGGACGAGGGGAGGTTTTGTCATGATTTTGCCATTGCTTATGACCTCACTCAGATTTCTCGCAAGCCCACCTGTGTGCCCGATACTACAGGTCAATATGCAAGCTTCCTAGACCTTTTTCTCTCAACTTCCCCTGAACTATGTTCATGTTCCGTTCATTCTCCTCTAGGATCCTCCGACCACTCCATCGTATCAGTTAAGATAAAAATGAAATTTAAGAAGTCCCCAGACGTACCCCTCCACCGTACTGTATACCGATACTCCATGGCTAACTGGGATAGCTTCCGTACATTCATATCTGATTTACCTCTGCATTCCATGTTTAAAAAGGATGTGTCCTCTATAGTATCACATCTGACTGAATGGTTAATTGCAGGCATAGACCAATTCATACCATCTAAAAAATTCCAACAAAAACCCAACAGCCAGCCATGGTTCTCCCCAGAATGTGCTGCTGCTATCGCGCACAGAAATCACTTTTTCCATAACTACCAACGTAATAGATCCACTGAGACTAAAGCTGCTTTCAGGATTGCCAGCAATCACTGTTAAAGAGTAATAAAAAATGCAAGAGAGCTATATGCCCAGTCTGTTAAATCCAAAGCGGCTTGGTTCCCACCAGTTTTGGCAAATAACAAATAGGATCCTGAACAGAAGTGGGCGTTTTATCTCAACCATTATCAATGGACCAGGGGTCATCTCGTCAGCATCAGACAAGACCGAACTATTTGCCAAGAACTTTGCAGCTAATTCTACCCTATGCGATGAAGGCCATCAATTCTCCATATTTCCTCCTATAACACAGAACACGCTAGGTAACATATAAATATCTGTGCATGATGTCGCCAAGCTAATCAAGAACCTTGATTCCAGTAAAGCAACTGGCCCTGACGGCATCTCAATTATAGTGTTAAAAAAGCTTCAACCTGAACTTGCTCCCATACTTACGAAACTATTTAAGCGTTGCCTTAAGGAGAAGAGCTTTCAAACTCCCTGGAAAACCTCTTCAGTTTGTCTTGTATTTAAGAACTCAGGTGATAAGTCATCTCCCTCTCAGTACAGACCAATAAGTCTCCTGTGTGTTATGAGCAAGTTGCTGGAATCCATATTAAATGGAGAAGTAGTCAACCACCTCAGCAGAAATAACCTTCTTAGTGACACGCAATATGGTTTCCATTCTGCAAGATCTACCGCAGATGTGCTAATGGTTATATCTCATAGGATTAGTGAATCTCTTGACAAAGGCTTCCTTTCTAGGGCAATTGCTCTTGACGTATCAAAGGCCTTCGACAAGGTATGGCATAAGGGCCTACTTCACAAGATTTCCACCTACGGTATAACTGGAAATGTTTTCTCTATCATTAAATCATTTCTCTCTGATAGGCTCATAAGAGTAGTTGTCGATGGAGAAAAATCAGAGGCCTGCAGTATTAATGCTGGAGTCCCTCAAGGGTCCATCCTGGGCCCAACTTTCTTCCTGATCTACATCAATGATCTACCAAAACACATACTTAAATCATTCGTTGACATCTATGCTGATGACACGTCCATCTACGGCAACACATCAAAGGCTGTAAATGACAAAGTTCTCTCTGATTCTCTCTCCTCTGATCTCGAGCGCGTTGTTCAGTGGGGGGAAGACGTGACTGGTTACCTTTAATGCATCTAAAACCAAACTCCTATCCTTACATCATCAACGCTCTGATCTCCATCTGGCATCAATTGTGATGGATGGCTCTCGTCTGGGTGAGGCCCCGTGTTTTGACAAGCTTCTGGGCTTGACCTTTACTCCTGGTCTGAAATGGAACACGTACATCAAGTCTGTTGCCAAGCTCGCTGGAAAGATGGTGGGATCCTTCTACCGCTCCAGAAGATATCTCACTACTGATGCAATTCTCTACCTATATAAAAGCCAAATACGTCCAAGGATGGAATACTGCTGCCATATCTGGGCAGGAGCTGCTAAAAACAGCCTATCCTGCCTTGACAGAGTACAAAATAGACTTCGTGGCTTAGTGGGGAATGCCCTTTTTTCTTCCCTGCAATTTCTCTCCCACAGAAGAGACGTTGCGAGCCTATCTTTGTTTTATCGTTATTTCCATGGCGGGTGCTCGTCTGAACTCCAATCTCTGGTCCTCCCCTCGCCAATCATTTACGAAAAACACCCGTCTAGCTGAATCCACTGTCAAAACTTTTCCCCACTCTTTATCTCTGCCTAAATCAAAGCATAGATTCCATGAACAAAGCTCCTTTCTTAGAACTGCACGCCTGTGGAACTCTGTTCCATCTGCCTGTTTCTCACCTGACTACAACCTGGATGTTTTCAAGTCCAACGTAAACAAATTCCTGATGAACCGCCCCCTTAAGTAGACACTTCATTAAATCTCCACACTAACGTACTGTACTTGCAATAACCCTTATCCCTGGGTGGCTTCCGAGCCTTGATAAGTGGTAACCACTGTGTAAAAAAAAAATTATTTATGTTGGTATTTTAGAAGAAAATGTATGAATGTCTTTAAGAAAGTTGTATCAAAAAATGGAGGATAAATTAAAAAAAAAAGGAAGGCGGTGGTTTATGCCTGTGTACGCATGCGCAACTGGAAGTCGACAACGGGATGTTGGGTTACAACACCCGTCACCAGTTCATTTAAGTTTTATAACTATATATATATATATATATATATATATATATATATATATATATATATATATATATATATATATATATATATATACGTATATATGTACGTTAAAGGTATTAGGATATATATATATATATATATATATATATATATATATATATATATATATATATCCTAATACCTTTAACGTACGTACATGTGTCACAATTTTCAGATTATAAATTATTCGATCAGGAGATCCTATTTACTAAAAAGGAGGGTAAGTGATAAAATACTACAGACATTAATTTAGTATATAGATTTGCTAATTTAATGTTTGTAGTATGTTATCACTTTCTATCCTCCTTTTTAATAAATAGGATCTCCCGATCAGCGAATATGCCATGTCCAAAAATGAATGATAAACAAGATGATGTCGCTTTTTGGGCCATACGTAAAACTAAAATATACTTTCTTGGTCTTTTTGCTTGGATCTGTCTAAAGTTTGTATAATGATAACTTTTTGTTTCCTTTTGCGCCAGCCGTTCATATAATCGAAATATGTCACAGATTCCTTTAAGGATATGTGAGATAAACCATAATAACCAGATATATTTTGACACTACATTAACCAGATTACTTAGATAAATACTTTTAGAGTGTTAACAAAAGGGTTACAATAATATCGCGAGGTCTCCATTCACGTTGAACGCCCATGGAATGCCCACAGGAAATCTATTACATATGAAAGATACCGCTGTTGAATTTCCACAGGTCCCGCTAGTTTATATAATTGTAGTATAGTTTAGTTTCCTCTATGTAAATCAATTGAAACTCTTATGTTTATCAAAGAGTACTCGATGAATGAATAAAGTATGTTTATTATACAAACATTATTGGCTACAAACATGCATACATGTTTCTGTAGTGCCTCTTTTCGGAGAGCCTACTGAAATTTATTAATTGTTGTTTAATATATTTTGTTAAGATTTTACAAGAATTGGACGTATCTAAATTTTCACGAATTGCTTTCGTCCTCTTGTTACTTCGCCCCTTTGCATAAAACTAAATTAAACTAGATATAGCTCACATTCACGTCACTTACGCCGTACAACAGTTCCCAAAGTCATAATGATCGGCTACTTCTGTACATACATATATATATATATAAGCATACATATCTTTATATCGCGATAGATAGCTAGATAGATAGATAGATATATAGAGAGAGACAGACAGGCAGACAGACAGACAGATAGTTAGATAGATAGATAGATAGATAGATAGATAGATAAAAAGAATGAGTGAGTGAGTGAGTGAGTGAGTGAGTAAGAGAGTGTGTGTATGTGTGTGTGTGTGAGAGAGAGAAAGAAAGAGAGAGAGAGAGAGAGAGAGAGAGAGAGAGATTAGGATGGCCGAAAGGAAAGCTACAAAGACGATTGAGAGATGGGAAAATATTTGTATGAATAGAAAAGTAAAGAAAAAAAATAACCGGTTTACTTTCGTCTTGTTTAGTCTAGGCGCATCGAAGTTTGCTTTTCCGACATGACTCAACCGAAAATTATGTCTCGTTCATTTGTAAACTCGCAGATTTCTTCAACAAATTATAGGTTTTCTCATTTGTGTTTTTTGTCTTAATCATAGCATGATTACGAAAAAAAAAAAATTGAAATTCTTTTTTTCACACACACACACACAAAAAAAAATATCGATTGTCAAACTAACCTCCAAAGTATGTGACACAACGAACAAAGGGACTGAGTCTAATTTATCTTTAATATTATCTACGTGTGTATTTGATAAAAATTATTAGACTTATAACTGGCATTACTTATTTTCAATTGAATAACAATCCCTACAAGCAAAAATTCGGTCTTAGTGGAGTATTAACCTGCCTTTTCTTAGAATTCCTAGTATCTGGTCCTTTCAAATTTGGACTACCTCCAAGCACAGAATATTTTAGATATATTGACGACATTTTAATTTTTCTTCTTGAAAACACGAACATAGATAATATTAAAGACAAATTAGATTCAGTCGCACCCTCCATAAAGTCCACCTACGAAACAGAAAACAATCATTAACTTTTCTATACATACTTATTATAAAATCCAAGAATAAAATATCCTTCAAAGTCCACTGAAAAACTACACACAAAAATGATTACATACATTTCTATTCACACCATAATAATAAAATAAAAACAGGGATGATAATTGGTTTCCTCCTACGTGCATTCAGAATTTGCAGTTCAGAATATCTGGACGAAGAATTCAAATACCTCACAAATACTTTGACAACTTTGCAATATTCCACATATTTTATATTAAATACAAAGGAAAATACCACACAAATATTTTTCCAGGATAAATAAGCAAACACCATATACACCAGGCATTTCTCTCATAAACAAACATCTTTTCTTACCTACACACACCAATAATACAATAATTTGGAGCACTCTACGCAAACTAGGAATTCCAATTTACAAACCACATCACAAACTATAAAGCAAACATTAAAAACAACAAAACATCTCCAAAAATGAACCAATTTCCAATGCAAGCATATAATCTGTTACTTGCTAAGATTAAGGTTTTGGTGAAACCCAACGTTGATTAGAAAAAAAGTTCAATGAACATAAAAGAAATATAAGAAATAACAAATCTCTGAATGCATTATTCTCTCATTCATTGCAACATAATCATACTTTTGACTTTAAACAAACAAAAGCAGTTAAATCTCTTTCAAATGAACTGCGATGGAGACTTCTTGAATCAGCGCTCACCGCAAATTCAAGCACAATTAAGCACCGTATCGCCATTTATTATTAAACTCCTATTAGAAATACATCATTTAATTTTAGACACAGATCCACTCCCTCACACTCTAAAAAAAACCTCCTATAATAACCAATGCATATAATCGGTCAATAAATTACATAACAAAATACGCTCATTTCATTTCAGTTATACATCCATATTTGAATTATAACGGACATATTTGTTCCAAAAGAATATGAATTGCATCATATCTTTTTAAATATATTAACGGCAATAGGACGTTATGTGAAAATAAAATCTTACTCTCTTTCACAACGCTTTGTCCTCCTTTTTTGAATTTCCAACGACTTTTTCGTTTCTGAAATAGAACAAAGTCATACATTTTATTGCATCAAAAATATACGTTCAAATATGGCATTTTATTTTCTTAATTTCATTGATCTAGAAGAAGTTAATGATGAAGACGAAACGTTGATGAACAAATAACTTGGTTTGGTCCTTATTTATCTCTCTACCTTGTCGGAACACTATTTCCGTTATTCTCATATATATATATATATATATATATTTAATTATTATAGTAGAAAATAATTATATATATATATATATATATATATATATATATATAAAATAAATATTTAAGTCTCGGCAACAGTGTGAAAAGCATATCTTATCTTTTCTTTTATTAATATTATTGGAATTTTCCCCTTTTTCCTTGTACATATTTGTGAATTATTCCATGGATTTCGGCCATATGCCAATTACGAGATTTCCTTGGATTTTACTTGTGCAAATGGAAATTCAATTAACTTTCTTGAAGTTATATTTTTGGATTTTACCGTCATTGGATTATTTATCTTCCACCAGACTATCCATTCATTTTTCTTCCATTCAGACTATCCATTCATTTTTCCTCACCATATTCCCTCTGCTTCACTTTTTTATTATCAAGTAAGATCTTTGACTTACTTGTTGTTTCATCAAATACTTTTGTATGCAAAATCCGACCCCGCATTTTGCTAATTCCTACCCTCTGATGAGAAGGAAAGTATTTCTTCGAAACTCCGCGGATTAAGGACTATCCACTTATCAAGTGTTTCCTTTTCAGATTAAATGTTTTTAACTCTTTTTCAAAGTGTTTTCTGACATGTTTTATTAACGGTCTGCTCGTATATATATATATATATATATATATATATATATATATATATATATATATATATATATATATATATATATAAGGTCGCAACACTGGACATGCTAATGTTTCGGACAGATTGTTGGTTAAAACCATGAGTCATCATCAGGCGACTCTTTAAAAAAAAGTTTGTCTTCCACAGAAGAAACAAGTTCTCAAATGAAGATCAAGAAAACTGTTTAAAAAATAAAACATTAAAATTTAGAAGGAGAGGGAGAGGTGTTATGTGACATATAAACTCCAGACGTTAAAAAGCAACAGCAGAAAAAAGAAAAAGATTGAGAAAAAGAAAAAAAAAAGAAAGGAGAAAGTAAGGTATATTCAATGTTCTAAGTGTAAGGTGGGGGGTGGGGTTACTAGGAAATCGTTAGACAGAGAGGTGAAAAGGTGAACGTAAGTGAACAATCCATAGACGAGGGATGAGGAGGTGTCAGAAAAAAAGAAAAAAAAATGGGTTATAGACAACGATAAGCAAGCCGAGCAGACATGTTAATAAGAAAGGAAAGAAATATGAGTAAATGGAAAATTAAAAGCATAATATATAATGCATTATATATATATATATATATATATATATATATATATATATATATATATATATATATATATATATATATATTGAATAAATGACAAAAGTCTAAATTCCAAAATTCATGATGTTGACCATCTTATAATTTATTCCTTTAATTCAGTTGACATTTACAATTCTTGACAGAATGTTTCGTAGCGCAAAATCAATCAATTGTTATATCAATGAGTGAATCTATGTTGCCCCTATTCATCAGAAGAAATAGCAACAATCAATCCGTCAAAAGGAAATAAAGTGCGTTTTAACAAGATTAAAATCCGAAAATTGGAAGAAAAGCTGTAAATACCTGATATGTTTCCATTATGCCCTTTTGTAATATATATATATATATATATATATATATATATATATATATATATATATATATATATATATATATATATTAGTGGCCTAGTAAGGTCACAGAGAAGACAACCAAGCAGCAAAAAACAAAACAAACAAAAAAAAACAAGCAAAATCCATCTCAAAGCGACAAAACTAAAGCTGATTGTTAAGACACTATATATACAAATGTCGGCAAATTTTGGCACATTTTATTCGTTTGAAATTATATAGGTTCTTTTTTACCAATTGTCATAAAATGTCAACCATAGAATAGAATTATAATGTTCAAACAGCCTGAAAATTTACTCTTAGTCTCGTACCATAGAACAAAATATATGCGCATTTCAATAATCAATTTGGCAACGAGTATATATATACATCCTGTGCCAGAATTATATGCAAATCAATATTTTTGTTCTAGCTCCGATCATTTTCAATGACAATTTGTGAAATTTAGTACGTTATATAGCAACACTAACACAAGCACAGATCTAAAAATTTAAGCTAATCTGCACAGTAATAAACAATTGGCAGCCATTTTGGTGATTTGCATTTTTTCAGCGTGCAACTTTATATGAAAACTATTGCTAAAATATGGTGAAGTGCTAAAAAGATCATAGAAACATTAATCTATATATATAAAAATGTAATTCTTGGTTCGTTCAAAGTTTATACAACCATATTTCTATATTACAAATTTATTTTAAATTTTCAGCCAACCCATCTGTAGAGTCGAGGGATGTTTTTATATTATTAAAATAAATTTACATCGCCAATTATTAAAATATTGAATAAAATAAATATATTTTCGTAAGCCATTACTGCAAACCTATTTTGTTGATAGAACTGAACTTTCGGTTCAATTCATTTCACACCCACGAATTGACGATTTCATTTTCTGTTTACTCAGAACAAAAAATAAAAACAAAAAAAAAACATAATTCATTTGTTTATCTTCCAAATTTTTTAATTTAAACATTTTTTATTTATTATATCAGGCAAAAAAAAGAAAAGTTTGTCGCTTGCTTTTTGAGTCGAAGTCGTTTTTTTTGTTTTTTTTTTTTCGATATAAGAAATATGAACTTTTTTAATTATTATTATGTTTGGTAAATGTATAGTTTTTTTTCGAATAAATTTTACGGATTGGTAACTTTCTTAAATAATATTTGGTGCCAATGCAGAGAGTGGTCCGCACTATTTTTTAAATCGTATTTCCAGGTTTAATTAAAGTTTTATTATGTTTTTTTTATTCAATTGTAAGGTTAAAATACAGATTAGGTACAAAACATTCTCCCCTCCCCATGTTAAGAATGGCTTTTTAAATAATAACGTTATTATTTCAGCACGGATCACTCTCTGCATGAGTACCGTACTGTCACCTAACAATTTAATAAACAAAACATGGTACTTATGCAAAGAAAGTACCGTGCTAAAATAATAACGTTATTTAGAAAGCCATTCTTAACATGGGGAGGGCATTTTGTAACTATTCTATACTTTCACCTAACAATTTAATAAACAAAAGATGGTACTTATACAGAGAAGGTACCGTGCTGAAATAATGCTATTAAGGAAGCCATTCTTAACATGGGAAAGGGAGGGTGGTCTGTAACTATTTTATACTTTCACCTAACAATTTAATAAACAAAAGATAGTACTACCGTTATTTAGAAAGCTATTCTTAACATGGGGAGGGAGTTTTGCATCTATTCTATACTTTCACCTAACAGTTTAATAAACAAAAATAGATAGTACGTATGCATAGAAAATACCGTGCTGAAATAATGTTATTTAGAAAGACATTCTTAAGATGGGGATGGTATTTTGTAACTATTCTGTCCTTTCACCTAACAATTTAAAAACAAAACATGGTACTTATGCAGAGAAGCTACCCTGCCGAAATAATGACGTTATTATTTAGAAAGCCATTCTTAACATGGGAATAGGGGTGTTTTGTAACTATTCTGGACTTTCACCTAACAATTTAATAAACAAAAGTTAAACTTAAGCAGACAAGGAACAGTACTGAAGCATTAACATTATTTAGAAAGCCATTCTTAACATGGGGAGGGAGGATGTTTTCTAACTATTCTGTACTTTCGGTGCTAATGCAGAGAGTGATCCGCGCCATTTTTTATATCGTATTTCTACCTTTAATTAAAGTTTTATGATATGTTTTTTATTCAATTGTAAGGTTAAAGTACAGAATAGGTACAAAACCCCCTCCCCATATTAAGAATGGCTTTTTAAAAAATAACGTTATTATTTCAGCACGGATAACTCTCTGCATGAATACCGATTAATGTTTTGTTCTTTACTTTTTTTTACCGTACTTTTTTTTAAGAAAAACTTTTTTAACAAAAATTGAAAGTGCACGTTTTTTCTTTTTTTTTTACAGAAGTTGTTTTTATATAAGGAAATATGAATGCTTTTAAAAAATTGAGTACTCGTGCACTTATTGATCCGTGCTGAAATAATAACGTTATTATTTAAAAAGTCATTCTTAACATGGGGAGAAGAGGGTGTTTTGTACCTATTCTATACTTTAACCTTACAATTGAATAAAAAAACGGTAAATTTTTAGATTAGATCCACCTCCACAATTTTCTTTTAAATGACAACTTTTGTAGGTTTTCGACTATGCAGAATACGGAAATCGCATTGAAATTTTGCAGAAATAAGTAGTTATCGAGATATTAAAAATTTGTATAATGCATTATAATCTCTGGCAGCCATCTTTTTTACACTTCCCCCAAACCTTTGAACTTGATGGAGGGAAGAACTTGCTGCTATGTTTTCAAATGATCTGAAATAACAACAAGGCGATACTTCATTCCAAATATGTATCATATGTTAAATCTTCCCTCTTTGGTTTTCATACATAAAGTAAATTTCAACGTGTATAAGAATTATTTGATACTGGAGATATTCATAATAATTCCCTATTTCCAAAAGAGGGAAGATATAATATATGAGAAATATTCGAAATAAAATCTCCCCTTGCTATTATTTCAGATCATTTTAAACCATAGCAGCAAGTTTTAGTCTCCCCTCCATCAAGGTTAGATGATTTCCACAATATATATATATATATATATATATATATATATATATATATATATATATTGCCACATCACTGCCCCCCCCCAAAAAAAAGAGTGAGACCAAATAACTGTTAAAGAGCATCTCCCCCCCTCTCTGGCTTTCTTACTCTTTCTATTTTCTCTCTGTGTGTCTCTATTAGAGAATAGAGAAAGAAAGAGGGAGAGGGAGGGAAAGAGAGAGAGAGAGAGGTGAATAACGTGGACAGTGGACACGTTTGCAGTAGAAGGGTCAGCTGACCAGATGACGTGGTGTCATGTGATGAGGTTAGCTGATTCTTTCTTGGCAGTTTGGTTTCGGGTGTTGAAGAAGACAGACGGCTTTTCAGCTGTCCCCCCCCCTGTGCTGGAGAGGACGCTGACGTGTACCATCAAGCAAGCAAGGTTCACCTCCATTCTGTGTCGACCTTTGGAAGGTGAATAAAAACATAAAACCTTAATTATCATCTTGGAGTGAATTCTTCATCCAACAGGCCAGCTCCCCTCCAAGAGACGATGAACACCGGAGGAACAACCGACGACACATGAATAAAGGTATGTTAAGAAATGCATGTACACAAACACACACCCACGAAGACATGAACAATAAGATTAGAAACTAGACGATAACGTACACGAATCTCCTTCTTGACACTATTCCCTTTATGATACAATCTCCTTTATGACACCCCACTATATAACATAACTAAGTAGAGTCAAGGAGGAAGGAAAGACCGAGGAACTGACCAGACCTCCGCCGGATAAGTGCGAAGACAACTGGGACCTTGGGAGGCTTATTGCCACTCAAATTCCAGTGAAGTCCAATAGTCGTTGCCAACGAGAAATCAATGGCAAGCAGCTGTTGTGATAATGAAAATTTATTTGCAAATGTTATCGAAAGAGGTGGCGAGTAGTGGAAACTTGGGGAGGCTTGCTGTCACTCAGCTTTCAGGAAAAACTACAGGCTGTTTTCAAGGACAGATATTTGATGACCTGTGTGTATGTATATATATATATATATGTGTGTGTGTGTGTGTGTGTGTGCGTGTGTCTGTGTCTGTACGTGTGTGTGTGTGATGAGAATAACGAAAATACAATCCCGACGAAATAGAGAAATAAAAAGGAAACAAACCGAGTTATGTATTCATCAACGATTCGTCCTTATTTTGATTCATTCAAAGGAAGTATCTAAATACAGACGAAACGTTGATGAATACATAACTTAGTGCGTTCCTTTTTATTTTTCTCTCTCTTTCTCTTTCTCTTTCTCTCTCTCTCTATACACACACACACACACACACACACACATATATATATATATATATTTATATATATATATATATATATATATATATATATATATATATATATATATATATGTATATATGTATGAGGAAATAATGCATACAATTTTATATCGATTCCATTGTTGTCTTTGTCGCTATGATTTATTTACCAACGATGACACTTGGAAAATTTCAGCTGAATGTTAGGGCTTCTGTTTGACGTCAGAGCGCGGACAAAGACGTCACAGAAAGAACATAAAATTCGATGACGTCACCAAAAGCAAGCTGCTAATGTTGGTTCATTTTCTTAAGTAGATCGGAGACAAAAGCCGAAATTGCATCTTAAAAATCTGGTTTCTTTTCAACTCCAGCCAATCCACACATCAGCACTTATCCGCAAACACGTGAAACATCTTGCAGAAGACATATATTTGTATACCAGGTTAACGTATTCTGTTGTTTGTTTTTTTTTTTAAATTATTATTAAAGAGTATTGAGTGTCTCTGTGCTTTATGAATTCATTAATATATATATATATATATATATAGAATAGAATTTAATAAAAATTAGTAGTGGTGGCCCTTTTTCTTGTAATTTCGAAATATACTAGCAAGGCTACCTGGTGTTGCTCGGTTGAATTTATAACAAAACAAAAGAGTTTTAAAAGTGTGCATGACATATATAGTCCAAATAAATCGTTGATTTAAGTGCAGGTGTGGGCGTGGGTGATGGATGATGATGGATGGATCCATTAAACCTATGGAGTCGTGGGGGCACTGCATTATTTTATTCAGCGTGTCTTGGGCAAGACTGGTCTGCTGGCACCCATTCCTCTCAAGGTTTCACAGCACATAAAACAACTGGTATTACGAAATGGTCACCCATTTTAGTATGACCATGCTTTACAACGCTTAACGGAAACAGCTGAGTCTACGTGGTTATTAGTTTGTGTGAAGAGGTACTGCTTTTATTCTACTATCGTTTTATCCTTTATTTTACTCAATTAAAATCATAGTTCACTGCACCACGTATAATTCACCCGCTCACATTAATGTTCATACTATTACTCCTAATAACTTATATCTCTTTTAAGTGATATTACGATCTCAGCTAAAAAAAAAATTCCAACATATCATAAACTCCCTATGTCATGTAAACCTTCCTACACATATTGTTAAATAAGAAATTTCTTTCAAGTAACTTACCCTATATTCCCCCCTCAAGAGTTTAAACACACATACTGCAAACATATTTTAATTTGACTATGACAGATATGCTATATACCTACCTACATTATATATTACAAACTACACTCCTCCTATATCACAGAGATCGATATAGTTCCCTCAAACCCCCTCTATAATTTATTTCACTCCTAATGTAACTATCGCTAGACGTCGCATCTCTATTATGCTACCTAGCATTTTCTCTATTCTGCTGATGAAAAGCATTAGGTTTTGAAATACCATGGTAAAAAGAGTTCCTACTTGTCCAACACCCTTAATTGATGTATACCCTTATTAAATAGATGAACACATCTATATATGTTACCATATCGTTTTTACACCTTCGGTGTCTCTCTTTATTGACTCATATATACAGGAAATCCAAAACTTTAGTAGTAATTTATAAAATGTATTTACAAAAAAAAAAAAAAAAAAAGAAATGTATATATGTATAAATATTTTTAACCTTTATATATATTTAATTTTCTATAAATAAGAATGTAAATATACAAAATACTAATCATAGTGGGGGGATAATAAGTAGTCAAATGGATTAATCCTAATCTTATAAATACAAAACTGGTAAATTAAAAACATATATCCATTTTGAATTTGGAAACAGATGAATCTCACAGGTAAGAAATTCATTTTTATA
>NC_136496.1:90451717-90466717 GCF_053919585.1 Euprymna scolopes
TAGCCGAATATATATACACATACATAAATATATATAGAAAGAATTTTGTGTTTACTATAAGCTTTTTACACATATATTACGCAAGTATAAATCATGTAGAATATCTGATTGAATATAATTACACGTAATAGTTAATAAAAGGTGATTATCCCATAAAACCGTAAAAACTAACAGAGAATTAATAATAAACTAGTTGGACCTGTGGAAATTTCACAGGGGACTCATTCATATGTAATATATTGATGTTGGCATTCTGTAGATGTTCAGTGTAAATGGAGACGCTCTGATATTATTGTAGCTCTTTTGTTAAAACTGCAAAAATATTATTTAAGCTAGCAGGGACATTCGGCGTAGCCCGGTCGTAAAGAACGCTTAAATATGATATTTTAATTCTTGCAGATTTCGTATATATTATTATAGTTAATGTTCTATCGATTTTTATATATTATAAAGTTGTGATTTAAAAAAAAATAGCCATATGGTGCATTAGCTTGATCGAAACAGAAATAAAAACTTATGGAAGAATTCTTGGTAAAATTATATACTACAAGAATTGGAATTCCTAAACTATTAAACGAAGGTCACTCGGATTTACACCTGACATACAAAATATATAACACACACGCTATCCTATTAAGATATCGATATATATATATAAATTCATCTGCGATCCCTTTTTAAAAAGATGGAATCGTCCGATCGGCGAAAACAATATTAAAGCAATCAAACAGGCATATATATATACATATTCATCTACTCTCCCTTTTTGTAAAAGATGGAATCGCCCGATCATTAAAGATGAGATGCAAACAAGCAAGGTCTGCAGAGTTTTTTGTTTTTGTCTATTTTTAATTATATAGACAACTTGGGCCTCATTAGCTAAGAGTATAGAGTATACACAAGATTAGAACTAAGTATACGAATTATCTATTGGAGATCAAAACAGTGAAAATGAAAGTGCATTTAGAACACTGTTGATAATTTGAATTGTGATTCTGACATCGAGATTACGTTTGCTTCAGATGATAAGAGGACATTTATAATACGGAGTAGCGAGGGGGACGCCCGGCTTTGCCCGGTCGTAAAATACGCTTAAGTATGATATTCTAATTTGCCCAGATTTCGAACATAGTCGTGATTTCAAAATTAAAAAAAACAAAAGAAAAAGTATTTGAGTACCATCAGCTAGAATCGAAACCGAAAGCAAAACCGTAGTATTCTAACCGGGGGCGTTACCACTGCAACAACGTGACATGTATATGAACTAATAAAAAATAAACTAAGATGAATATACAAAATTTATAACGAGTTTTTCAATTTGGACCCCTTTTTGACCCCTTAAAACTATTTCGACCAGCTAAAGACCCCTAAAACAACGGTCCATAAAAAATCCAATCATTTGAGACCCCTAGCGCTAGCAGTGTCAGAAGTCGCCATTAAAAATGCATGATAAAACTTGAATAATTAGACTTACTATCTTTTGAAGCTTATAACTACTTGAAAAATGTAATTTAAACCCTAATTTCTTTCAATAAAAGGAGAAAAGACCAAATTTTAAGATAATAACAGGTTTAATAGCAAAATATTCAATATTTGTTTTTTAAATTGGTTTTCTTTTAAAAAAAAAGACTTCAAGAAAATCAACGAAGTTTAATTTACTTCGACTATAATAAATATATATAAATTCCAAAAAATCACTTACCTATAAAAATACTAATCAATGGGTACTTCCATTTTTCATTATTAAGAATTTATCCATATTTATACAGGGTGTCCATAAAGTCCGTGTACACTTTAAAAAATTTATAACTTTATTTGTATTTGCAATAGAAATAATCTGTAAAATGGATTTGAAAGAAGTAAATCTATGTTTTTAAGCTTTTATTGAAATTTTATTTAACTTTCCACATGCCCTCCATCATTAGCAATACAAAGGGTAATATGATTTTGCAATTCACGAAAAACATTTGCCAAATGATTTATAGTAATGCCTGAAATCACATTAGTTATTCTACCTTTCAAATCTTGCAATGAACTAGGTTTGGTTGCATACACAATTGTTTTCACATGTCCCCATGAAAAAAATCTAATGGAGTCAAATCTGGCGAACGTGGAGACCAATTAAATGGTCCACCCCTTCCGATCCATCTGTTAGGAAATTCCTGATTTAGAAACAGTCTAACACGCCGAGCAAAGTGACAAGGAGCTCCATCTTGTTGAAACACTGTATCATCTTTCAAGTTTAATTGTTCAAGTTGCGGAATAAAGTAATTCTGCAACATATCTAAGTAGCTGTCACTGTTAATAACACGATATTCAAAAAATATGGCCCTATGATTCGATTTATTCCCAAAGCACACCACACATTAACTTTAAGAGAGTCCCTTTCATGTTCAACAGTTTCATTTGGGGTTTCAGTTCCCCAAATTCGGCAATTATGCCTGTTGACCTTGCCACTAATGTGAAATGTTGCTTCATCAGAAAACAGTAAATTACTCACAAATGCATCATCATTGCAAAGTTTTTCATTGAACTGGTGACAGAAAGTTAGCCGTGCATAATAATCCTCTTCTAACAACTGTTGATGTAATTGAATTTTGGAAGCTTTCATATGAAGTTTTGCCCGGAGAATCTTATGCACAGTAGACTTTGGCAGCCCGAGCTCCAATGATGCCCGTCTTACAGACTTTTTTGGGCTTGCAGTAAAGGATTCTTCTATGGAAGCAACACTTTCGTCACTGACATATGGCCTTTCAGACCGTGGTTTATCATGGACAGAGCCTGTCTCTTTAAATTTTTTCATCCATTTAATAATGGTGTTCCTATGAGGCGCTTTTTTTATTGTATTCAATTCTAAACTTTCTTTTTACAGCAATAGTAGATTTCAATTCAGCCAACCAAAGGACACAGTTTATTTATATGAAACTTTATAACATTTTTTACAGTTATTTCTATCGCAAATATAAATAAAATTATGTTTTTTAAAGTGCACACGAACTTTATGGACACCCTGTATTTTATTATTCCATGTACTTTTTAAATAAAATAATTTTTTAAAGCACGGATTAAAAAATACCGCGACTTCAAATCGTCATATCAGATGGTCACAGAGCGGAGTTGTCTCCCTTTTTCGAGTTGAGAACTACGGTGGCCTAAAAGCGCCATAATTAATTCCCCCCTTTCTATTTCTGACATGTATTTGCTGTCAACAAAAGTTAGTAATATGGGTCACTGTAATTGAAAAATGATTACATTCACTCATAAGTAAGTTTACTTTAATAAACAAACCCCTCGACAAATTTTCAATTTTTTTATTCTCTTAAAGAAATACATGAGTTTTTGATTTAAAATATTTCATTTCTTCTTTATGGAATGTTTTTTTTTTTTAATATCTAAAATAAAACAACATTGAATGAAATAAAAAGAATTATAGTAAGTGCTTAATATTTACTGGACAATATTTCCAAAATATGAGGTTCCACTTAAAAAAAATCAACGTGTTTAAAAAAAAAAAATGTTTTAAACTTTTGACTTTACAGGTAACTTTGCACATACCTATACCTTTGTTTTTGTTTTAAATTAGATTATTTTATTTATTGATCTTTTATCTTCAATTTGTTATATATAAACTTTAGGTGAGAAAATTAATTATTTTCATTTTAATAGACATTTCAAAATGGGAGGGGGGTGAATGAAAAAAAATGTTTGTCTAGAATATTATATTCGGTTTATTGGAAAGAGCATAAAATTTCACATTAAACCTGCAAATATCGTAAAAATTGAACCAATAGAATAATTTTGATAGATTTTTAAAGTGAAAAAATTGAAAAAAATTTAACTCGTAAAATTCAATTCATTTCATTACGTGGAAAAAAATGGCTGCATGAGCGCGCGCATGCACTTTATAAAAACTAAATAAAATATCATATTTCCATTATTTTTTAAACAACTTTAATAGTTTATTTTGGAAGTATATTCCATAAAGAAATTAAACAACCCACTTTAAAAAGAGAAATTACGAGTGTTTTTTTTATATTTTATTCGCAGTTTTGTGTTAGGGGTGTCAAAAATTCCCAAAACATTCTGACACAACTGTTCTAGCGCCACTCTGCGACTTTTAGTTTCGGAAGAGATAGAGTTTGAAAAAATGGAGACAGACAGACGAACATAGTGAGTTTTATAAATTACACTACGTGAATTGGATCGACTTTAAAACGATTCGTTAGCTATTAAGAAAAGTGTTAATCAAGAGTACGCAAGCAGCAAAATCCCACCCGTTCACTGTTGAGTCACCTAAATGCCAGAACGCCGTCTATTCTAATAGTTTCTTTCTTCGGGCTGTTAGACTTTGAAATTCTCTCACTGTTTTATACTTACCTGACTACTAATCTGCAGAAGTTTAAATATAATGTGACCAGACATCTCGTTACTCAACTCCCCACAGTCCCCTGTTAGACACGATTTAAAATAGCAACCTCCTTACCTTCGAAGGGGCAATACGACTTGCTTGGGATGAAATAGAGAAAAATGGGTACGGTTGAACATACCAACTTCATATATTATCACACTAAAAAAACATTTGTTAAAGCGATGCAATTATTGTTTACATTGTTTACAGCTCAAATGTTTCTTTTTCAAAAAATTGGAATTCATGGGTTTCAGAAGAAAACACGAAGAAAGCGTACTCTCTGCGTATATGTTTTTTTCAATGAACATTATAAATTAGCTGGATCTTCCATCGATGTCTTCCATGTAACGGGAACACTTGAAACTCAATTCGCAGAGTTAAACATACCAACTGTTATATATATTATTTACAAAAGGTTTATACGAGATAGGTCATCGGTACCGTAGGTTTCAAACCTGATAATAGGGGACCGTTTTAGATACTCATATCAAGCAATAATAATACGCTCGTATTTTCGGAATTTTTTCCTTATGAAAAGGCACTCAGCTGTAATCTTTTTTTTTTCCAAAAGATATAACTAAGTGTGCATATATATATATATATATATATATATATATATATATATATATATATATATATATATATATATATTAGTAGGAAGACCCGCCGTTGTCCGGGATTGAATGAGGATCAGCAAATATTCCACCATCCCATACTTTTATTGCCGTCGAAATCGATGAAATCGCCCATTTTTTAATCACATCGATTAATTGTCTTCTCCAGTTAGGAATTCGTGCTGTACCAGTGGGATGCTTCAGATGTTTCGCCGCCGTTACTTAGTCCATAATACATGGTAGTCTACATTGCACTGTAGAGAATCTACTGCTGAGTTTTATGAAATTATCTGTAAATAATGGCTTCACTTAAAGTTTAAAATGCAACTCAAGTATCATGGTTCAACTGCGCTCTCAACAGAAATATTCATTTCGAACGCGCTCCTGTCTTATAAAAGAATTTACGGTTGATTTCAGAGGTTGGACCTTTCTGCTTGTGCGGTAATAAAACTGAAATGCACTTGTGATGTTAGGTTGTACAAAAGTGTAAATCGGACTCCTTTTTTTTAATCGGATTTTTTCGATTATCGATTTTCGATACTTATCGGATGCATTCCGATACAAAACGTATGATTACTCTCAAACATATCGAGTACCTCCGTGTGAAATTAGAAGAAAATTCGACCGAGCCGTTTTCGAATCCATAGGGAACTCTCTCTCTCTCTCTCTCTCTCTCTCTCTCTCTCTCTCTCACACACACACACACACGAAGTTCCTTTTATATAAATAGCAGAGATAGATACATGCACACACATATGTGTGTATATGTGCGTGTGTGTGTGTGTGTGTGTGTGTGTGTGTGTGTGTGTGTGTGTGTGTGTGTGTGGTCTGCATGTATTTGTTCCCGGGCGCGTCTTACCTGTAGTAGTAACGTCGACCACAAAGCGATGAGAAAGAATGCGAAACAATAAAATGATGACGTCAACTAACACGTTATATCTTATTATTATTTTTATGTGTTTATTTTTTCGTTGTGTTTTTCGTGACCACCTCTGCTTGCTATTGGTTACGCAATTCAAACATAAGGAGCAGATAAGCGGGCATGTTTTACGCACTCGGCACACATGTAAACCGATAACGCCCTCACGCACACAACGCACGTCTCGAATGCGATAATACGTGTTTCAATATTTCAAAAGTAAGGCCTTCTATTTCTTAACTCAAAAACTAAAACGTTGAAGAATTACGAAGACGGGAGTAGTACCATTAAAACGAGCAACCTTTTTGTGGTCCAGGATTTATTTTTCTACGTAGTCGCCATAGATAGATAGATAGATAGATAGATAGATACTGGCAGGCAGGCCGGCGTTGCATGGAGGTAAACTACGCATAAATATTATATTTTAATTAATGCAGAAACTGAGACATGTGCATGCGAGTATTATGTTTTTTTTTCTAAACAGTTCAGTTTTTGTAAGTAAAAAAAAAATACTTGAGCTGAGATCGAAACCTAAATCTAAAGACAGTAAATCAAGTACGATAACCATCATACCAGCTTGACACGTTTTTAAAAAGTATTTTCAAACCTACTCATGTTTACCATAATGAACCATGTTATGTGAACCATTCACGTATGCGCATTCGTGAAACAGCAAACAAATAAAAATCCGACGACCCTCACGTACCAATTTTTCAACTTTTACCCCTTAGCGGTTCGTTTTTCCGGATGTAAACCGATTAAAAACTTTTCCACGTGTCTGTATATCTTATATACTAAATATCAAGGTTGTAGATGAAAAATCCTGTGGCTAAACCTAAACGTAGATTCCACGAACAAAGCTTCTTGCTAAGAACTGCACGCTTGTGGAATTCTCTTCCGTTTTCCTGCTTTCCAGCTGAGTACAATATGGCCGTCTTCAAGTCCAATGTAAACAAGTTCTTGATGAGCCGTTCCCCTTAAGTAATCCAATTTACCAAATTACACTTCTAACGATTACTATGTTATTGTCCTTTTGACCACTGTACACTTTTTAACCCTTATTCTCGAGTTGCATCTGGGCCTTGATAATGGTGATTCCTTTGTAAAAAAAATCCATTGAGTATATAACAGATTAAGAAGTGTCCTCACACTCACACTAACATACACACGTTCTCATTTTATATATATATATATATATATATATATATATATATATATATATATATATATATATATATATATATATAACCTTTTTTGCAGAAAAAATTCTGAACTCATTCTCACCAACTCCGCAATTCGTACTAACTCCTCTTAACTCAATTTACACGTCCAACTCTCAATGTCTCTGCTCATTCTCAGTTATCAAAAAAATCGATTCACGGTC
Source organism: Euprymna scolopes (assembly GCF_053919585.1). Taxonomy (NCBI): domain Eukaryota; kingdom Metazoa; phylum Mollusca; class Cephalopoda; order Sepiida; family Sepiolidae; genus Euprymna; species Euprymna scolopes. Next base: position 90,459,043 of record NC_136496.1, read on the forward strand.
CTCTCTAATTCAGTCTTTTTATCACCTATTTTCTCTCACATATGCAAATTAATATCACATGTATATAACGAATCCCCAAACTTACGTTTCTCTTTTTCTCCTTTTCCTTTTCCTGACAATCGAAACCATAAACGGCATAAAAACGCTGACACACCGGTTCCCGCTGGATCATCGAAGTTAAGCAACGTTGAACCTGGTCAGTACTTTATGGGTGGAAATTTGGAACTTCCAGGTGCTGTATGTGCTCTCCGCTTATCTCGGCATTGTTTCCGGTCGTCTTGGACTTCTCCTTGCCACTGGACTCAAACACTGCCGATTCAGGTGTGGTTGGAGATTGTGCAACCCTTGCCTTGCAATTACACACGTAGCTACTCCTACGAGAGTATCCTTTGTCTTTCGAAACTGAACAGAGGCATCGCTATAACGAATCCAATAAACTCACGTTTCTCTTTCCTTTTCCTGACAGTCGAAACCAACGCCATTCCACCTGTGAGTAATTTATTATATTACAGCTTAATTACTTACAGTAAAGATAATTTCATATTACATAATCTTGTGTCCGGATTGACACAGTAGGGTTCTTTGTGATTTCTCTATTGCCACTAATAGGAAAAAAATGGGAACGGCACTAATCCTATGCGGGTTTAAACGGATTCCTCTAAAAGGAGAAGCTCAGTGGGAGTATGGAATTCCAAAGCGACCACCAATCGCATATATATCGTCGTTAGGAGAGATGACGACGTTAGGATTTTGCAACTCTTACAGGGAGGAGTCGACATTCTCCTATATACAGCGCCTGATATTCCCAAATTTGTCACCCATCTGGTACGGACAGGCTCGACGTTGCTTAACTTCGGTGATCTAACGAGAACCCGTATGCCAAAGTGATTATGACGTGATTGCCACTGATACACCTTTATTACACCCTGGTCCAACGTTTACATCTTCATCGTCTGCATGAATCATGCGCTTTAAATCTAAAATATGCCGTGCCATTCCATCAACACTCAAGTTGTTGGGGGATTACACCTGAGTAATTGCTCCTCTTCCCCATTGCGTCGTACATCGTGTGTTCGGTGGTTTCATTCAAATCCTTTCTCCTATTTGGATTCCGGGTGGTCCTTGCTCGTCGATTTCCGGGGATGTATCTCTTGGGTTCCTCCATCCATAATTAAAAACTGATCTATGTGGTATTGTGTCTTATCTCTGTTGTACTTTATGAAACATTCATCAGAATGTGACCTCTTTATGTGATATCCTTCCTCTTTCATCAGTTGCTTTCACCGTCCGATGGTGTCGGTCCACCATTCCATTTATTCCAGACTTATAGGTTGCCATGTAATTGCTTCTTAATTATCATTCTTTAAACATCATATGCAGAACTACTGAGCGAAAAACAGTGCCAGTGTCCATTATCACCATTACTGGACCTCGTTCAAACATCACCTTTTCCAATTCCTCTACAACTGCAGAGGTCCTGGATATGACCTTAAACTATATTCAGTGGTGAGACCCCAGCTTGCGGGCTTTGGGGAGTGTTGAGCCACCCTTTAATTGCCATTGCTCCCAGGTCCACTCTAACCCGGAGTGGTAGTACCTGGTAGGGTCCCAACTATGGGTTAAATAGAAACCGACTTGAAAACAACAAATATATTCTATTTAAAAAATTTTCTTCAAAATCTTTGGATTCGGCATTAAATAACCTGAAAAGCGTTGATATGCCGTAAAACAGAAACAACCAACTGCAGATGCCGATTTCGCATGCAATTGCCTTGATATTGTCAGTCTACCAGCTCCACATTCAATTGGCAAGCATACGTTACCACGTTATTCCAATAGCTAACCTTGTCCAATTCTTAGAATTCCCCAGATTTATATGTATTTGGGGCGACATCAATCGATTACCATCGAACACAATTCCTAATCACCTGAATTTCTTCCCTTTTTATGTAGATGAACTTTCCACACCAAATATAACGTTCTTTCCATTCCCATGTGCTGTATATCATGCAACTTTTCTAGTTCACCAATTCCTAGACTGGGACCTCATCTTTCTCAGCTAAGGCCCAGTGCTGTTCCACCATCCAGAGATTCTGGCGATTTCACTGTCAACCCAAATTGCTTCAAATGTTCCACAACATTTTCGTTACATCCACCATTATATCATCGATGTATGAATCGGTGACCTCTTTTGTTTTGCTTCCTTTCTTCAATACCACTTTTAGAACGGCTGCCATAATGTTCGGCGCAACATTAAGTCCGAACCCAAGCCGTGTTAGGCAATAAGTTTTTTCCTCCCTAACTGATCAGCTGGTACTACCAGAATTCCTTTGACACATATAACTGCAAGAAGCAGACTTAAGATCCACAATCGCAGCCCCCCCCACCAATCCTTTCCACTTTCTTACCTTTCCATCACACACACCTATTATGTTGCTCCCTGTAATGACACCCTACAAAACAGTTCAATTCACGAAAATTTGACGCGGGCCTGATTTTTTCTTTTGTGACCTGGATCACTGCCATCAATGTTAACACGCATTTTCATTCTCTATGCCATGGTAAAAGAATGCCTTTTGCTAGCCAGCTTTCGATTTCCTTTTCAAACTCTGAGGTTTTCTCACTTTCCAAGGAATTCTTATAATATTTCACTCCATTCCGTAACACTGGAACCCCCTCTTCTATTTCCATTTTACTATCAATTTCTTTCATGGAAAATCTTTATCCTCAATTTTGCAAACATTCAACTGATGGGCAGCTACGGTAGAATGTACATCTCAAATCTCAGCTTCCTTTAGAGTTACACCTTCCATCTAATTGATTACATCCATGACAATTATGACGTCAATCCCGTCAATGAAGTGATTCATTAATATCGTTTCCACTTTTACTCGTACTCCACGTATTTTAATATCCATTTGTCAGGCTTCTTTATATTTTATGTCCCTCCCATCAACTGCTATCACATTGCTACTCTTACCGCGCCCAGTTTGGACACAGCATCAACAAGTGCGGTCATCACCGTATTAGTCACCACAAATTTTAATTCCGCTTTCGTAAATAAGCGTTTGTTGCCTGAAGAGGTCTCTAGGTACTAAACACTAGAAGACCGAAACATGCTCATGACTGTGTAGCAACAAATGATTGTTTATGTAAAGACAAATTGAAAATGTAACTTGCTCTACTTCCGTATTGAGCACTCTTGTATTAACCTCATAATATTTCACTGGTTACCCTACTTTTGAAAAATAGCAACCTCAAATTATATATATATATATATATATATATATATATATATATATATATATATATATATATATATATATATATATATATGAAAAATTAATGATAAAAAATAAGATTGAATAAATTAGAGTATTTATTGATCCATCCAAAATTCAAATAAGGAATTATAATAAAGGAAAATCCTTAGGACATGTATTTTCAAATATAAGGTCTTTGCATCTGAGGGGAAACTTTAGAAAAAAAAATATATGTTGTATGAATTGTTAGTAAAACTTTTTAAAATATAAAAAATATATATATAGGAAATTTTTTTCGAAACGTAAAAGACAATTTCAATAGAATAATAAATTAAATAAAATCAATTAATCTGTCAACTAATTTATGAGTCAATCGATTAATTCATAAGAGAATAATCCGTGAAACTGAATGGGGAATCTGGAATTCAAGCGTAAAACATCCAAGTGTGAAAAATTTGAAACATAATGAATGAAATTGTATCAAGAATATTATCTGGTAAATACTCATCCTATGCTTGTTGAAGTGTTACATATTAGTAGTATGACAGTAAGTAACGATTAAGCGTAAACAATCCAGGTGTGAAATGCAATAGGTGGAGTCATTAAAAATCAAGAAAAATAGAATAATTCAAATACCGGATCATAATTACCTTTGTTACAAATCCTTGATTTTTGATGGATTAATAAAAATAATGATACAGATAATGTGGATCGTGACGAAGGCATGTCAGGTCTATAAAACAGAATCATTATCAGGGTTAAATGAAAGCTGGGTGACGAAACAGGAATTGACCGATAATATGACGTCACGTTTTCGAGCTAGATAATAAATTTTTCAGGTCAGTTTTCTTCCGGAGATCATCCCGGAGCTCATCCCGGAGAACAAGACAATACAGAAAACATGATCTCAGCCGATGGTTACCATCACTTATCTGTTAAGCTAGAAAGAATGAGTTAAGAACGAAAATAATTATTTAGTTACTTAGTCTTTTTCTATCTTAAGTGCATTCTCCCCAATAAATCCTTGAAGAAACCCGGCGAACTTCACTTTGTGTCTATCCTGCATGAAAAGCTTTATTCGTCTTTGTTGAACAGTCGATCGATAATCACTAGATGAAACGACTACTCACAAAACGGTAACGATGGAAAATAGCGATGATGCAGCGAATAAAAAGGACACCCCATGTAAGGATAAAACTTTTAATATGTTTGATCTATTTCGTTAATCAGGGCATCACACGTGTGGGTGCAATGTTACAGGATGATATTGCGTAGAGAAACTTTCTAATGAAGTTTAAATTATTATCTCACATTTCCCAGATATCAAAATGATTTAATATCTATAATGCATTTTAGAAAAAAAAATAAAATAAAAACAAGGAAAAAATAGATACCCTCCACATTGCCATACGTTTCGGTAAAATGTATGCCTTCTTCGGATATTTAACTCTAACCCTAACTTAATCTTACTCTAACCCCAACCCTAACTCGAACCCTAGAACCCATGTTGCTTCCAGCGATTGGTCATCGGTAAGAAATCTGGTAAGAACATCCTATAAGTACGAAATATTAATAACTATTAACGTGTTCCGGCGTTGCACGTTAAAGGAGATTGACTGAAACGTTTTCATGATAGTGATGAATAGTTAACTTGAAATTAATAGTTAAATAAGAACGTTTGAATTTCAGCAGAATTATCGCTTATGCATTCATAGCTATATATTAAGAGGTATTACTTCTGTATATAATAAACCTGCTATTAATTAGAATAAAACATTGCGAAATGAATACGATGTATTATTATGACATATCACATTTCCCAGATCTCAATTATTGAATATTTATAACGCATTTTAGAAAAAAAAAAAAAAAAAAAAAAAAAACAAGAAGTAGATATCGTTCATATTACGATACGTCTCGGTAAAATGAATACTTTCTTTAGATATTTAACCCTAACCTAATCCTAACCGTAAAAACCATGTTGTTTCCAGTGATCCCTTGCCGGTAAGAAATCCGGTTAGAACACCGTGTAAGTAAGAAATATCAACAGCTAGTTGCCCGTGTCCTGGCGTTGCACGGGAAAGGAGATTAACTGAAACGTTTCCATGATAGTGCAGAATAGTTAACTTTAAATGGGTAGTTAAATTAGAACGTTTGAATTTCAGTAGAGTTGATTGAATGCAGAATTACCGTTTATGTATTTATTGCTACGGACGAATGGGTATTGCTCTTTTGTATATACTGTTAGAAATTTTCTTGATTTAGTTATTTCTAACACTATTTTTTGTTTATAGAAAAGAACAATCTTTTGTAATAGAACAACCTTCGTTTTTTTGGACGAAGGCAATTAAAAACCAACAACTTATTGCATTCAAAAACAAATTATGTTCACTTAGAATTACAAATTCAATAAAAGGTAATACTTATGTCAGTTTGAAGATTGCTAGTTTCCAAAAACAATTGTTCTGGAGATGTCCTTTTTGTTGAAGAAAATTAGGTAACAGAGATGAGGATGTTTTTATTCCTTTCAGTAAATTCTTTTTGAGCTACTCTTGTCCTTCCAGTAAATTATTTATATATTTCTTTAACTTTGCTCATCCAAGGTTCTTTTTATAGTGTTTATATATAGCCTCTCCTCGAGTTATAGTACGTAATTCGCATAAAGTCACTTTTGCAAATTGCATAAAATGTCTTAAGAATACTTCCAACAACATTATTATTAAAAGCAGAAAAGAAAACAATTAAAAAAAAATGAACACTTGTGAGAATAAGCGAGACAGAAGTTATATATGCAGAACTAACGACAGATTTCATATATGTATCTATGTACACACGTACGAGGGGCGTGCAATAAGTAATGCCCCTGACCCACTTCCCATAGCAGCAGAGCAACGAAACTTGGCACAGTTATTAGTCTTTCTCTACATAGGAACCACCCAGAGTTATGCATTTCTCCCATCGTTTGATGCAGCTCTACAGACCGTTTTTGTAGAACACTCCAGGTTGGTCCTCCAACCACGACGTGACTTCAGAAATCACCTTTGCTGATCTTGCCCCGCCTCTTGATTTTGATAGCTTCTCTTAATTTCCTCAAAAGTGAAGCATAATAGGATCCTGTAATTGTGGTACCCTTTGACAGGAAATCTGTCACCACTACTGCATCCTGGTCGCATGCGTAAATACATTCGCCAGTTTTCCAGGTAAAATGTAGGAAATTATTTATAGATGCTTATCAATCTATTGTTTTAATGAGTTCGGTACGTGTTTAATACTAGTTTGCCACTTATTTTTTTCTTTTCTACAAGTGAATCACCACTTAGCAAATCAAGGTCCGAAGACCACTCGAGGATAGGGGTTAATGAGTGTACGGTAATCTTCGGTAAAAGAATGTAGTAATCGTTAGTGGAAATTGGATATAATCTGATTATTTAAGGGGCCAGCTCAATAAGAACTTGTTTACATTGAACTTGAAGAGGACCATAATGTAGCCAGCTAAAAAGCAGGTCAGTGGAATAGAGTTCAACAGGCGGGCAGTTCTAGGAAATAAGTTTTTGTGGCGTAAGTAAAACTAGCCCTAGTTTATGGCTTCACAATCCGCAGTGTCTCCCATCCCAAAACCCACCAGGGACTAGGCCATGCTAAGATTGTTCGTTTTCTGTTGGTTGAGTGATATGGTCCTGTGCAGTTCTAGGAGGTTTGTAGCAGTCATAAATGAAATAAAGACGTATTTTCTCTCACGAATCAACTATCGATTTGGTTACAGACTGATCAATCAGCTTGCATGGCGTATTGATTCCATTTGTCTCCTGAGGAGCGTTTTTTTTTTTTTTAGCCCTTTTGGGAAAGTCGGTCGATCAGCTGAGAGAACCCAAAAAGTATCGAAGAAGAAAATCACTCATCTGATCTGTCTGTTCGTCCCCCCTCTCTCTCTCTCTCTCTCTCTCTCTCTCTCTCACTCACTCACTCACTCACTCACTCACTCACTCTCATATCCGTATTCCTGGACACTCCAGCATTTACACTCTTCGTCGGTGGATAATTGCTGGCCGACCCTAAAACTTCAACGCTCATTTTACTTCGTCAGATACCGTCCAACTTTATACGATTGAAAAATAATACCTTTCGTTTATAAAAAGGGTTTTGTTTTCCTTTTTGTGATACTTTTTCGTTTCCTATTAATATATAGAAATGCATCTCGCGCCACTAAAAGTTCATCTTCTCAGGCCTTACCTTTTCAACCCTTCACAAGGGTTAGTTCATCGTTAATCGCCGCCATCTTGTTTGAATCAAAACGGAAACTTACTTACCTTTTAAACTCTCCTGTGTCTTGCGATTGTTTTCATCAAATTCTATTTTTTATTTTCTTTAATAAATAATTTCTACCTTATCGATTTTCGTAACTTTGGATATAA
>NC_136496.1:90471717-90529217 GCF_053919585.1 Euprymna scolopes
TTATTATTATTATTATTTTTTTATTATTATTTTAATTATTGTTTTTCTTATGTTTTAAACTTATATTATAAAAGCGGAGCTCAATTCCAGTCTATTGTTTAGTGTGGGAGTATTTTTTGAAATAATTAAAGATTCGAGAATACGAAGTTGACCTACGTTTCTTGAAGAAGCGAGAATGTTGATGTGAAAATCCGGTTCTGAATTAATGCAAGTGCGAATATGTTTATAGAACGACGAAGCAATAGTGTTTAAATGCTCTTTAATGCGGTGGTGAAGCAATCTGGTAGTGTTTCCAATGTAAGATGCACTGCATTTAGCGCATTGTAGGTAGTAAACAACGTGATTCTTAAAGCATAAACCTGTGTGTGATATTGGGCAATTAGAGAGTGAACAAGAGGAAGGTGTATGCGATGGATGTTTTCGGTTGAGCTGTTGTCTTAAAGTAGATCCAGTGTGGATGAGTTGAATGTTGAGTCCCTCGCTGCGGATGGCTTTTCGGATTGAAGATGAGATTTTGTCACTGAGGAAGGGTAGTTTTAGAAAACAATTGTTAGAGAAGGGTCGGGTGTTGCGTTTTTTCTTTTTAAGTGAGGATAGGATCGTATTAGGGTAGCCGTTTAGTGAGAGGGTCTGTAGGAAATTGTTAGTATGTGTATGTTTGTCGGAGATGTTAGTGCATTTGTCTTGTATGCGTGAGATTTCGGCAAGTGCGTAGTTTAGTTTGTCCTTGAGAGGTAGTGCAGATTTGAAATGTACGAAGAGGCGTTTGCTGGCGGGTTTTCTGTAGAATTCAGTGCATATGGCACCATTTTTTTTTTATTTGTATTTCAAAATCAAGTAGAGAAAGAGATTCAGAAGAGTCTGGGTGTTCTATAGTAAATTTTAAGTTTGGGTCGGCGTTATTGAATTTGTGGAAAATGTTTATTTATTTATTTTCAAAAATAGGAACGTCCAAAAGTAAGGGACAACATTGAGAAAAAATGTAAACAGCCCCCCCCCCCAAAAAAAACAATAAAAATACATGTACAATCAATATTTAGTAAATGAACTCTTGCTCTCAATGACAGCTGCACATTTTCGACTAAAAGAACGAATCAGTTCTTGACAATCATCGATACTAATTTTAGACCATTTTTCTTGAAGCTTCACCCACAAATCCTCCGTGCTAGTGGGATTTTTTTTCATAACTTTCACTCCCAATGTCTTCGAAAGATGTTCTATTGGATTTAAGTCAGGACTTTGCGATGGTCAATCCATAATTTCGAAATCTTGCTCGCTAAGGTAACTCATTACCACCTTTGCCTTGTGATATGGGGCATTATCTTGCATAAAGGTAGCCGTAGGGAAACCTGAATTCTGTATGATTGGCAAAACATGATATTGAACAATGTTTTTATAGATCTGCGCATTTACACGAGTTGGTAACAGAACAAATGGCGTTGTACCTTGGCTAGAAACTATTCCAAATACCATAACGCTTCCGCTCCCAAACTTGACAGTTTTCTTAGTATACCTAATTTTTCACCAATACGTCTCTTTACATTGTTTTTTTCCCCATCATTTCCAAATAAATTAAACTTGCTTTCATCAATAAAAAATACTTTTGCCCAATTTTCATATGTCCAAATTACATACATGTTTGCAAACTCTAATCTCTTCTTATTCTTCGAACTAACAAGTGGTTTCTTTCCTGGGGTTCGATTAAACACTCCTATTTCTTGCAGTCGTCTAGAAACAGTCTGTCTTGACACATTAACACATGAGGTACAATTCATAATCCTTTTAATTTCTGTGCAACACTTAAAATGGCCCTTTAATGACATACGCTGCATTATTCGATCTTCTCTTGCCGAAGTTTTGCAGGGTCTGCCAGTTTTAAAAGCGATAATTATTTTGCCAGTATCATTGTAGGATTTAACAACCCTGCCCACAACACTCTTGGAACGTTTCACTATTTCTGAAATCTCTCTAATGGTGTGCTTTTCCTTGCGCAGCTTCACAATAGCTTGTCTCACAGAGTAATCAAGTTTTTTTGCATTTCGCCATGGTACCGGCTGATGCAACGTTTACAAATGACTAAGTAAGACTTATTCTTTAAAGGAAACCAAAAAAATTAAATATAGGTCACCACTTATCAACGCCCAGAAGCCACTTGGGGATAAGGGTTATTGAGTGTACAGTAATCAATGGGATAGTATCGTAGTAATAGTTAGTATTTGATATTTGATAAAGTGTCATTACTTCAGGGGGCGGTTCATCAGGAATTTGTTTGTGTTGGACTTGAAGACATCCAAGTTGAAGTCGGAAGGGAAACAGGCAAGCGGCAGAGAGTTCCACAGGCGTGCAGTTCTAAGAAAGAAGCTTTGTTCATGGAATCTACGTTTTGATTTAGGCACGGACAAAAAGTGGGGAAAATTATTGACAGTGGTTTCAGCTAGTCGGGTGTTTTTCGTGAAAGATTGGCGAAGGAGGACTAGAGATTGGAGTTCAGATGAGCACTTGCCATGGAAATAACGATAAAACAGGGACAGGCTCGCAATGTCTCTTCTGTGGGAAAGAGGTTGCAGGGAAGAGAAAAAGGCATCCCCCACCAAGCCACGAAGTCTATTTTGTACTCTGTCAAGGCAGGATAGGCCCAGATATGGCAGCAGTACTCCATCCTTGGACGTACTTGGCTTTTATATAGATAGAGAATTGCATCATTAGTGAGATATCTTCTGGAGCGGTAGAAGGATCCCAACATTTCCCCAGCAGCCTTGGCCACAGACTTGATGTATGTGTTCCATTTCAGATCTGGAGTACAGGTCAAACCCAGAAGCTTATCAAAACATGGGGCCTCCCCTAGACGAGAGCCATCCATTTCAATTGATGCCAGATGGAGATCAGAGCGTTTATGATGTAATGATAGGAGCTTGGTCTTAGATGCATTAAAGGTAATTAGCCACCTCTTCCCCCACTGTAACACGCGCTCAAGATCTGAGGAGAGAGAATCAGAGAGAACATTGTCATTTATGGCCTTTGATGTGTTGCCATAAATAGTCGTGTCATCAGAATAGATGTCAACGAATGATTTTAGTATGTGTTTTGGGAGATCATTAATGTAGATCAAGAAGAGAGTTGGCCCAGGATGGACCCCTGAGGGACTTCAGCATTAATACTGTGGGCCTCTATTATTTTTCTCAATTTTGTCCCTTACCTTTGGACGTTCCTATTTTGAAAATAAATAAATAATTGTTATAATTCTTCTTCTATCTTTTGCAAATTATTCAAATTTTAGTATGTTATTATGGATGATAACGACTACCAGTTGTCAAAATTTCAGCTTTTCACAGTTGTTATTTCTAACAGATATTAGGTTTTAAAATTTTGTCCCTTAGTTTTGGACCTTACTGTATATTTTTCTGAGTCTTTGCTCATTTAGATCCTGTCTATTACAATATATATATATATATATATATATATAGATCCTGTCTATTACAATATATATATATATATATATATATATATATATATATATATATATATATATATGAAAGATATTTTCCGTTGTACCACAGCTCATCAGTGCGGCCCATCCCAAGGCAGAATTGGAAGTTACAATCATTTAGTTGATAGTTGGTAGTTGCATCATCTGACCTACGGGATCTTCAAATGTCTTTATATAAACATTTGATCGTTACTTTTCAAGTGCTCCATTTGTTTGCTTATTTAGAAAGAGCTTCGCGTTACGCTAAGTAAGCAGCAGGCGACATCATTTAACGAAAGTGCTCTACCTAAACAGGTCGGTGGGGCTCATCTTGTCTATGTGACCATCCCATAATCAAATGACCTTTCTTATCCTATAGATTTACATGCGCTCAGCGGAACAAGTGTCAACGCACTACTGAAGTTTCATAGATACCACCGATGAATATGGAATCGTCAAACTGGAGTTCTAATCCAATCAGATCGAGGAATAGTAATTGTCTGTATTTTTGAGATGAGGCGTTTTCATTGATTGAGATTGTCGGACTGACTTCCTCATCTTGGTTATTATCGTTACCACGTTTCGGCCGTTTTGCCCTCCGGCCTTCATCAGGTGTTTTGTATCGAACTAGGGAACCGTTTGTTAGGAGTCTCGAACCCAACCCTTTATTATTATTACAGGGGTACCGTGTTCGGACTCCAGCTAGGCTCTGGGACATAGTTGCTGATTCTCTGTTTTGAATGTTACTTTTTCACTGCCTTCGTTCAGGATTGAACTCAGCACCTTTGGGTAACTGTAAACTTTGATCCAACGTCTAGGACCACTCGGCCATCAAAACGGCCGAAACGTTGTGACGATAACAACCAAGATGAGGAAGTCAGTCCGACGATCTCAATCAGATCGAGGAATGTATGAAGGTCCCTGCGAACGATACGGATGAATAGTGGCATGAAGCTGGAGGATACCATTCGTAGTAATGAAGCAATTCATTTCTTAAGTAAAGTTTTTTATGCTAGGAAACCCTATCATCATTGGAAATGTTTTCTTAGATTTATTAATTCCAGACCCTTTTTCCTTCCGCCGAAATGTTGCTTCCCTGTGCCTATTTTAATGGAATGTATACGGCATAATCACGTTGACACACCGGTTCCCATCAGACTGCCGAAGTTAAGAAAGTTACCTCCGCATTACGTCCAGTCAGTCTTGGGCATCTCCTTACCACTGGACTTAAGCAATGCCGATCCAGGAGATGTGTGGTTGGAAATTGCGCAACCCTTGTCTCACAATTACACACGCAGCTACCCTTACAGAGGTGTCCATTATCTCTTGAGAGAAAACTAAGGCATCAAATTATATGTGCTCTAACGAACTTGTAGCACGTGTTTGCCCTCGACGTAAATACTCCAGACTAAATCGATAAGCAGCAACATCCCACCCCTTCACTCTTGATGTCCCTAGATGCCGAGGGAAAGCATTCTACTCCAATGTTTGTTCTTTCCTACTGCTAGGCTTTGGAATTCTCTTCTTGCTATTTGCTTCCCTGACTGTACTTATATGCAGAAGTTTAAATGTAATGTGAACAGATATCTCGCTGCTTCCTGCATAGTGACCCTGTAGGCATAGTAGCCCTTTATATGGTAATATGCTTTGTTTAATTGAATAAGACTAAACAACAACAACAACAACAACAACAACACCACCACCACCACCACCACCACCACCACCACCACCACCACCACCACCACTAGTTAGTCGCATATTTTTTAACTTTGTAACACTATGAGTTAATTAATGGTGGGGTTTAGTATAGTAGGTAGGTATAGTGGTACGGCAGTGTGCAAAAATGTGGTGGTGGGTTAGAGTTAGGGTTTTGTGAAGTAAAGTAGCAGTAGCAGGGTAAAAGGAGGGGGTAAGAGGATGACAGAAATAAATAAATGACGTAAATAAAGAAGAAGAAAGACTAAAATAGTATTAGCAGTTCGGGTCACAGTACGCCAATGTACAACGTGTCGACATTGACCTAACAGGATGCATATCGTCTAATTTACATTAAAAAAGGAAATAAACCTGTTAACATTCAGCGTGCGTTTCCAGGGGCTTAAAAAAAGACGCTTCTTGTCCCTTTGAGTGTGAAACGCCCTCTATTATACTTATCTAATAAAATTCTGAGTCAGTTTATATTCATACCCATAGACTAAAAGTAATAAGTCATTTCAGTTTGTGTATGGTTGAATAGTTGACTCTTCCTGGCGAAGCCGTTCATTTGTCACTGAATGCTGAATACCACAGTTTTATTACTTATTAATATACGCCCTCTGTCTAAAAAAAGAAAATAAAATAAAAAAAACGACGGGAAAAAATTATGCTTCGCTATGTTACATAAAAAGGTTCGTGTTTGAATAGAAATGATGGGCACATTCAAATCCAAACTTGATTGCTCTTCGGAGTCCGTGGCGCAGTTGATAGAGACGTTGAATCTCTACGATTCCAGATGGACATTGTCTGAAGATAGCGGTTTCAATCCTACCCAAAGCTTGCCAGAGTTTTACTTGGCCAAAACGTGGTGAGACGACAATAACTACGGATGGCAGTGATTGCTGAGAATGCAGTTAGGAGATTCGAAGTTCCTATCCGTCGCGGTTAGCACCTGACGAAGGCCAGAGGAATAGTTGGCCGAAACGTCGTGAAAAACAACAATCAATAAAGATGAAAACAACAACTAATAAAGGTGAGAATAATAATCCGAAATAAAAATGAATTAACATTCAAACTCGTTCATTCTAATTTCAGTATAAGATTTACTTTATAAAACGTGCAAATATTTACGTTTAATTGTTCTCTTTTAAAGTCTATTCATATATTTTATCTAGTTTTCTTTTCCCAATTTTTCTACCTTTCGTACTCTCTTTTCATACTGTTCTTATTTTCTTCTTTATATCATCCACCTCATGGTTTTTTGTCATTTATAATCTGAACGCTTTTAAAGTCAGTGCTATCTTTTTACCTTTACTTTTGTATAATGCCGGCTTTTCTTATGATAAGAAGCATTTAGCTTCGAAATGCCATGGCTTAAAGATTTTTCTTCCCTATTTCCTTTTTTAAAAATATCCTTATTGACCTGATAATGTAATAAATTTCTCGAACTTTACTCGTTATTTTTTAAATATATCCCCCCCTCTCTCTCTCTCTCTCTCTCTCTCTCTCTCTCTCTCTCTCTCTCTCTCTCTCTACGGTATAGCTGGAAACATCTTTTCAATTATTAAGGCCTTTCTTTGTGATAGGTTCATAAAAGTAGTGGTTGAGGGACAAAAATCTGAAGCTCACAGAATTAATGCTGGAGTCCCTCAGAGATCCACTCTGGGCCCAATTCTCTTTCTGATCTACATCAATGATCTCCCAAATTACATTCTAAGATCATTTGTAAGCATTTATGCTGACGACACTACCACCTATGGACACATTTCAAAGGCCGTAAACGACCAATTTCTCTTTGATTCTATCTGCTCTGATCTTGAGCATGTGGTGCAATGGGGAAAGCGGTGACTGGTTAATTTTAATAGATCTAAGACCAAACTTCTATCTTTCTATCATTAACACTCTGATCTCTGTCTGACATCAATTGAAATGAATGGCTCTTATCTTGAGGAGGTTCCATGTTTTGACAAACTTCTGAGCTTGGCCTTTACTCCTGATCTGAGAAGGAACACGCACATTAAATCCGTTGCCAGGGCTGCTGGAAAAATGGTGGGATCGTTTTACCGTTCCAGTAAATATCTCACTGCTGATGAAATTCTCTACATATATGAGAGTCAAGTGCGTCCAAAGATGGCGTACTGTTGCCACATCTGGGCAGGAGCTGCTAGAAGAAGAATATGCATGTATCATTACAAAGCGTTGTATCATGTTGTGATTCTCCAAGCAAGCAAACCAGCACGCTTTTCTAGGGGAATAAAAAACATACTTGACAAATTCAAGCAGTAGTGTTAAAAAGCACATCACCAGTAACAAAGTCAGATGACGGGATTTTTTATACTACTGCTGTAAAGTTTTCAATTATGTTTTCAATGCTCTAGAAGCGCATGTTAGTTTTGTTTTCTTCGGAACTGACATTAAATAAAATAGGATGTCGTTGGATAGCGAGTGGAGTGTTTGACACCATAAAAGTTACAGGTGACCTCTAAACGGAAGTCGAATGAATCAGTTGACTTCGTCTGGCGAGGATTCGGTCTCTTTTGACAGACAATTTAAGCAAGCGGAAGCGCGTGGCCGTTCCCAAAGAGCTCCAAACAAGGTGGAGTGCTAAGTGTAACGGGACAAATTTTATCTCCGTCCGACTGTATCTCCCTCCATCGTTCTCTCTCGTTCTTACTGCGCTCTCTCTCCATCTTTCTCCCTCTCTCTCTTTCTCTCTCTCTCTTAGTCTGTCTATCTGTCTATTTCTTTCTCTCTCATATATATATATATATATATATATATATATATATATATATATATATATATATATATATATGAAACTCTTGGTATGTTTTTTTTCGGTTACTACAAAACTACAGACCCGTTTTCTTTCATATTTTGCGACAGCGTTTTTAGCTAAGCAAAGCGTGTTTTTATATATTTAAAACGGAAAAATATTAAAATATAAAAAAAAACTTTTTTTTTTCGAAATCGTTATTTATCGGACAAAATTCGTCCTTGTTATACAGTAGCTAAACTGACATAAGAGTGGACGATTAAAGTGAAGAATGATACTGAAGAAAGATTATATCAGTTGTTTTCTCAAAAAACGATTATTGTTCTGACGTACAAGAGTCGAACCTCAAGTGCCAAATACAATGTTGAACGTGTTATTAATTGGATTTTGCCATACTGTTTTTTTTATTTAAAAATTTCTGATAACCGCATCATGCATTTCCTTAAATATTTGTTATGCATTTTGGCCTTTTTTACACATTTTTGCATTTTTTTTTTGTTACAATTTATCGCTTTTCCGGTCGATTTGTTTTATATTTAAGCATCTATGTTACCGTGCTGAAAAATATAGTTTTTGTTATATCAGGCAAAAAAAAAAAAAATGCTTGCCAGTTACTAAGGGTGAAACCCCATATCTGTCGAAGGCACAGAATTCCTCCTAGTGATGACTGGGGACGGTAGGAGGATTTGATATGTAGGTGGAAAAATAGGAACTAATTCCTCTAAAGATAATTGTTATGATCTTGCTTTCTAAAGTTGCATAAAATAGTGGCTAATAGTCTAGACATAATAAATTTGTATGTGGAATCTGTTGTTGCAAACCTAGGATACTTTGGTCTAGAGAGGAATTTCTGCAATCAAAATATTATATATATAGATAGAAAGATAGATACCACTTTGACAATTTTATATGAAATACCACTTTTTTGGCAAGTTTATGAGTTCGAAATCTCAGCGACTATTGATCAGAATTTACCAAATGAAGGCTCGTTGGGAAGATGATGACCTGAATTGTGCTGTGGGCTATGTGACATTTGGCCTTAACGTCGCACATTAAGGGGATCATCCATCATCCAGATCCTATTTTTGGCACGTTTTACAGACATAAAATGTTTCAATCATAGTCATATGTTTTCCTAGTTTTGCATATGAATTAATTACAAAATATCTGATATTTCTCCCAAAACCTTTGGCCTTGATGGAGGGGAGACTAAAACTTGCTGCTAGTATTTCAAATGATCTGAAATAACAGCAAGAGGAGACTTGATTCCAAATATTTCTTATATGTTATATCTCCCCTCTTTTGAAAATAGGGTACGATATCTCCAGTATTTAATAATCCTTATATACAGTGAAATTTACTTTATGTATGAAAACAAAAGATGGCAGATATAACAAACGACAAATATTTGGAATCAAGTCTTCCCTTGCTGGTATTTCAGATTATTTGAAACCATAGCAGCAAGTTTTAGTCTCCCCTTCATCAAGGCCAGATATTTAGGGGAAATATATACATATATATAGAGAGATATACCACCTTCTTTTCAGCGACTATTTATTAGATTGGAAAGATAATGACCTGAATTATGCAGTGGTTTATGTGACATTTGCCCTTATGGTGGTCCATGGAGGAGCGCATCCATAATCCAGAGCCTATGTTGGCACTTTTTTCCAGCCATAAAATGTTTCACTCATAGTCATTTTTTACTCTAGTTTTGCATCTGAATTACAAAATATCATATTTTCCCCAAACCCCTGGTATTTGGTTTTCATACTTTAAGTAAATTTCACCATGTTTATGGCTTATTTGATACTGGAGATATTCATAATCGTACTCTATTTCCAAAAGACAGGACATATAACATATGAGAAATATTTGGAATCAAGTCTCTCCTTGCTGTTATTTCAGATAATTTGAAACCATAGTCGCACATTTTAATCTCCCCTCCATCAAAGCCAGAGGTTTTGTGTGTGTATATATATATATATATATATATATATATATATATATATATATATATATATATATATATATAAAGCTGAACGTCTGTGTGCGTGTCTGGTCACGAATAGGCTCCTATGTGGTTGACTATTATAGAAAACTGATCACATATAATGATAGAAGATGTATCGAGACACAGGAATGGGTATGTTTGATCTGGCATAATGATGATTCATTAAAATTGTGGGGTCTGTGTTCGCGCCTGGTCCACAAAGTATAGAAATAAAAAATTAAAAAATTAAAAAAAAAAAACGTTTACAAGTGTTTTTGATATAGATGTACATAATAATACTTTGATAAGTATGTTTTAACTTAAATAGGGATGGTATAATAAAATTGTGGGGTCTGCGTTCGCGCCTGGCCTCCACAGAATAAAAATAGGCACAAACTTTAATAAAGACTTTTCATGTCTATCTGTATAAGTATACTTTGATAATTATGTTTCAGTTTGAAGAAATATGGGATAATAAAATTATGGGGTGTTCGTTCGCGCCTGACCTCCATAGAATGGAAATATGTCATAAAGTTTAACAAGGTTTTTTTTAATATAGATCCACAGAATATTGTGATACGCGTTTCAGTGTGAACAGATATGGTATAATAAATCATGGGGTTTATTTATTTTATTGTTACTTTTATCATATTTTGCTTTGGTTTTGATACCCCCCAAATTCGAAGCTATCTCTTTACAACCCTTCCTTTTCATAACCTATCATACTTTCATAAATCAGAGTCCATTTTCTGTAGGCTGTTTTTGAACCAAGTCAACGACGGGTACTTTTGCTAGTATATATATATATATATATATATATATATATATATATATATATATATATATATATATATATATATGTGTGTGTGTGTGTGTGTGTGTGTGTGTGTGTGTGTGTGCGTGTGTACGCGCGTGCGTGTTGCTTTGCGTTATCTATTTTACGGTATATCGACACATTTTGTCTTATTTTCCTTTTAGCTCAATATAAGGTGCATGTCAAATCGTTATAACCCAACGTTTGTGACATGCGAGCTCCACGTCTTAATCCCTCAATCCGATAATCTTTAAATTAGCCAAACAATAAAGATGTACACATCAATGATTTCTTTTCTTTCTTTTTTTCACGATATCAGACAATTAGTTACGTGCCAAACCTTTAGGTTAAATTTTCCCCCAAAGAATTGCAAATGGCAGATGTTACAATGGACGTCCAATTTGTATACAAATAAATCTAACATAATTAATGTCACACAACCCACAATTATGTCTCGTCAGTTGGTTTAATAAAATTCGTCTGTTTTTTTTTTGTTTGTTTTGTTTTTCGTTAATTTTATTCATGATCTTTTAATTTATTCTTTTTTTATTGGCTTTCCTTGATAGATACATATATACGCACATAATTACATACATTAATATACATATATATATATATATATATATACACATATATATGTGTGTGCATGTGTGTGTGTGTGTGTGTGTGTATGTATGTGTGTGTATGTGAGTGAGTTTGTTTTATTTTAATTCAGTCGAAGTTCTCAGAAATCAAGTGGAACACTACCTGGGTCTAACACTTGAACTCTATATGAGATACATAGATATTCGAATGTTCTATTAAAGTTCTTTATTTCTCAAACACTAAGTTAGTATAGAAATTGAGAACATAATTTCCCTCTCCCCAATTAACTATTTTCATATGTTGTAGTATATGTGCGTTCGAGGTACAGTTGTTTGCATAATTCCCAGTGTACTGCCCTTCCCACTTGGTCGTGCCTGTTCGTGTATTCCTTTTAGGTCAGGTTACCGCATTTGTTTACTATATTGTCTCGTCTCTTTGTCCACAGAGTCTGCATTTGCCGTTTTCTTGTGTTTTGTCGATATTTGCTTTGATGTGGTTGGTTGTTATCGAGTTTTCTTGTGTTGCAGTTATTAGGGATTTGGTTTCTCGGTTTACGTGTCCATTTCGTATGTTTTCGTTATTCTCATCTTTTGCCATCCTTATCAATCTTCCGTGTATTTGTTTCGCTTTTCTTGTCTTATCCTTTGTCTCTCTGTCTTTTGTTTTGCTGATTTTTTCAGTGTCTCTCGCTGCCATAATTATCCTTTCAGTGTTTCTATACAAACCAGTCCTCTCCCACCGTCTATCCTTTTCACATAAAGTCGGTCAACATCGTCCTTTGGGTGTAGTACATTGAGCATGGTCATGCGTTTTCTGGTCTTCTGATCGAGCTGTTTCAGTGCTCCTTTAATCCAACAGTCCAGAGTATCTTACTAGTGATACTACCCATGTATTTATACCTTTTATTATGTTTCTACTATATATATATATATATATATATATATATATATATATATATATATATATGTGTGTGTGTGTGTGTGTGTGTGTGTGTGTGTGTGTGTGTGTGTGTGTAATCACGTTGCCACACCGGTTCCCGCTGGATCACCGAAGTTAAACAAAGTTGAACCTGGCCAGTACTAAATTGGTGACGTTTTGGGACTTCCAGGTGCTGTATGTGTTCTCCGCTTACCTCGGCATTGTTTCCAGTCGTCCTGGTTTTTTCCTTGCCACTGGACTCAAACAGTGCTGATTCAGGAGAGTGTGGTTGCGCAACCCTTGCCTCACAATTACACGCGCAGCTGCCCCTACAGGAGGTATCCTTTGTCTTTCGAGACGAACCGGAGGCATCGTGTATTATGTTTCAGCTATATAATTTAGTTTCTATGAGTTTGTTCTTCTGAGGTATTCCATTCCAATTCTCTATTTTATTTCGGTTTCTGTGATAGTGTCTGCTTCCAGAACTCCACAGTGTTTATATTCGTCTTGTTCCCCTAGTGCCCTCATTTCTGTTTGGTTTGGTAGTTCCATGCCTTTTGTCGTCCGCAGTTTTCCCTTTCTTATAACTAGTTGTGCGCATTTTTCCCTACCAAACTCCATTTCGACATCCTGGCTGAAGATCCTGGCAGTGTTTATTCGGGTCTCTAGTTCCTTTTCGGTCCTTGCAAAAAGTTTATTATTATTATTATTATTATTATTATTATTATTATTATTATTTAGATGAAAAAAAAATGGTGTCGTTATTGATGCGACGATTCGTAAGCAAAAGTAATGGGAATGGGTATCCCAAACTATTGAGATCAGGATAAATGTTCAGCTGTTTATTTTTTAAATCCACCCTTCATGATGGCATGTCAACCACATCTTTAGTTCTCGTGCACCCGGTCACCACCCACCATCAAAACAGAACAAGCTGCTGCCTTCCCCCCTATACCCCCTCTCTCTCTCTCTCTCTCTGTCTCTCTCTCTCTCCTTTTCTCTCTCATTCGCTGAACGCCTGACCTTGACCCAGCCGGTATTTTCTCTGACGCCGATCCATATCTCTTGTCGCCTCTACTATTAACTCAAACCCTCTCCCCGCCTGCCATCCTCATAATAATAACAACAAACAATGTTTACCACCGCTCTCTTCCATCTACAACTTTTCCCTCGTCCCCGTTATATCGAAATCGGCCACATTAACATCGATCAATATATTCGCAACAAAGCCATTAATTGACAAACACCTGAATTAATCAAGAGCGCGGCATTTTTCTTACATCCCTCACGAGAACAAGTGTGGCGCAAGGCCGGTTTAAAGCAAGGGATCGCCGACATTTTAATAATAAAACTTTAAAAAAAGCTATGGGTGTCAGTAAAATCGGAGAACGATGCCTTTACGTTAGACTAGTATACACCTTCCGTCAAAAAATAATGAAAAATAATTATACACCATCACCACTACCGCCACCACCATGATAAATAACACCTTACCCGAGAGCTCATTGTTCAAACTCCTCGGCTAAACATTCACAAGCAACATGAATTAGAACAAATACACTGAGGATATTGCCAAGGCAGCTGCGAACAAGATGGGCTATATGTGTCAGAAAGTTAGTCACACAGCAAGTATATTATACCTCTGCAAAACCACTATTCACCCATGCATGGAGTATTGTTGCAACATCTGGGCTAGTGTATCTACAACTAGTGTCTCATTCTTAGACAGGATCCCCCCCCAAAAAAAACAAGTTCCAAATTTAATAGGTGCCACGTTATTGGCCAAGCTCCAGCCACTGTCCCATCGCCACGATGTCGCACTCCTGTGTCTGTTTTACAAGTACTTTAATGGAATGTGTTTTGATGAACTCATAACCCTTGTACCTCTCGACTTACCGGCTAATCCGTCAAGCAATACAATCCCACCCTTTCGTTGTTGAATTCTTTAGATGTTGGAAAGTCTTCTATTCTAATAGTTTCTCCCCAACCCCGGACTGCTAGGCTTTGGAATTTCTTACTTGTTTTCTGTTTCCCTTATTGTTGAAATTTAAATGTAATGCGAACAAACATCTCGTTGTTCAACTCATCGTATAGTCCTTTTGTAGACATGATCCTAAATAGTAGCCCCTTACGTTCAAGTGACCACATGTCGGGGTTAACCAGCAAACAAACAAACAAACAAACAAACAAACAAAAAAGCCTTCGCACTCATCCAAACGATTACATGCGCAAGTTCAACTGATTTCTCGTAATAAGAAAAATGCGTTATTTCACATCAATTCAACCTTGCAGAATACATACACCACCTTCTTCATATACTGCTTATGTATATCAGTCGTAAAATTAATTTGCATATTGTTCTGGAAAAAGAACATTTCGTTAATTAACTATTATTTGTTATTGTTGTTGCTTTAATATAAATAGTTCTGTTTCGCAATATTGTTTGATTTCATAGACAAACATTCAGTATCTGCTTTCAAATACTCCTTTAGACAGATTTGACTTTTCAACAAACTAGCATTTCAGCCCGGCGTTGCCCGGGTGTTTAGAGGTGTATGTTGAGCAAAAAAAAAAAAAAGTGGTAGTAGGAAGGCAGTCTCGAAGCAGTACCGCGAAGGAGGAAAAGAACGGGGAAAACGTGACGTCTTTGCTGTTACGACCACCGCCAAACCGGAAGTGACGTAGGTTTAAATTAAGGCTAGACAATCGAAAAGAGGGGATGACTTTCGAAGATATCGGTAGAAAAGCGACCCCTCCCTGTATAAAAGTGCCCAGTTGAGGGTGAAGATATTAATACTTTTAGCCAATTTTTCGGTATTTGTCGTCTGAAGGGTCGAGCTTCAAAACAATACTAATCTTGTGAAAACCCATCACCTCTGTCGAAAGTTTTAAGCAGACATGCAAACATACATACATACATTTATATATTGGAAGCTCAAATTTTCGACCCAAACCGATTAAAAAGCTTGCCCTATCTCTGAGTACCCTTTATGTAAAATTTCAAATGTTTAGACCAGAAATTGTCTGAGTAATTTGGTAGAGACCGCAGAGGTAAATCTTTTTAAAAACTTTGACCCCTAATATGACCCCTTAACATTTATTGTTTTGGGCTCAATTCAGGTTATTAAGTTAGATCCAAGTCCAAGTAACCTGCATTTAAAATTTCAAGTGTTTAGACCCAAAATTGTCGGAGGAGTTTGGTAGAGTTCTTAAAGATCAAATCGTTGAACTTTGACCCTTTAACAGCCAAATTTCTGGCCGAAAACGGATTACGAAGATTATTCCAAATCTAAGTACCCTCTATATCAAATTTCGAGTCTGTAGACTTAAAATTGACAGAGTTATTGCGTAGAGACATGTACACAAACAGACACACAGACAAACAGACACTTTCACTTTTATAGATATATAGATAGATTACGGTCTATTTCTAAATCGTAGGTGAAAAGGCGAATTAACTTCATCTTTGCTTTACGGTTACGTTTAAAAGATAAATACATTTGTATCGCAATTACCAAAACGTTAATCTTTATACAGTCGTACCTCGGTACTTGACCATAATTCTTTCCACATGTTTATTCAACCACCGAAATGTTCGACAACCAAAACGATATTTCGCCTTTAAATTAACTGAAATAGAATTAATTGGTTCAAGAGTTTAAAAGTTACTTTTTAGCTGTGAACTTTAAGGATTTTATACATTTAATTGCACTTCCATTTCAGATTTCTTTGCAAGCGCTGACACACGTATTCTTCTTTCAAATTTCTCCATCAATTTCGTTTTAAATTCGATCGTCGTTCGTCTCTCTTTACTGCTTTTATTTCTGTTTTCTTTCTTTTTATTTTTTATCCAATGCTAAAAGAATGTCCATTTCTTCTTTGTTTCTAAAGTTTTTACACGACGCTCGACCGATTATTTGAATAACAAAGGTTGTTTTTTTCGCACAATAATTAATGTCGTCTCGAGATACGTCCGCTTCGTTTATCGTATTGAAGTCTACTGACCTTTTGTTTTTTACTTTTTGGACACGTCAAGGTCCTTTGTCGTCTCACGCAAATAAGAGGTCAACTAATCGAATTGCGTCGTTCGGGTGCTATGCCGATGTGCTAAAAATAACCCAGACACCGTCTAGACTGTCAATGTGGTTGCGCTGACGCTGTTCTAAATAAAACTCTCGTTGCAAAGTTCAGACTCGCGTGGCGGCGTCGTCGGAGTGGGGTTGGGTCGTCACATTACACTTAAAAGTATCATAACCAGTATAAATTACAACTTTCCATTGAGGAACACCACTGTTTGTTTTCATTCGAAGCGAAGCCGGCGGTTCGAACTCCGAAATTTTGTTCTACTACTGAGACAAGAAAATCTCCAACTTTTGGTTGGGACACCGAGTTTTTCGACCACCTAAACGTTCGCCAAGCGATGTATCACTGTAGATCTATATAGATAAATGAGAAAGATTTTGTTTCGGGTTTACAACAAAGTTATAAATGAAATCAGTAGTATTTGTGTTAGAGCGATGAAATGGGAAATATATCTAATAAAGAAAGTAAGAGTTATCGCCCTTTATAGATCCTAAAAACTCTAGAGAGTTTCAATAGGAGCCGAGGGACAATATGGTGGTTTAGCTTAACACATAAATATTGTTCTGTAAATATTTAAGGTTTCTGTCGTGAATAAATTGAAGTTAAATTAATGAGCTGTTTTGCTTATTCGAATTCCAATGATTCTGACTAACCATTTCTCCGAACAAAACAATTTAGATTCATCAGACTACTATTCTCATTTTGAGTGTCATTTTCACAACGTTTCGGTCGATGTGACCTCCGACCTTCTTCAATTGTATCTTATCGAACTCAGTAATGTTTCTGTCGAATTGGGCAATGACCCGTGGTGTAGTGGTTAGAGTACTTGGAAAAATCACTTGTAAAAGTGATATTCTCCTGAAGGTTGAAGGTTCAATTCTCAGTGTGGGCAACGGAAAAATACAATTGCGAATTACTTAGGACCGCTATCTAGTCATGGCTTACAGAACAAGAGCATGCTACCCCCGTGAAGTATATAAAAGGTTCCATTCAAATTTTCGAGTTCGACATAAACATTTCCGGGTTCAAAAAGATACAACTGAAGAAAGTCGTGGGTTACATCGACCGAAACGTTGTGAAAATGACACTCAAGAACAGTAGTTCAATGAATCCATATAGCACGAATAACAAAAACAACAACAAAATAAATCAAAACGTTATGAATGAAATGTTTATCATTTAAAATTAATGTTTTAAATATTTCAAGTGGCGAACTTTACAAAGTGATAGTGAGCAGTCAACGAGAACTAGTTATTAACGTAAATCATAAGATTACCTTATTACCATTTCTGATAGCCTCAAGAAAGAAAAAACATGCATCGTTAACTTTTTATTGAGACTGGAGAATTGAAGTGGCGAGGCCTGTCTGACTTGCTATTTGATTTCTATCTTCCCTTCACCACTTGCAATGGCTACGCCCACGACTAGAAAAGGGCGGGTTTTACTTGCTAACTAATATGAAATAAGCTGATCTACATGTTTCTGTAATAATGCACTTATCCATAGATTATAAATATACTTACATTTAGCACATCATTCCATTCGACGGTGCAGCTGCACATGCAAATATATAAATGTACTAACAGGGAGAGCCGACATTGCTCGGAATTGAATGATGATCAACGAATGTTTCACACTCCCATATTTTATTGTCATCGAAATCAGTGAAATCATTTTTCAAACAAATCGATTGATTACCTACTCTGGTAGTGGACTCATTGTGGAACACCAGGAGGAAACTCCACATGCCCCCCCCCCTGCAGTGACTTAATCTACAATATATTGGAGTCAACATTGGACTGTAGAGAACATACTGTTGATTATATAGAATTATTTTTATATATAATGACTTGACTTAAAGTTTAAAATGCAAAAGTCAAGTATCATGTTTTAATTGAGCTCTAAGCAGAAACATTCAGATCGAACGCGTCTCTGTCCTATCAAAGTGCCTAATGTTAATTTTATATGTCAGGCCTTTTGGTTTGTGGGTTAATAAAACTTATCAAATGCACTTCTGATGTTAGGCTGTGTAAGGTGTTAACTTTAATCAAAATTGCTTGTTCTTACTTTCATCGGATTATTTCCACTATCAATTATCGATATTTCAATACAAAACCTATCTTAGAACACCGCCAGGCACATAAAGTACCTTCGTGTGAAATTTCACAAAAATCAGCCCAGTCGTTTTGAAGTCCATAGGGAACGAACTCACACACACAGACACACACGCACGGAGACATACACAAAGTTCCTTTTATATGATAGATAGGTAGATAGATAGATAGGTAGATAGATAGATAGATAGATAGATATACTTTATATAAATAAAATTCATATATTGTTGAGTCTCTTCCAATTAGAGCTGATAACTGAAGCTAAAACTTGGTATATTTTATCGATACACCTTTTATGTCAGCCATTTCGAATTGAAAAAAAAAAAAGTCTAGTATAGACGATAATGTCAGTTTTAAAATAGTTGCCCGATTTTAATTCAGGGTTGCTACGGTGAAAGAGTCTTATGTCTTTTTTATCACATTATGGCTCCCGATGCCCCCCCCTTCACCCCCTCTCACCGTGAACTCCCCCTCCGCCGACAAGGTTTGCGAACCCGACGGTGTGGGAAATATCGTCCCACCCGTAGTGTATAGCGGATGACCCCAAGTTGTACTTTTACCAACCTGGCTACGAGAAAAGCTTCACATTTATGCGAAGTGAGAACGCAAGCTGGTATGAAACGGAAGAAAGAAAACGTTCGGGTTATAAGGACCGATCGATATCCGTCCGATATGATTAGATAATTTTCGAGTCATTCGAGATAAACAAAGGATCAAGGTTATTAATCTGAATTTAATATTGATAATAATAGAAAAAAGATGGATGTAATAATACGTTAAAGCAATGTGTATGGAAACGTGTATTAAAATACATACATTAAAGAAATGGGATTTTCTGATCAGTAAACTCCAAAATCTACACATCCAATGGTCATGGTCTGTCGATGGCGAATATAATAATCCGACCAATATTTTATTTATTTATTTATTTATTTTATTATTATTATTATTATTATTATTATTATTATTATTATTATTATTATTATTATTATTATTATTATTTTATTTATTTATTTTTTTTAATTAATTTATTTTTTTTTGCCGTTGACAAAATATAGGATGCTTATCAAAAATCTCCCCATGAAAAAAAATAAAGAAAGAAAGAAAGAAAGAAAGAAAAATAAAGAAAAATCTGTATGATGTATGTACCTGTGATCAAAAGAAAATATCGTATACCAAAAATCAGGTAAATTGATCCAGTAATTTCATTTTTACAAAAAAAAAAAAAAATTTCTTAAGTGAAATTTTGTTTTCTCTATGCTCCCCATCTTTTCGAATATTAAGAATGGCTTTCTAAAAATCTCAAATTTAAGTTAACGCCCTTGTTTCTTTAGACGTTCATTAAGGATGTTGTAAAATTTGTTTTTCTTATTTAAAAATAAAATTGCTTGATCAATTTACGTGATTTTGTGCTGTACGATATTTTCTTTTTGTCACGATTACCTACAGCATACAGATCTTTTTCTTTATTTTTTTTTATGAGGGAATTTTAGGCAAACACCAAATATAGGTTTAAGATTCAAATTTACTTTCAAATCACATTCCCCAAATATTTTGTTGATTCTCCGATTTAATGTAAAACTCTGTGGACCGTCTGGCCGTCATTGCTTGCTTGCTTGTATATTGTCTTCGACAATCGGGCGATTCCATCTTTTAAAAAAAGGATCACAGGTGGTTATATATATATATATATATATATATATATATATATATATATATATATATATATATATGTGTGTGTGTGTGTGTGTACATACATATATGCACATATATATATACATATATATATATGCATACATATATGTGTGATCGTTTACGTATATTAATGTTTATTTAATTTATTTATTTGTTTATTTTCTATTGTTTTGTTAGTTTTAAAACTATTTTGTATCTATTATTAGAAAATAGTATAGCGATACACAATAGTTTTAAAACTAACAAAAACAATAGAAAATAAACAAATAAATAAATTAAATAAACATGAATATACATAAACGATCACACATATATGTATGTATGTATATATATATATATATATATATATATATATGTGTGTGCATATATGTATGTACACATATGTATATTTATATATATATATATAAAAAATGTCTGCCTTAAACCACTAAACTAGTTTTAAAACAGATCCTTTGTTCGATAAAATGCATGCCCATTGGCTGATAGGAAGGGGCGCGGTGGATACTAGAAAACTGATTGGCTAACTAAAACCCTCAACAGAAGAGGACCATATAAAAACAATAAACAACCATAGAATTCGCGCATAAGCATGAAGAATCCTAGAGTGGATGAAACGCCGAATATTGAGTGTAGCTTAATCGCCATATATATTTTATAAATTACTAACTAGCTCTACCTACGTATTGAGCACTTTTGAATTTTATGTGAGTAAATGAAGTATATATATATATATATATATATATATATATATATGTATATATATATATGTATGTATGTATAGGTAAAAATATATCAGTTGATTAACTCATTTTCGTATAATGTTAAACATACAAAATGAAGTTTTACTTTCACTAGAAATTCGTTTTTCTCTACATAATGTACGAAAAACTATTAAAAACTATTACTATTATTAGAAAATAGTTTTTTTAATCAATCACAAGAATATATAGCTATTCCAAATTTCATATTTAATTCAATTTTTTATTTTATATTTTTATTTTCTGATTTCTGTTCTTCATCAGGGAATATCCGTTCGCGCTGGTTAACCATACGCAGTAATAATTCAATAGTTCAAAGTTGCGACCATGAATTTCTTGAGTAAATTTACTTTCCTGAGCAACGCTGGGAAACAGGTCAGCTAGTCCTGCATAGTACGTCGTTTTCAACGAAATCGCGTTTCAACATTAGAAAATTCAGAAAAAATTCATTTGCCTTAAAACAAACAAACATAACAAATGTGCAGCAAATCCTTAGAAGATGATCAGGTATATAGCAGTCAAGTAATAAACAACATTTACACTCCTGGTAGATAGACGTCCCTGTTAGTTGATTTGGTCACAGACTGATCGATCAGCTTTCAGGGCGTATTAAGTTCAACCGTCCTTTGAGGGACAACTTTCTGCACTTTTGGGAATCGCCGACAGCAAAGCAGCAAGAGATATCCCCGACATCTTCAAAGAAATACGCCTTTTCTCTTGCCTCTCCGTCACCCACGTCTAACCAAGCTGTTTCCACTGGTGACGTATCCATTGAATGAAAACAGCTACGAACGAACTTTCCGACTCAATTAATTTCTTCAATCATACAGTCAAACTCTCTCCAACCTACACCCAGCAGTGTATATAACTTAAATAAACACCTTTCGTTGTTGCTTGTTGAAAAGGTTTTGTTGTTCTTTCGTGTGATAACCGCTTCAGATGTTACAAAAATATTACAGGAGTTGGCCTTAACAGTGTATGCTAATATTAGCTATTATGAGTATGTATGTAGGTATGTATGGACGTCGGTAGGTGGGTAAGTAGGTAGTTATGTGAGCAGGTGGGGTAATGATTATAAGGTAAAGATTTCATTGAAACACATGATTCAATTTACGGTGGGTTCTCAGAAAACAATAATAAAAGACGCAATTCAGAATTTTTTAGATGAGATGAGATGAGAATGCTTGTGTTATGTTTATTAATCGGACTATTATTCTCATATTGGGTGTTATTAGCAACCTGCGACCTTCTTCGGGTGTTGAAAACATGTTTCTTTTTCTCTACCAAGGAAAAGAGGGGTTAGCTCTGCATTGCAAGAATTTTAACTATGCGTTTGACGTTGGGTCCGTTGCATTGTATTAATAAATAAATAAATAAATAAATAAGAACAAAAATACGCGTGGGGTTCGATTCTCTGTTTTGTAAAGCATTTTTTTTTTTCACTAATATTAACAAATAGCATAGATATCCCGAAAAATTGAGTCATAGGAAAGCCTTGAAAATACCCTAGTGACCCCTGAACATTGAACTTTCTTTATTATCTACGAACCCATCGAATTCTTGCAATGCAGAGCTAACCCCTCTTTTCCTTAGTAGAAAAAACGAAACATGTACTCGACACCCGAAGAAGGTCGCAGAGTGCAGTGACCGAAACGTTGTGCCAATAATACCCAAGATGAGAATAATTGTCGATTAATCAAAATAATACAAAAATAAAAGATCTATGTGATGAATGTACCGTTGACAAAAAGAAAATACGAGGGTCGTTCTAAAAGTAAGGCCTCCTATTTTTAACTCAAAAACTAAAATGTTCAAGTGCTACGAAGACGAGAGTGGTGTCATTAAAACGAGTTACCTTTTTCTGCTCCAGAATTTATTTTTATACTTCGCCACCACCGTTCTCAATGCACTTTTGTCATCGCTGAATGATGCGTGGTCATATCAGTCCGAATCCCATTTTATCACTCACATTTCTGTCGACACTCTGAAGTCGACGAACCCATCTTCTAACTGTGCTGACATCAACTGCATCGGTTTCGTAAACGTTCAACAGGGGCTGGTAAATTTTGATCGATTTAATTTTTTCCATGATAGGAGTTGCTTTTCTAGAGTCTAACACCGTCAATATCTAAAACAGGGATGAAACTTTCCGGTCATGAGTGCATAAGTTCAATCATCGTAACAGTGCATTTTGCAATCCCCTATGATCCATTCGAGCAGAATAAAAAAATAGGAGGCATTACATTTGGAACGTCACTCGTATCATATTTGAAAAGTCAAATAAATTAATCAAGAAGTTTTATTTTCAAATAAGAAAATCAAGCGAGTTACAAAAGAGCGGCTGTCTAGTCTGCCATTTTGAAAACAATGTAAAAAAGTGAAGGGAGATAACTCAATAATTAAAATTTGCGTGATTTATGTTGTAATGCGTACGAATTCCATTAATCGCTTAAAAATGATTTTCTTTATAAAAATAAAACTGCTTAATCAATTTATGTAATTTTTGGAATATGGTGTTTTCGCTTCGTTACAAGTACGTACATCATAAAGAATAATTTTTTTTCTTTTTCTTTTTTTAATATAGGTGAAATTCTAAACAAACAACCAACGGTGTTGTATGCTCATTCAGGCCACATTTTTTAAGAAATAGAATCATCGTTAACATAAACGTGAGTGAGCGTCCATACTTATCCTTGCTTCTTCATCTTGGTTCTTAGACATTTTGTGAATTTGTTATTCGCGTTTGTTAGTGGGGGTACCCGGCCTTGCCAGGGTGTTTAGAGGTGTGTGTACTCGGGCGGGGGGGGGTGAGTAAATCAAAACAAAAGAATAAGCGAAGTAATAACCCTGTTTAAATATTATATATATAAAAAAACAATATTAAAACTTTAAAAAAACCGAGAAAAAAAACGAACGTAATGCAAACGAACGATGTTAAAATTTCTTAAAATCTGAAAAACAAAAACAAAAAAGAAAACGCGAAGGTGATGGAAAAAAAAAACCCCAAAACGAACAACTTCTTTAAAAAATCTGAAAGAAAAAACAAAAAAAAAACAGCGAACGTGAAAAATGGCATAAATAACCTTGTTTCAATATTGAAACTTTAAAAATCGAAAAAAAAAAAATGAAGACATCTCACATCACGATTTGAACTTACAAGCTTTAGATAAGGACTAAGCTAAGAGGACGTTGACAAAATTGGGTCGTTTTTTTTTATATTTAAACTAATTCAAGTTCCGACGTCATTTGCGCATGCGTAGAAGCTATCTTATCATGAGGGAACTTCTTTTTTTTTTTGCTACCTCTTCCCTGTACAAAAATGTCCAGTTTAGGGTGAAGGAATTAATGTTTTTGGCCAATTTTTCGATATTTGTCGTCCAAGATGTCGAGCTTGAAAATGATGCCAATCTCGTGAAAATCCGTCGCCTTTGTCAAAAGTTTTTGCGAAACACACACGCACACACACACACACACACACACACACACACACACACACACACACAGACAAACAAACAGACAAACAAACACACATTTTTGCTTTTATATATATATATATACAACAACACTCAAAGTGCCTTCTAAAAATGTATTGAAACATAACGATTAAACAAAAAATAAAATGACTATCTCTCTCTCTCTCTCTCTCTCTCTCTCTCTCTATATATATATATATATATATATATATATATATATATATATAAATATATATATATATATATATATATATATAAGTGAAAGTGTCTGTGTGTCTGTGTACATTTCCCTTACATTTACATAATTCTGTCAATTTTTAGTCTACACACTCGAAATTTGATATACAGGTTACTGAGATTTGGGAATATCGATGTGATCGGTTTGTGGCCAGAAATTTGGTGATTAAGGGGTCAAAGTTCAACGATTTGACCTTTGAGAACTCTACCAAACTCCTCCGATAATTTTGGGTCAACGCACTTGAAATTTTAGATATAGGTTCCTTGGACATAGATCTAACTTAATAACTCGATTTGAGCCCCAAAACCATAAATTTTAAGGGGTCATAATAGGGTTCAAAGTTTTTAAAAAAATTGACCTGTGCGGTCTCTTCCAAATTACTTAGACAATTTTTGGTCTAAATATTTGAAATTTTACATAAAGGGTATTCAGAGATAGAGCAAGCTTTTTCATCAGTTTGGGTCGAAAATATTTAGTTACCAATATATAAATGTATGTATGTATGTCTGTTTGCATGTCTGCCTTAAACTTTCAATAGAGGCGACGGATTTTACCAAGATCAGTATCGTTTTAAAGTTCCATCTTTCATACGACAAATATCGAAAAATAGGTAGAAAACATTAATATCTTCTCCTTCAACTAGGCACTTTTCTACGGGGGGGGGTCACTTTTTTCGCCGATATTTTTGAAAGTTATCCTCTCCTTTAGATTGTCTAGCCTTAATTTTAAAAAAATGTCGCTTCCGGTATATATATATTACGGTAGGTCGACTTTTCACTTTTCTCAGAAAATTAAACAATGGCACTTACCGAAAGTTGCGTCTGGACTTATTAAGTACTCATGCAAAAAATTAGATCAAATGCTTGAGCGTTTTTTGTTTTTTTTAGCGTTTTGTATCAAAGACGTTGACAAGAATATACTGAAAATTCTTCGTTTTAGCAAGGTTTGTCTTGAATATTCGTGTGAATACCAAAAATTTTCAGTATTCCAAATCAGATGTCATTTTATTTTATAAATATAATATTAATATAACAAATCATAAATAATCTTCAAATTAAAAATCTGCCCCCCCCCACTTTCATTTTATTTTTTTACTTTGGTAACTCTAGGATAAGGGTTAAGTATTCAGTAGATGTCCTGCACTCTATCAAGACAGGGAAGGGTATTTTTTGAAACACAACCCCAAATGTGACAGGAGTACTCTCTTTTAAAACGAAATTGTTTTTGGTGCAGGTAGAGGATCGCGACGGGAGTGAGATACTTCCTGGAGTAGTTATGGATCTGATGTAGGTATTTCATTTCATATTCAGGATAAAAGTGAGCCCCAGAAGTTTGTCAAAACAGGGTGCTTCATCAAGGCAATATATGTTCATTTCAATTGGGGTAAACTGGGGATATACGCGTTAGTGGTTAACAGGTAGCAGTTTGATTTTGGATGTATTAAAACTGACGAGCCATTCCTTACCCCATTGCAGCACACGTTTAAGATCAGAGGAGAGAGAATCAGAAAACTTCTGATCTTTGTCGGCTTTTGTAGTGTTGTCATAGATGGTAGTATTGTCTGCATAGATGTCGACAAATGATTGAAGAATATGGTTTGTGAGGTCCTTGATAAAGATAAGGAAGACAGTTGGGCCCAATATGGATCCTTGGGGCATACCAGCATTAATACTGCAATTTACGTATTTCTGCCCATTAACGAATACTTTAATAGACCTATCAGAGCGAAAGGATTTAATGCTTGAGAGCACATTTCCAGCTATTCCGTAGCTAGAGATTTTATGAAATAAACCTTTGTAGCAGGCCCTATCAAATGCCTTAGATATGTTAAGAGCTATCGCACTAGAAATAAAACTTTCGTCAATAAATTCACTGATTCTGTGTAATATCACAATCAGCTGTTGATCTCACGGAGCGGAAACCATATTGAAGTCACTGAAGAGGTTATTTTTGTTGCATAGAGTTGCATTAGCAAACTGTCTTTCGATGTTATGAATTAAGCAGTAATATTTCAACATCTTAAAATTGATTTTTTTCTGTCATAAGTGAAAATATAACAAAGAAACAAACAAACAAATAAATATTATTTTGATACATAGTTCAATACATAGAGTCAAATTGTTCCATATAAGAGCCCTTAGACAAAAATGGCGGTCTCAATTTCTGACTCAAATCTTTGGCTGTGATGTGTCGGTGTCTTGATTCAAAACCATATACAGTTTGTGATGCTTCCGTTGTTAACTTAACTGCTCGTTTCACGCCCTGATAATGTGATGGCAAATCTAGCAAGTCAAGCTTGTTCCATTAAATAATGATTCTCGAAGTTCAGAATCAGAAAAATCTTCCGTCATTGGTGGTTCAAAAATACCACACAATGTCAAATCTATTGTGTCCAATGAGTTGCATTAAAATTAATATTTGGTATTTTTTTAACTGTTTCTTGGTTGTCTCTCCACTCATAAAAGAATATAAAATTTAATTGAATATTAAAAAAAATTCAATGTGTACTGCTTTAATAATTATGGTGAAATTAGATAAAATCTTAAAAATGTTTGTATAAATTGGAACAAATAATTGAGTCATTGATATCTGAATAAATGTTTACTTACCTAATGGCGAAAATTATTTTTAAAGCTTTTTCTCTTACTTAAACTTCCTTAGATTTGACCATTGAATATAGATAGTTTTCATGGAGCAAACAAAATGAATTAACTTGTATGTTTGTTAATGCAATCTGCTGGATTCCATGAGGCTGCTCCTTAATCCTCTGGATCATATTAAAAATGTGCAATTGCTGATTGTGGAATTTATTATTTTTTCTAATTTCAAACCGACAAATGGCATACACATTTACAATAAAATTTATTAACCTCTGGAGTTTTGTTGTTGAAGTATATTTCGGCCCTATTTTGCTCCTCTGATCCTTTACATATTTACGGTCCTCAGCTGGAACCTGAAAAATTAAATTTTACTTATATTAAAATACATCTAAACAGATTAATGTAAAATTAGTTTGGATTAAAATACGGAAATCGGTTTGGATATAAGGTTATCTCACAAGGACATTAGAAAAATAGAAAATAACTTACCTTTTGTTGAAGAGGACAAATGCAAATAATGTGCTCATTGCTCTTGCAATTTTCTTTATTGCATTTCTCATGAGGGTCGTCACAACTTAAAACTGGCCTATTGCAAGATCAGGACGAAATATCAAATAGTGAATCCAGTTTTTCTATCCAGAATTTATTTTGGGAAGCGGGGAGAGATTTTCTATTCCTTTGTTTCGCTTTCTTGAAACATAGTATAATCGGTAATCTCCAAAAATACCGTTAGGGCTTACAGCATGGCCGCCAGAAGAGTCACGTGATCCGGTTGGTGTATCAGAATTTTAGGCGGAATTTTTGACACCCCCAACAAAAAACTGCGAATAAAATATATAAAACTCGTAATTTCTGTTTTTAAAGTGGGTTGTCAATTTTCTTTATGAAATATACTTCCAAAATAAACTATTACAGTCGTTTAAAACATAATAGATGTATTATTTTTTATTTTTTAAAAACAATGTTTACAAAATGTCTACGCACGTTATGCAATAACGTCATAAATGTAACTATAGTAATAGTTTCCTAGTCAGTCCAGAAATAGGTATATCAGCTTAACCGATAAAGAAGAAAAGAAGCGAAGACGGAAAGAAAGATGAAAGAAAAGTCAGTCAAAGAAAATTAATAAATTATAATTTTAAAAAATAATTTTAAAAAAATTCTGAAAGATAAATAAAAAAAATGAAAAATATTACTGCGATTATATTAAACGAAATACATGAAAAAATGCAAAAAGAGAAAGATATTTAGATAAAATAGCAGACGAGGGAGGTTAACAATAACTAAATATCTGAACGAACTCGGGAATCTTTCTGTCGAACTCGGGTATCTACATGCAATTTGGAATGGAACCCTTTATTTAATCCACCGGAGTAGCATACTTTTGTTCCTTCATATATGATTGGAAAGAAATCCCAAGTAATTCGTATCACCCTCAGTAAGGATTAATCCTTCAACTTCCAGAAGAGTGTAATTTTACAGTTGAATTTTACCAATAATTAAATCCACTACGGTACGGTCCCGCCAGAAAATTCTGTGCGAATTTCGGAGTTCGACAGAAAGATTCTCGAGTTCGACAAGATACACCTGAATAAGGTCAGATATTACATTGGCTGAAAATAAGGCCAGATATTACATTGGCTGAAAATAAGACCAGATGTTACATTGGCTGAAAATAAGGTCAGATGTTACATTGGCTGAAAATAAGGTCAGATGTTACATTGGCTGAAAATAAGGCCAGATATTACATTGGCTGCAAATAAGGTCAGGTGTTACATCGGCTGAAAATAAGGTCAGATGTTACATCGGCTGAAAATAAGACCAGATGTTAAATTGGCTGAAAATAAGGCCAGATGTTACATTGGATGAAAATAAGGTCAGGTGTTAAATCGGCTGAAAATAAGGTCAGATGTTAAATTGGCTGAAAATAAGGTCAGATTTTACATTGGCTGAAAATAAGGTCAGATGTTACATCGGCTGAAAATAAGGCCAGATGTTACATTGGCTGAAAATAAGGTCAGATGTTACATTGGCCGAAAATAAGGTAAGATATTACATTGGCTGAAAATAAGGTCAGATGTTACATTGGCTGAAAATAAGGTCAGATGTTACATTGGCTGAAAATAAGACCAGATGTTAAATTGGCTGAAAATAAGGTCAGATGTTACATTGGCCGAAAATAAGGTAAGATATTACATTGGCTGAAAATAAGGTCAGATGTTACATTGGCTGAAAATAAGGTCAGATATTAAATCGGCTGAAAATAAGGTCAGATGTTACATCGGCTGAAAATAAGGTCAGATGTTACATCGGCTGAAAATAAGGTCAGATGTTAAATTGGCTGAAAATAAGGCCAGATGTTACATCGGCTGAAAATAAGGTCAGGTGTTAAATCGGCTGAAAATAAGGTCAGATGTTACATTGGCTAAAAATAAGGTCAGATTTTACATTGGCTGAAAATAAGGTCAGATGTTACATTGGCTGAAAATAAGGTCAGATGTTAAATCGGCCGAAAATAAGGTCAGATGTTAAATCGGCTGAAAATAAGGTCAGATGTTACATTGACTGAAAATAAGGCCAGATGTTACATTGACTGAAAATAAGGCCAGATGTTACATTGACTGAAAATAAGGTCAGATGTTACATTGGCTGAAAATAAGGTCAGATGTTACGTTGGCTGAAAATAAGGCCAGATGTTAAATCGGCTGAAAATAAGGCCAGATGTTAAATCGGCCGAAAATAAGGTCAGATGTTAAATCGGCTGAAAATAAGGTCAGATGTTAAATTGACTGAAAATACGGCCAGATGTTACATTGGCTGAAAATAAGGTTAGATGTTAAATCGTCTGAAAATAAGGTCAGATGTTACATTGGCTAAAAATAAGGTCAGATTTTACATTGGCTGAAAATAAGGTCAGATGTTACATTGGCAAAAATTAAGGTCAGATGTTACATCGGCTGCAACGTTATGAAAATGACACTCAAAATGAGAACAGTAATCCGAAGAATCTAAATTATATGAATAATCAATCGTTATCTAAAAAAAATTCAGAAACTTTAAATAAAGAAATACAGTATAACCCTGATATAAGAGACTTAGTATTCGGGCCCTACAGCTTACTTATATCCGTGGTTCTTACACCCGGAGTACACTGTACATTAACACAGGCTCTGATTTGGGACCAGAGAAAATCTCTAGTATATAACTTTCTTTTATGTTCAAGTCTCTTATATCCGGGTTACACTGAATAACAAAGACGAAAAAAACAAAAAACAAAAAACAAAAGATGTACTCCAGAAAATATACAATAAATAAACGGGGAAAATGGCGTTAAAGAGAAAAGAAAATGAAAAAAAAAATAAAAAGAAATAACAAGAAAACGAAGGGAAATGGACAAAAACGAATTAAGAAGCTTTTAGCAAATGAAAAGTTCGAGAAGGCATGAAGTTAAAAATGAAGAAAAAAAACCCCATCAATCTTCGAAATTATGTACAGAAAAATATACATATCTAATTTACATTTTGCTAAAGTATTATTTAAAGAACGATTGGGGCATAAGTACATACACATACGCATAATTTCAATTCGCTTCCCCCACTCTATCTCCCTCCCTTATCTTTCTTTATTTGGTCTTATATTTTTTATGTAACAGGTTGCCAATTAAACATCCTGCATACGTCTGAGTGACACTCTTTGCCTGAGTTAACAAATCTCTAAATTGAGATTCCACTGAAAAATGTATATATAACCAATAATGATTTTCGAATCTCCCGACCGGTGGCAATCGTGACACCCTGCACTGATGATTCACGAAAGGATGAAACACTAGTGTCTGTAGAAATTAAATAATTGTTATAGTATACGAGCAAACAGTTAATAAAACATGTTAAAAACACTTTGAAATGAATTAAAAGCATATTTAATCTGAAAAGGAAACACTAGATAAGTGGATAGTCCTTAATCCGCGGAGTTTCGAAGAAATACTTTCCTTCTCATTAGAGGGTAGGAATTACTTGAAAACAAAAAAAGTGAAGCAGAGGGGATATGGTGAAGATAAAGGTGATTACACATGAATGGATAGTCTGGTGGAAGATAAATAATCCAGTGACGGTAAAATCCAAATATATAACTTGTTTTTTATTTTATTTGTTTGTTTTTTATTATATATATATATATATATATATATATATATATATATATATATATATATATATATATATATATATATATATATATATTAAAAACAATATACATGCCGCTCCCCATATGGGGATACCAAATTGGTTAAAGGGAAAATTATTCCCAACTTGCATTTAGGTAAAAATGCACTTCCGTAAATAATTGAATTCAGTCAAAACATATCGCAAAAAAAACAAAAAAAAAAAAAACAAATAACATCTAAGCAAATCGCGATATATCCAAGCAGTCGAGGACGAGCGGTAAGAGTTTAGGCTTCTTACCGTAGGTCCCGATTTCGGATCTCGCTAGATTCAGCCACTCTGATGAGTCATAGACGACGAAACACGTATCAGTGGATAATTATATTTTAAAAACAATATATATATATATATATATATATATATATATATATATATATATATATATATATATATGTTGCCGAGTTCGAATCTGTCGACTGGTGTTAATCGTGACACCCTGCACTGAAGATTCCCGAAAGGATGAAACACTAGTGTCTCTAGGGATTTAATTATTATAGTAAAATATAATTATGACTGCCCCATTAAGAAAACTCGTTTCTTATCGTTGAGCACTTTCAGTTGAATTAAGTCGGTCAATTTAGCTCTTATACATAGATCATCGCATAACGATTAGATCACTGTCTGACTGACGTACAGAACATTTAAAATTCAAAATGTTTAAATACAACGTTATTTAACGCGGTTAATGGTAGCCGAAGTCTTTGCTAATAATGTGTTGTCGAGTTCGAAGGGTATTCAGAGATAGAGCAAGCTTTTTAATTGGTTTGAGTAAAACAATTGCGCTGCTAAGAGGTCAAAGTTCAAAAGATCTGACCTTTGCGATGTCTAGTAATTTTGTGTCTAAACACTTGAAATTTATACACAACGGGTAATCAGACATGCAGCAAGTATTTTAATCAGTTTGGGGGCGAAAATTTGGCAGTCAAAAGGTCAAAGTTGAAAGAGTTGACCATTGTAGATTTTTACCAAATTCCTCCGCCAATTTTGGGTTTAAAGACTTGAAAATTTAGATGTAGATAACTTGGACATGGGTAAAACTTTGTATTTTGATTTGAGATCAAAATGATAAATGTTAAGGGATCAAAATTGGGGTCATCAGCTGAGAAACCGTTGATAAACAAGAAGAACAAGAAACTCAGATTAAGAAGGACATGTGTTGTGGACAAATGATCAGTGGCGAAATGTAATTTTCCTGATGAAAGTAAGTTATGGATTTGACGGATAGAAATTTAAAAGACGGTTAACTGGGGAAAAATTTAATAAAAAATGCACGAAGAAAACGGTTAAGTTTGGTGCGGGTGGCGTAATGATATTTAGAATGATTTCTTGGAAAAGGACGATTGATCTGGTCCGTCTAAACACCTGAGTTAATTGAACAATATACATGAACTTGTTGAGAGATCATGTCATCCCAATACTTCGAAATTCTGAGTGTGAAAAATTTATTTTTCATGCAGGATAACGCCCCCTGCCACAAGCCTAAGCATGTAATGGAATTTTTGAACAAACAAAATATGGATGTTTTGGATTGGCCTTCTCAGTCTGGACTAAAACCTCATTGAAAATCTATCGTCTACTTTGGGGAACCGTGTGAGTGCAAGAAACTCTATCAATACTGAAGATTTGTGGTTAAAACTTAAAGAAGAATGGGCGAAAGCTTCACGTGATAAATGTCACCATCTCATTCAATCTTGTAGTAGAAGGTGCACTGCAATTATAGAAAATAAAGGCTTGTTCACTAGATATTTAATGTATGTCCACCAATTTTGGTATTTTGATGTTTCAATGTTATTTTTAAATTTATTTTCTTTATCCCACGGTTTTGACCACTTTAATTTAAAAAAAAAAATATTGAAATGCTCATAACTTTTTTCTATCCTTTATAATGAAGTATAATTAATACAGTGTATCAACATAAGAGATATGTTGAATGTGTATAAGTTTAGTTACATAACTAAACCGTGATACTTGACTTTTAAATTTTAAACTTTAATTCAAGCCATTATATAAAATAATTTTACAAAATCAACAGTAGGTTCTTGATATTGCAATGTATTCTGAACTAAATCATTGCTGGAAAGGCATATGAAGTTCCATTTGGTGCACCGCAGTGAGTCCCTTAGTTTTTAGAATCGATTTTATTGAAAAATGTGCGATTTCACAGATTTCGAGAACAATAAAATATGGCGTTGAACGTTTGTTGATTTTAATTCAATCCCGGGCAACGTTGGACCTCCCAGCTATCACACACACACACACACACATACACACATAGTCATCCACATACAGTACTGTTTCGTTGTTTCATAGGCAAGCAACTTACTCAAGCCAGGATCGAAACCCTATCGCCCAAACGACATTTGGGGCTTCTAACCGTCGTGCTATATGGCTGCTGCTGCTATGCGGGCAGTGAATTAACAATGACACGTATGAAAGCAAAAAAGAAAAAAAGGAAAAAAAAACAGTTAACGACTTTCCAAATTTAATTCTCTCTAAATATTGTCTTACCTTCATTGATAACTGACGCATCATGCTCCTCGCTAAACACTGCTCTTTCCTTTTCAACACACGTCGAAATGGTCAGTACATAAACGGCCCTTCCCCCCCTCTCCTGTCTCGTTGATTTTCTCTTTCCATCTCCTTCCCCTCCCTCTGCACTCACCTCTGTACAATCTAAAAAAAGTTCGAAGCAGCTTTGTTTATTTTTCTCAATCGCGTCACGTCACAGCCCGACGCACTGTGTTTACTTTTCACGAGTACATGTAACAGGATTTGACACGAAGGATGTCAGGGGAGGTGCGAGATTACACACACACACATACGCACACGCGCACACACACACACACACACACACACACACACACACACACACACACACACACACACACATATATATATATATATATATATATATATATATATATATATATATATATATATATATAGAGAGAGAGAGAGAGAGAGAGAGAGAGAGAGAGAGAGAGATTCAGAT
Source organism: Euprymna scolopes (assembly GCF_053919585.1). Lineage (NCBI taxonomy): Eukaryota > Metazoa > Mollusca > Cephalopoda > Sepiida > Sepiolidae > Euprymna > Euprymna scolopes. The sequence continues at coordinate 90,506,138 of NC_136496.1, forward strand.
ATGTTCAAAAGTCAAAACTTCTTTTGCGTCGTGAGGTTCCAGGTCGCCTGATGAAGTCTCTTTGACTGAAACAGATGGCTATTTGTAGCGACCATATGTAACTGTTTACCTCTAATAAAAGAAATATATATATATATATATATATATATATATATATATATATATATATATATATATATATATATATATATATATATATATATATATATGAAAAGATAAGGATTACATGAGAAAGTAATAAAGTTACATGAGAAAATCTATTACAACTTATGACAATATGTAAAAAGATGGCTGCCGGAACATACCTGATGTTTAGTCTCGGATGAATTTTGTTTTCTTCTTGCAACCTTATATTGTCATGCATTTTTGAAGCAAAGAATTTATGATTTTTCTGAAGAGTATATGCACGAAATATATTGTATTGACATAATAATAACCGTTTGTTTCTGCATAACGAAAGGAATCTGTAAAAATGTACCGAAATTTTAACATTTCAAATGTAACTATACTGTTATTCTTTTATATATGGTCTGTTGTTATATTTAACAGAAATTGAGCTTCCAAGTGAGTGAAATATAATTAAAAAAATATAATTTAACACACACGCACACATACACACACATATATATTATATATATAATATATATATATATGTGTGTGTGTGTGTGTGTGTGTGCGTGTGTGTGTGTGTGTGTATAAAGATGGGCATCGTATATTTCCTGAAGACAAATATCATTAAATATTACAGATGACTTGTGTTTTAACTTTTTTTTCCTTGATGATTTATAGATATCTAATGTTTTCTAGTTTTAGATTGAAACTGGCAGATGAATTTTCCGTCCTCGTTGCGTACCCAAGTACTTTTGGTTCCTTCAAATTTCAGTCAAGTTTCAGTGGTTCACCAAATGAATATGGTCGTACGAATCGACCGAAATATCTTGGTGCAGCTTTAATGACGTTTTTCTGTCTTTATTTATACCAGTTAAAATTTTTCCATATCACTTTTATTTTATATTTACTTTCTCTCTCTCTCTCTCTCTCTCTCTCTCTCTCTCTCTCTCTCTCTCTCTCTCTCTTTCTCTCTCTCTCTCTCTCTCTCTGTATATATATATATAATGCACACACACACACACACACATATATATATATTATTATTATTTATTTATTTTTTTACACTTTCACCACAAAATAGGCACATTGCCACTTTGTTGTAGGGGCTTACTATTAGGGGGTACTGTGTAGGGAGTTGGGCAGTTCACGTTGCCTTCTGCGAGTCAGTATAGTTGGGGAAGCAGGGACCCAGAAGGGAATTCCAAACTCTAGCTGTTCTGGGAAAGAAACTACTGGAGTAGAAGGCTCTCTTACATCTAGGGATGTCTACTGTGAAGGGGTGGGATTTTATTGCTTGTCAGGTTTGTCGGGGGTATTTACGTCGAGGGGGCAAAAGTGCTTGCAGTTCGTCAGAGCATTCACCATTAAAGTACTTGTAGAACAGGCAGAGGGATGCAACATTTCGTCGATGGGACAGAGGCTAAAGTTTAGATGACAGTTCAGGACCTATCAGATTTGCGACTGTCTTTTGAACCTTGTCTAGGAACGAGAAACTAGTGGCAGATGCACCAGCCCAAATATGACAAGAATACTCCATACATGGGCGAATGGTGGCCTTATAGAGGTATAGGATACTTTCGGGCGTTAGTATCTTTCTAGCACAGTAGAGAGAACCTACCTTCTTCGCAGTGGTCTTGGCGATACTCTCAATGAAATTGTTCCAACTCATGTTTCCTGTGAGCGTTAGGAGTTTAAAAGATGTACTTTCATATAAAGAGTCATTGGCCATTGCTATTGGTGGTAGAGAAGGTTTCTTGTATTATTGAAGGAAACCAGTTTAGTCTTGGCAGCATTGAATGTGACCATCCATTTATGTCCCCATTCCACTATAGATCGGAGGTCATCCTCTTGTGCTTCTGCCATTTCTTTAGATATGTCTTCATTTGTTTTCCTGTCGTGCCTGTTATAGAGCGTGGTGTCATCAGCATATATACCAATCTCAGAGGCAATTTTGTCAGGGAGGTCATTTATGAATATTAGGAATAACAGAGGTCCAAGGATAGACCCCTGAGGCACTCCCGCATTTATATCATATTATTTAGATGTACGACCGTCGAGAACAACCTAGCTTTTTCTCTTATCTAAGAAGGATTTAACTATGCTATGTATTCTTCCAGTGATACCATATGATCTGATTTTCCTGAGAAGACCTTCATGCCATACCCTGTCAAAAGCCTTAGATATATCTAGAGCTACCGCTACCCCCCACCCACTTTGTCCAGTGAATGGTATATACGTTCTGAGATTGCAGTTAGGATGTTTGCTGTGGAACGGGCTTGTCTAAATCCATAATGTTGGTCAGTCAGAAGTTTAGCATCTGTAATGTGGTGGACTAGAGCGTGGTTAATTATGGTCTCAAATATTTTGGCGAAAAGTGGGAGGAGGCTAATGGGGCGATAATTTACTGGGTCAGTTCTTTAGCCAGAATTCTTGAATACTGGTACCACCGAAACAGTTTTCCAGCAGGCAGGAAAGCAAGATTTATTAAGGCATTTGTTGTAGAGCTTGAAGAGAATTGGAGCTACTTCGGCTGAGCACTTTTTTAATAGCACAAATGGGATGAGATCAGGTCCACATGCTTTTGCAGTGTCAAGATTTCTTATGATAGCATGCACCTGAGCAGGGTGATTTTCAAATCGTCTAGTGTGGCGTCTGTCCGCAAAGAAAAGCCAGAGAGGGGGTGGTTGGCAGGGTCCAGTGTGGAGTTGGACGCAAACTGACTGGCAAGCATGTTAGCCTTCTCAGTTGCATAGCAAACAACCTCATAATTGTTGGATAGTGGGTGAATTGTTTATTGCCCATTATTCACTATACTCTTGTAGATTTTCCAGAAGTCGCGGGTTCCTAATTTCTGTGCTTTGATGCGTTTTTTGGTGGTTTCAGTAAATTCTCTCTTAGCTGTCGCTATTTCTTTCTTACAGTTACTTCTGACTTCAATATACTTCTGCCTGTTTGAACTGGACTTATGTCGGTTAAAATTGCGGTATGCATGCCGCCTTTGCGCTATTGCAGCTGCACAAGTAGAAGTAAACCATTGGAGAGAGTGGGGCTTGCTATAAAATTTGCGCGTGGGAACATATGCTTCAATTGCCGTTTCACCATTCAGTGGCCTCATTTTCGCACTGTTCAGCAGGAAGTGAAAAGATATTTTGCCATGGGGCGTCACTGATGAGATCCCTGATTGCTTCCCAGCCAGCCTTTTTTATAATATCTCGTTGTTTTGAGCAGTGGATCTTCGGTTTTCACTCTAAAGTTTAGGGCTATTTCAACCATTACCATTGAATGATCGGCGTTCACAAGTGGGCTGTGGCATTAGTTAACAGTCATCGGGAACTGTGGCCAGAAACAGATCTAGAAGTGATGAGTGTAGTTCTTGCTGGTCTGGGAAACAGGTTGGAAACGTAACCATCTGTGATAGGGAATGAGATATACAGAAGTTATGTGTTGTGGTACCAGCTGTGTCTGTGTAATTAGAGAATCCAAGCCAGTTGCTGTGATGGACATTGAAATCACCAAATACATGCACTTGTGCGCTAGTGTCGAGGGAAAGTGCTGTATCTATGTTGTCAGAGACTTTATTCATTAGGGTACAGTCCTGGGCCGAGGGAGACTGGTAGAGAAAATAAAAGTAGCTAATGTTATGTTGCATGTTAAGTCTAAAGCACATAAAGACTTGATCGTCCGATTCTTGTTTAGTTTCTCTTGTCAAGGGGAGGGTGTTACGAATATAGACTCCAATTATTATTTATTCGAGGGAAAACATTTACATTTGGTCGCTACCATCTGTTTTAGTAAATGAGACTTCGTCAGGCGAACCTAAACCATTCGACCCAATAGAAAAAAAGAGAGGGAAAAGACCGAGCTTTTTCTATGTCTCATTGACAGATGTCTGTGTGTAGCGACCAAATGTAACTACCTTCGAATAAATAATAAACATATTTTGCTCTTGTTATCGAGCACTATCTAACAACCTCGTTGTTTTCATTAGCCCCTACTTCAGAACATCTCAAACCTGAATATATATATATATATATATATATATATATATATATATATATATATATATATATATATATATATATATATATATATATATATATATATATATATATGCATTAGTGAGGGGACAATTTTAATATTTTCGCGTTTACGATACAATTACCGATCCAGATCTAAATTCCAGATTCCGATACAAATTTCTGATTCAGATTCAGATTCTTTATAAATCTCTAAATCATTAACTATAAAGTTGTTATTTCCTCCGGATTACCGTAAAACACATGTTAAATATGCATATATTTTCTCAAACCTAAAAGCACACTTGTGAGGGGGGGGTGATCTATCGATTTTAGCTTTACTGGAATTTTAAAATCAATAAATATTGATTTTTCCTTATTACTACCAGCAGTGGAAGATTTTGTTTTAAACAAAATCAAATAAAAAATAATTAAAGGAATCGCTTTTTGTGTGTGCATCGGAAAGTATGCACAGATTTTTCCGATTCCGATACCCAAAAGTTCCGATTTTACCGCTTCCCGCTTCCGATTAATCGCCCCAACACACACGCGCACACACGTGTGTCTGCGTGTGTGTGCTATAGCTTCCATTGTTGTCGATTCGAAAATTTCGGTCCTTGTAAGACATAAAACATAAATTTAAAATAAAATAATAAACATTTCATTCTTAACTTTCTTGTGAACACGAAATAAAGCAGCCTCATTTAGTCATATAGGTAGGTAATCTTTAACATTTCTGTAAATTTGACACGAATTTATGTACCTTTTAAATGTGCCCGTAAAGAAAGGAAAAGATAGAAGAAATCTATTTGCCTTTTTCACTTGCAATTTAAACAAAGGTCGCTTGTGTGAAATCAAGTCGATTCCAATAAAGGAATGGCCATTGGAACACAAATGTTAAACAATTGTCCAGGAAATGTCATTAATTACTAGCAGGATGATCCGACGTTGTTCGGGATTGAATGAGGATCACTGCTATGTACTTTTACACTACGCTAATAATATCGGGACTTGTTCCGTCGACAAGCAAGTCAAACGATCTAGGTAATTTCTGAAATGGCATTTTATCTATTCATCGGTTTAAACCTTCTCTCTTTGAGAGGTTAGTTTATTACTAATCATCTGAGGAGGCCCTACTAGGTAATTCCAATGGGGCTGTTCAGACTTTTTCTGCACGTCAGATTGCTCCTTTTCAGAGGCGCTGACTCTTTAATTCCACTTTCCGAACCTTGTATCAGTTTCCCTACCGTGGGAGAGAGATAAATACCCACCATATTACTTTCGTAGTTTTTACTGTCTCCCTCCTCTTGATCTGTCCCCACTCCCACCGCCAATATGGTAGAAAGAAGCTGAAATGTAAAAACTCTCTGAATTAGTGTATTATATATATATATATGCTTTGAATTGATGAAATGGAATATACCTACTTGATGTTCTAAGTGGGTTCTAATCCATATGTAACTTATAGGCGGATGCGTGTACATACACGGCACGTACCATAGAGATTTGGCACCACTTCCATTGTTTTCACCCAAAATTGTAATCCATATGATATGCATATAGTTCCATTAGGTCAGGAGGTCACTTAGATATTCAGGAGTACTTCAATTGCTTCGGAAAATGTTCGACATATGATTAAAGTTTCATTTTAAAAACTAGGATATAGTTTATCCGGGTTTGTATTACTATACACACAGATTCGAAAAAGTGGTCAAAAGTCAAATATATAACAAATAAATGTTATCAAAGGCAAGATCAGTTACTCTTCTACCTATCTGCAAAATTTTTTAGTGTTTTCACTCATTTTAAAACGTGTAATCGGTTCGAAAATCATACGGTGTTTATCGGTATATTTGAAAAAGCAAAATTGCGGTGTGCTCGCTGTTGAATGCGGTAAGTTTGTGAAAATGAGTTCAAACTAAATAATTATACAAAATCCTGTTAGAAACTCACCCAATATATGTTACTGTGACATAGGCGGACATATATTCGAGATGTGTATGCGTGCGTGCACGCGCGTGTGTGTGTTAAGAAAGACAGTTAATGACTGTTGCCTTACTCCATTGATTAACACTATAAACGTTTTTTTGTCTTCACCTAATGAAGACACGTCAAAATAGCCAATTCATATAACGACCCCGCCCCTCTCTCCACACCTCTTTTACTGACTGTAAAAATTAAAAATGGTGGAAGCAGTTTTGTTTAACTTTCTCAATCACGTCACTTCACAGCCCGGCGCACAGTGTTTACTATTCTCCGCTAAACATAACACAGTCTGATTTGAAGGCGTCGGGGCGAAGAGAAAGAGCGCCTGTTAATAGATAGATTGTGGTCTACACCTACAATTAATCCGAGCGATAATCGATTGAAAGGATGTAAAAATTAGAATAAGGCGGCTGAAGTATTTCATTTATTTTGTTGATATTATTTGTTATCTCATTATTTAATGAATTTATTGTTATTATTATCATCATAATAATCATCATCATTATTATTATTATTATTATTATTATTATCATCATCATCATCATCATCATTATTGTTGTTGTTGTTGTTGTTGGATCACAAAGAGCTTTCACACAGGTCATAAAGGATTTCTCCTTGAGAACAACCTGTGGTGTTCCCTGGAAGTTGAGTGACAATAAGTCTCCCCAGATTTCCAGTACTCTCTAATTCTTTCTATAACATTTGCAAATGAATTTGCATTATCGCATTTGTCCAGCGGAGGTCTGGTCAGCGCTTTCTCCTCAGTCTTTCCATTCCCCTTGAGCCTTCTCGACTATTTGGCATCATTCTTTTATGGGGGGGGGGTGATTGGGTAATGGGAATCAGGATGGAGAACTTATAGATATGCAGTTCCAATGTTCTTGGTTCCATATAACGTTTCGTGTTTTGTCTCTGCAGGAGCTCATCTGACCTTCGCATGTAGCTCATGCATTAGTCTCCACATCCCAGAGTTTCCCTTAATATTTCAGCTGTTTTCATTATTGTTATTCATTGTATCTTTCCAGCCATTCCTCTGATTCCAGTTTCTCCCATTCTCTCCTCAAAGTTTTTCGGAATTATTCTTAGTGCTCCTACTATTATAGGTACTATCTTAATTTTTTTCATCATCCATATCCCTTTTAGCTTTCTGGCTCACTCTGTGTATTTGCTTCGTTTCTCCTTTTCTTTGATATTTATCCTGTGGTCAGCTGGGACAGCAAAGTCTACGATATGACAGGACTTTTCTTTCTTGTTAATTATTACGACATCCGGTCTTCTTACTTGGATAGGTTTATCCTTTTGTATGTCCATGTCCCATAGGATTTTGTGATTCTCGTTTTCAATTACTGTTGCTGACTTATGCTTGTACCATTTATCTGTGTGTTCGAGATGCAGTTGTGTGGACAATTCCCAGTGTACTGCCTTTCCCACTTGGTCTTGCCTGTTCTTGTATTCCTTTTGGGCTAGTTTGCTACATTCACTTACTACATGGGTTATCGTTTCGTCTCTTTGTCTACAGAGTCTGGATTTGCTGTTTTGCCGCTCTTTGGTTTGATGTAGTTGGTTCATATCGAATTATCTTGTGCTGTAGTTATTAGGGATTCCGTTTCTCTGCTTACGTATCCTTTTCGCATACATGTCCAAATGTTTTCGTTAATCTCATCTTTTGTCGCTATTATGAATCTTCAGTGTAGTTGTTTCTCTTCCAATTTTTCTTTTCTTGTTTTATGCTTTGCCTCTCTGTTTTCTGTTTTGCTGATTTTTTCAGTGTCTCTCGCTGCCATTATTAGTCTTTCATTTTATTTTTTTGTGTGTCATTCATACAGACCAAATCCAACCCTGCTGTCTTTCCTTTTCACGTAGAGTTGGTCACATCGTCCTTCGGGTGTAGTACGTTATGCATGATCATGAGTTTCCTGATCTTCTGATCGAGTTTTCACAGTTCTTCTTTAGTCCACCATATGAACGGTCCAGAGTATCTTACTAGTGATACTGCCCATGTATTTATACCTTTTATTAGATTTCTGCTATATAATTTCGTTTCCAGGAGTTTTCTTGTTCTCCTGAGGCATTCCTGTCTAATTCTCTCTTTCATTTCTGTTGCTTTGATGGCGTCTACTTCCAGAACTCCCAGGTATTTATAATCGTCTTGTTCTCCTTGTGCCCTTATCTCCGTTTGGTTGGGTAGTTCCATGCCTCCTGTCGTCTCCAGTTTTCCCTTTCTTATCACTAGTAGTGCGCACTTTTCCATACCAAACTCTATTTGGATATGCTGGCTGAAGATCCTGAGGTACATATAGACAGCCAGATAGATAGATAGATAGATAGATAGATAGATAGATAGATAGATAGATAGAGGGATAGATAGATAGATAAATAGATAGATAGACAGACAGACAGATAGATAGATAGATAGATAGATAGATAGATAGATAGATAGATAGATAGACAGATAGCTAGCTAGATAGCTAGCTAGCTAGCTAGATAGATAGATAGATAGATAGATAGATGATATAGCATTTAATATTTGTTGCCTATAGATATTATTTTAAAGAAATCTTTAAAACAAGATTAGTGCTATCCTTCGAGATAAGTCGTGTTTTGCCTCGGAATAATGACTACTCTACTGACGGTGTCTGTTTCTCCGCCCGTCTCCCTGCTGAAATAAGCAGGTAGACGGGCAGAGAAACACACCGCCAGTAGAGTAGTGATACACGCTTTTTAGGGGGAAACGCAAGAAGCAAGAGTAGAATAGACAGAGAAAGGGAGAGAGAGCGAACAAACATGAGAGAGAGAGAGAGAGAAAGAGAGAGAGAGAGAGAGAGAGAGAGGGGGGGGGACAGAGAAATAGACCAATAGAGATAACGAAAAAGGAAGAAACAGCATTTTTCATCTCCACATCCCTGTTACATAATCAAATCTCTAAACTGCTTAATCGTTCCTGCTATTGCTTTTATAACGATTAAACGTAGATCTTTTCAAAAATATGTTAACTTTTCATTTCAAACAAAATGTAAAAGATGTTGTCAACTTGTCACCGAATAATGATGAAACGATTAATTAAGCTTTGTATCAAAAGAATTCGGTCATTTCAGATGATAAAGCCGATTGATTCAGAAAATTAATAAATAAATCTATGAGAAATGCCGTTTTATAACTCAATAATTTTTTTATTTGTTTTCAAATGTTTTTTTTTTTAAGTTTCAAATTATTATTTTTTTATATGTTCTATGTTTATATACTAACGGGTTGTCACCCAATTAAATATTTTGCCCATAACAAGTTTACGACCATTTATATATTTATGCTACATTCAATATTTTGCACCGATCCAATTTACGCCGAGTTTTATATCTTACCTGTACTCATCTTATGATCAGTTCAATATTTTGCCCATATCTATTTGTTATACCGGCCTTCCTTGAACAGAGGAATTTACACCGATTAGCACTATAAATAGCGCTAGTGATTCCAACACCGGTGAGAGAGATGCGACTGCACTGCTAACCGAGTGCCCAGCAGATATACACGCTTTCCTATCTTTGTACATTATTGTTAATACACTTATTCCTTAACCGAACCTCGACTTGATTGTTCTTATTTTCACTGTTATTCCACGACACAACAGATTGGCGACAAGGAATCGCAACGACCATCACTGCAGAGAATCACCAAAGATATTGAAATAAAGATTCGTAAAATCTTTGCGACAGAACACCTTCGTCATTTCAACAGATATTGGGATACGCAAGGGTTAACAGCGAATTAATTACTACAATAGTAATTCGGCGACGGGGGGAAAAACTTGCTACCAAAATCTACAGCGAAAAGGGGTTTGCGCCGACTTCGCGACAGGCTTAAACAGGGCATTACAAGATCACCATCATCCTCTTCCGAGCCCTGAAGAGATATTTGCGAAACTGAGTGGAGGGAAATATTTTTCTAAAATCGACCTCAGTGACGCGTACTTACAAGTTCCAGTCGATGAGGAGTGTTCAAAGCTGCTATGTACTAATATAATTGTACAAGTTTAATAGACTTCCTTTTGGGGTCAAAGTCGCCCTTGCGATTTTTCAGCAAATTATGGACATTATGTTAAATGGGTTGGATTTCGCAGTAGGGTACCTGGACGATGTTTTAATGAAAACCGCTAGCAAAAACAACACAACAAACTAATTATCGGTTTGCAAACCTAAACTGCTTAAGGAGTAGATAGGCTCTGTCTATCGCCCGGCTTCCATACTCCTTCTTTGCCTATTAGTCAGGCGCAGAGACACTATCACAGTGATTCGACAGAAGCATCCAGTGGTAGATCTTGTTTCTTCTTGTCTAGGGCAACGAACGCCGTTTTCCCCACTCCCGACACCCCCCCCCCCAAAAAAAAAAAAATTGGGCACTTTGGAGTGCTTGAGTACCATATATGCTTGAGCAATTAGATTGGGTTGACTTTCTTCTGATGGGTTGAGGGTACCGGATTGACAGTTTCTGGCTGCTGTTTCCGACTAGTAGTACAGGTGTCCTCTTCGGTAGCGCTTAGAGCGGCTGCTCCATCAACAGTTGTATAATATCGAGATGTTTGTAGTGCCATGTCGCGCATGGAAAGGGACCCTGCACTCATCCCGGTGGGCTTTCCTGAGGCAACAATCCTAATTAAAGAAAGGTAAGCTGATGGTCTACTTGTGATGCATGTCTGATGGTCTGCATAACCTCGTGTTCAGCTCCCCCTTACCTAAACTGAAACTCTTTAAAAAAAATATGACGACAGTACAATCTAAAAATAAGCTTAAACCAGGCTTAGGGTAAAACAAATCCAACTTGCCTCCTCCCTTGAGGCTTGCATTTATGAACATCCATGGGCTTAGAACTAATTTAATACTCCGGATATCTTAGCACAAAGTGAGACTAACTTTCACTCCTCCATCCCCTCTAACTGCTTTAACATGCCTGGATATCTCCCACTCTGCCGTAAGGACTCTGACAGACACATGCACGGACTTGGAGTTTACATTCGTAATACTCTTACCTTGACTAGAGAAACAAAACTAGAAACGGACAATCAAGCCTTTATGTGCTTTAGACTAAACATACAACACAACATTAGCTACTTTTATTTTCTCTACCGCTCTCCCTCGACCCAGGACTGCACCATAATAAACAAAGTCTCTGACAGCATAAACACAGCAGCCTCTCTTGACACTAGCGCACAAGTAAATGTATTTGATGACAAAAATTGGCTTGGATTCTCTACTTACACAAACGCAGCAGGCAGCACAACTCGTAGCTTCTCTGTATCTCACTCCCTATCATAACTGGTTACGTTTCCAACCCGTTTCCCTGACCAGCAAGAACAACACGCATAACTTCTAGATCTGTTTTTGACCACAGTTCCCGATGATTGTATAACGAATGCCGACAGCCCACTTGGGAACGCTGATCATGCAGTGATAATGGTTGAAATCGCCCTAAACACTAGAGCCAACACCGAAGAGCCATCAGAGATCTTATCGGAGATGCCCCATGAGGAAATATTTTTTCCCTTCCTGCTGAACAGTGCGCAAATGAGACCACTGAATGGTTCAAAACTGCAATCGAAACACATGCTTCCATGCGAAAATTTTATAGTAAGCCATACTCTCCCCAATGGTTTACTTCGACTTGCGCAACTGCTATTGCTCAAAGGCAACATGCATACCGCAGATTTAACCGACATAAGTCCAGTTCAAACAGACAAAAGTATATAGAAGCTAGAAGTAACGTTAAGAAGGAAATAGCGACAGCTAAGAGAGAATTTACGGAAACCACTAAAAAACGCATCGAAGCACAAAAACTAGGAACTCGAGTCTTCTGGAAAATCTACAACAGTGTAGTAAATAATGGGCAATCAACAATTCCCCCACTAACCAACAATCACGAGGTTGTTTGCTCAGCAACCGACAAGGTTAACACGCTTGCCAGTTGGTTTGCCTCAAACTCCACACTGGACCTTCCAATCATCCCCTACCTGACTTTCCTATGCGGACAGACGCCACACTAGACGATCTAAAAATCACCCCTGCTAAGGTGCATGCTACCATAAAAAACCTTGACACTTCAAAAGCATGTGAACTCGATCTCATCCCAGCTGTGCTATTAAAAAGCGCTCAGCCGAAGTAGCTCCAGTTCTCTCCAAACTCTACAACAAATGCCTTAATGAATCTTGCTTTCTGGGCTGTTGGAAAACTGCTTCGGCGCTATCAGTATTCAAGAATTCTGGCGAAAGAACTTACCCATTAAATTATCGCCCCATTAGCCTCCTCCCACTTTTTGTCAAAATATTTGAGATCTTAATTAACCATACTCTAGTCCATCACCTTACATATACTAAACTTTTGACTGACAAACAATATGGATTTAGACAAGCCCGTTCCACAGCAGACATCTTCACTGTAATCTCTGAGCGTATATACCATTCACTGAACAAAGCGGAGGAGAGTAGAGCGGTAGCTCTAGATATATCTAAGGCTTTTGACAGGGTATGGTATGAGGGTCTCCTCAGGAAAATCAGATCATACGGTATCACTGGTAGAATACTAAACATAATTAAATCCTTCTTAGTTAAGAGAAAAATCCAGGTTGTTCTCGACGGTCGTACATCTAAACAATATGATATAAATGCGGGAGTGCCCCAAGGGTCTATCCTTGGACATCTATTGTTCATGATATTCATAAATGACCTCACCGATAAAATTGCCTCTGAGATGGGTATATATGCTGATGACACCACGCTCTATAACACGCACGACAGGAAAACAAATGAACACATATCTAAAAAAAAAATGGCAGAAACACTAGAGGATGACCTCCAATCTGTAGGGGAATGGGGACAAAAATGGATTGTCACGTTCAATGCTGCCAAGACTAAACTAGTTTCATTCAATAATTACAAGAAACCTTCTTTACCACCTATAGCAATGGCAACGACTCATTAGCCTAATGTTCACAGGAAACATGAGTTGGAACAATTACATTGAAAGCATTGCCAGGGCCGCTGCCAAGAAGGTGGGCTCTCTCTACCGTGCTTGAAAATTACTAACACCCGAAAGTATCCTATACCTCTATAAGGCCACCATTCGCCCATGTATGGAGTATTGCTGTCACATCTGGGCTGGTGCATCTGCTGCTAGTCTCTCGCTCCTTGGCAAGGTTCAAAAGAGAGTCGCAAATCTGATAGACCCTGAACTGGCATCTAAGCTTCAGCCTCTGTCCCATCGACGAAATGTTGAATCCCTCTGCTTGTTCTACAAGTATTTTAATGGTGAATGCTCTGAGGAACTGCAAGCACTTGTGCCTCCACGACGTGAACACCCTCGACAAACCCGACAGGCTGCTAAATCCCACCCCCACACTGTAGAAATCCCTAGATATAAGATCTTTATACTCCAGTAGTTTCTTCCCGAGAACCGCTAGACTTTGGAATTCCATTCCAGGTCCCTGCTTCCCCAACTGTACTGACACGCAGAAGTTCAAGTGTAACGTGAACCGACATCTTGCTGCCCAAATCCCTACATAGTATCCCAGTAGTTGTTGCCCATGATAGTAGCCCCCTACACCAAAGTGACAATGTGCTTTGTTTCGGGTGAAAATGTAAAAAAGAAAAAAAAATTATGGATTCATAGTAAAACATGAAAAATGTACATTTTTAATGGAGAAATCATGGATAAACATGGAAAAGGTTGGATCCAGATAGATCGAGTGCGATAAAGAATATGCCTGCTCCAGAAAATATTGCGTCTTTACAAAGTTTCTTAGATTTGGCAAATTACTACAATGTATTTGTGCCAAATATGCATAAACTAAGGTCGCCTTTAAATGAACTTTTAAGGAAAGACCAAAAATGGATCTGAAAGACCAAAAATGGATCTGCGAAGAAGCATATCGGAAATTAAAGAGACTTTAACGTCGCACTTGTTTCTGGCACATTATAATCCCAAGCATGAAATTATAGTTGTAAGCGATGCCAGCTCCTATGGCATATGAGCATGCATTTTACATAAAATGGATGATGGAAAAGTGAAACCCATAGCATATTCATCCCGATCACAATTGCCAGCCGAAAAGAACCACTCACAAATTGAAAAAGAGGCGCTAAGCATTATATTCGCGGCAAAGAAATTTCATCGTTTCCTGCAAGGTAGGCAATTTCTGTTACAAACAGACCACAAACCATTATTAACGATTTTCGGATCGAAAAAGGGACTACCGCAACATACGGCGAATAGGGTCCAAAGATGTGGTACCATACTTCTGAATTACAATTTTCAAATGGGGTATGTACCATCTAAAACATTTGGTCATGCAGACGGGTTATCGAGGTTAATACCTAAGCAGAAAGAACCATTGGAAGATATGGTAATAGCAGCCATTCAAGCGGAAGTTGAAGTAAAAAATACTTTATGTGACACAATAAGAACTTCCAATAACGCTTGATGAGATTAAGAGTAAGACAGAGGTGGACGAATTTATTATACGCACGAAAGAAAGGATCAACAATAACGAACTGGATGAAGAAATTTATTCAATTAAAGGGTCGTAATTCCTGCGACATTTCAGAAAAAAATGCTCAAGGAATTCCATGTAGAACATCCAGGTATATCAAGAATGAAAAGCCTTATGTGCTCTTTCCTTTATTGGCCAAACATGGATAAGGATATAGAAGGAAAAATCAAGGAGTGTAGAGGATGCGCATTAGCTATGAAAGCTCCTCCGACTCAGTTCGGATGGTGGGCAAAACCGGATCGACCTTGGTCTAGGATTCATTTAGATTTTTGCAGGACCGCTAGATGGGTTCTACTATCTCATTGTTGTAGACAGCCTATCTCAATGGCCGGAAGTATTAAACTGTAAGAACCCCACATCCCAGGTAACTATCAACTTCCTGTATGAACTATTCGCTAGGTTTGGAGTAGTAGACTGCATTGTTACAGACAATGGAACGCAATTTATGTCTACCGAATTTAAACAATTTTGCGAGGATCATCTAATGGAGCATATAACCATTCCATCATACCACCCAAGAAGTAATGAACAAGCAGAGAAATTCGTTAACACATTCAAGAGAGCTCTGAAAAAAAGCTAGTGGGTCGCCGAGGGATAAGTCAATCAACAGTTTTTACAACTCTACAGAGTCATTTCGAATGCAAACATCGAAATGTCGAAGACACCTGCTAAGGTTATGTTCAGACGCAAGGTTAGATCGATTTTTCACAAGTTGTTACCAAACCAAGATAGGCCAAACCTAAAAAAAAAAAAAAAAACGATAATAAAAAAATGGTATAAAGTTGGCGAAAGAGTCTTCTACAATATTCACAAAAATAAGACTTTCTGGGAGTCCGCCATTGTTGAGAAACAAATAGGCAACATGGTCTACATGATTAAGGGACAAGACTTCGTGCACAAACGTCAAACTAACAATATTCGAAAAGATACTCGAACAGTGAGGTGACCAGATCGCTCGAGGAGGACATCATGGGCACAGTGTCTGATACTTTTCAGGTACTCATACCAGGGACGGCTCCGGAGAACAGAAGATCAAACAGAAAACGGAAATCAACAGATCTGATTAGGCTGAACCCAAAACAAAAACATTATTAATCCTAGACGCCATATTTTCAAAGGGGTGTTACACCGGCCTTTCTTGAACAGAGAAATTTACACCGATTGGCACTATAAATAGCGCTAGTGATTCCAACACCGGTGGGAGAGATGCGACTTCTCTTCAACTGCTAGCCGAGTGCCCAGCAGATATACACGCTTTCCTATCTTTGTACATTATTGTTAATACACTTGTTCCTTAACCGAACCTCGACTTCATTGTTCTTATTTTCACTGTTATTCCACGACACAACCCTATTTTAAGTTCACTTCTAAATTTTGCCCATATTCAGTTTAAGTTCAGTTCAATACTTTTGCGTATATCCCAATTGGGCCTTGTAATATATATTTCCATGTACAGTTTACGTCCAGTTCAATATTTTCTCCAAGTCTAATCGGCGCCCAGTACAATATTTTGCAATACCAGGGTTTTAATTAAGTTAAATATGTAGCCTATATTCAATGTACGCTCAGCAGAATAATTTGTCGAAATCGAGATAATGTTCATTTAAATATTTTGCCCGAACCCAGTTTGCGCTGAATAGCATATTTTCATTGCCCAGTTTTGCCCATATCCAGTTTATTTTCAATTCAATAATTTGTCTATGTTTAGTTATTATTAAGTCAATAATTTTCCCGTATCCTTTTTATGTTCAATTCAAAAACTTGCGTACATCCGGTTTATGTTCAATTCCATAATTTGCCTACATCCAGTTTATGTTTGAATTCAAAAATAATCTGAATATGGGCAACATATTGAATTGAACATAAATCGGATATTAGAAACTTATTGAATTGAACATAATCCAGATATGGGCAAATTATTGAATTGAAGATAAATTATTTGCCCATTTAAGTTTATGTTTAGTTCAGTAATTTGCTCATATCCAAATTATGTTCAATTCAATAATTTTAAATATGTTCAATTAAACAATTTGCCAATATCTATAATAAGCAAATATCTAGTATGTTTAATTCAATAAATTTTCTATATCCAGATTATGTTCAATTCAATAATTTGCCTATATCCAGATTATGTTCAATTCAATAATTTTTTCTATATCCAGATTATGTTCAATTCAATAATTTCTCTCTCTCTCACACACCTCTTTCTCTCTTTCTCTTTCTCTTTCTCTCTCTCTCTCTCTCTATCTCTCTCTCTATCTCTCTCTCTATCTATCTATCTAAATGTACTTTTATCAATTTCTATAGTGGCGTTCATTTTAGTCATCTAAGTGTTTCTCTGCTAACATCTATCAATTAAGAACGCCTACGCAGACCTTGAACCTGAAACTCTGAAACAGCCATTCCGCAAATATCTGTAATGAGAGAAAAATGGCTTGAGCATCTCGTTTTCCCCCGGAATTCTTGCCGCCTTCTTAGCGTATGCTTTTTTAGTTTCCTTTTCCCGCGCATAGCAAACATATTACCGCTTCCGGTTGGCGGTTGGTCAGACTCGAGTAATACAAGTAGTAATCTTATAGATTCAAGGGAGATAAATCTTCAACAAGCGTCTGATTTGGGAAAACTAAAAAAGATGGACAAATATGGGATGCCTTGGCAATACATCACAAGACTCAGGGCAAGAACCGGAAATAAATACGAAAGTGTTCTTCTTTTATCTCACATATATTACAGTGAAAACGATTTACTGTTTTTTAAATAAAAATACAATACAACTCTGTTGAATAACTATATATATATATATATATATATATATATATATATATATATATATATACAAAATAGCTTTAAAACTAACAATAACAATAGAAAACAAACAAACAAATAAATTAAATAAACATGAATATACATAAACGATCACACATATATGTATATATATATATATATATGTATATGTGTGCGCATGTGTGTGTGTACACATAGCTATATTCATATATATATATATATAAAAAAGAGGGAAAAGATCTACCTTAAACCACTAACCTAGTTCTAAAACAGATCCTTTGTTCGATAAAATGCATGCCCATTGGCTGATAGGAAGGGGCGCGGTGGATACTAGAAAGCTGATTGGCTAACTAGAAATCCTCAACATATATAAAAACAAGAAGCAACCACAAAATTCGCGCATAAGCCTGACGAATCCTACAGTGGATGAAACGCAGAATATTCAGTGTAGCTTAGTCGCCATATATATTTTATAAATTACTAACTAGCTCTACCTACGTAATGAGCACTTTTGAAGTAAATACTTAAAGTTTACGCATAAATCTATACTTTCGTATATTAAATTTATGTGAGTAAATGAAGTAGTTATATATATATATATATATATATATATATATATATATATATATATATATATACACTAGTTGGACGCCTGACATTGCCCGGTCGCACAATACGCTTAAACATGATATTTTAATTTATGCACGTTTCGTATGTATTTTTATAGAATCAATCTTCTATTGAACAGTATATATTACGAGGAATAATTGTCCCGATGGACTAATTCGCAAAAATAAAATAAAATAAAATAAAAATAATAATGATAATGTCATTTATCAAATTCCGTCTATGCTTGTTTACAATATTACGTCAGCTGATATTTGAGCTTGACGATTAATACCCTGGAAAATTCACTTCTGATTAATGGTTAGTTTTAAAATATGCAAGCGAAGAAATGATTGGCAGCGATTTTAAATGGTGCCTCTTCGTTTATCGTAAAATGAACTCATTAATTAAAAAAAAAATTAAATGGTGAGGTACACATGGACTTGAACAGGAGATCATTCGATTTGCAGTCGACTGCTCTAGCACTGAGCTATATCTGCAGATGTCAATAATTCTGTTTTGTTTGTTTGGTTTTTTTATAAGAAGAACTGATTTGCTAAGATTTTATTATCTTATTTAGGGTTTTTCGATTTTCGATTTTCGATACTTATCGGATGAATTTCTGTACAAAACATTTCTAAGAACACTGCCAGACATATAAATTACCATTGTGTGAAATTTGCAAAAAAAAAAAAAAATAGGTTCAGCCGTTTCGGAACCTATAAGGAAGGAACTCACACACACAAAGGAGCTTTTATATAATAGTAGAGATAGAGATAGAGATATATAGTACAACATCAAGATGTATGCATAATTGGCATAACTAATTATCACACAGTTTATGATAAATTACAGTTCAGTGTACTTTATTTGTCATTTTATATATATATATATATATATATATATATATATATATATATATATATATATGTATATATATATATATAATAAACCTTTTCGCAATAGTTATACAATAGTTTTGTCTATATAAACAGCAAATAATTAAAGTTATTTAATAAAGCGAAATGAATAAATTACCAAACCCTTTCCTTAATTTTTATATGTTCATTGATTTTCTCAAGAGAGATAAGTTAAATTAATAATATTAAGTTTTGAAATTACAATAGATTTATATTCCAATGTAAGTTATTGTTACGGTCCCGTACGTGTCAGCAAAAAAAAAAAAAAATCCAAATCGGTAATTAGTGGAAAATATATATATATATACATATATATTGAACAGAAAAGCAAACGAAGAGTGTGGATGTATATCAGTCCTACACCCACGGATGCAAGATTCGAGCATAATTGGTAGGCCAACGCCAAGAGATGTCTGTTTAATGAGTGGGAGAGTTCATTATTATCAGTAGGGTGGCCATACCAGAAGAGATATATATTTAGAAAATACTTAAGGGTTAGATCAATAGTTACCGCAAGTAATTGGGGGGGTTGTATATTAACACTTATTATTATTGGCCCACAAGGAGCTTTCACACAGGTCTTCAGAGGTCTTTCCCTGAAAATAGCCTCTGGTGTTCCCTGGAAGCTGAGTGACAACAAGTCTCCCCAGGTTTCCAGTACTTTCCACCTCTTTCGATAACATTTGCAAATAAATTTGAATTATCGCAGCAACTGCTTGCCATTGATTTCTCGTTTGGCGGCAGCTATTGGTCTTTGCTGAGATTTGAGTGGCAACAAGTTCTCTCCGTACTTATTCGGCTGAGGTCTGGTCAGTTCATCGGCCTTTTCTTCCTCCTTGACTCTATTTGGTTATTTGATTTCGCTCTTTGGGGGTCTGGTTGGGTAAGAGAACTTATAGATATGCGGTTTCAGTGTTCTTGGTTCCATGTAGTGTTTCATGTTTTGTCTTTGCAGCAGTTTGTCTTGGCCGCACTTGTTCCTCCTGTGTGTTAGTTTCCACATTCAAGGAGTTTTCTTAATATTTCAGCTGTTTTCGTGATTGTTGTTCGTTGTATGTTTCCAGACCTTCCTTTGATTTCAATTTCTCCTATTCTTTTTTCAAAGTTTTGGGGGGTAGTTCCTAGTGCTCCGACTATTATAGATATTATTTTGATTTTCTTCATCTTCCATATCCCTTTCAGCTCTCTGGCTAGCTCTGTGTATTTGCACCGTTTCTCCTTTTCTTTGATATTCACCCTGTGGACAGCTGGAACAGTAAAGTCTACGATTTGACAGGATTTTTCTTTCTTGTTAATTGTCACGACATCCGGTCTTCTTGCTTGGATGGGTTTATCAGTTTATAGGACTTTGTGATTGTCGTTTTTAAGTACTGTTACCGGCTTATGTTTGTACTACTTGTCTGTGCGTTTGAAATGCAGTTGTTTGCATAATTCCCAGTGAACTACCCTTCCCACTTGGTGGTGTCTGTCCTTGTATTTATTTTGGGCCAGTTTGCTGTATTCACTTATTATATGGTTTATCGTCTAGTCTCTTTGTCCACAGAGTCTGCATTTTCTGTTTTCTGATGTGTTGTCCATTTCTGCTTTGATGTGGTTGGTTCTTATCGAGTTGTCCTGTGCTGCAGTTATTAGGGATTCAGTTTCTCGACTCATGTGTCCTTTTCGCATCCATGTCCAAGTGTTTTCGTTATTTTCATCTTTTGTTATCCTTATGCATATTCAGTGTAGTTGCTTCTCTTTCCACTATTCTTTTCTTGTCTTATCCTTTGTCTCTCTGTTTTATTGATTTTTTTCGTGTCTCTCGGTGCTATGATTATTCTTTCAGTGTTTTGTATTAACTATTTTTCTAGTTCTTCTATATCTACCAGCCCCACCCTGCCGTCTTTCATTTTTACGTAGAGTCGGTCAACATCATCCTTCGGATGTAGTGCGTTCTTCATGGTCATGAGTTTCCTGGTCTTTTGATCGATTTGTCTCAGTTCTTCTTTAGTCCATCCTATGAACGGTCCAGAGCATCCTACTAGTGGTACTTCCATGTATTTATGCCTTTTATTATGTTTCTGCTATATAATTTGGTTTCGAGAAGTCTTCATGTTCTCCTGAGGTATTCGTATCCATTTCTCTCTTTCATTTCTGTTGCTTTGATGGTGCCTGCTTCCAGTACTCCTAGGTATTTATAGGCGTCTTGTTCCACTATGGCCCTCATCTCAGTTTGATTGAGTAGTTCCCTGCCTTCTGTCGTCTCTAGTTTTCCCTTTCTTATAATTAGTAGTGTGCACTTTTCCATATAAAACTCCATTTGGATATCCTAGCTAAAGATCCTGGTGGTATTTATTAATGTCTCTAGTTCATTTTTTTAATATCTCAAGCTCATTTTTGCTCCTTGCGAAAAGTTTCAGATCGTTCATGCACATCAGGTGGTTTATTTTTTCCTCCGTGTTAGAGAACTTGTAACCGGCTTGGCAGTTTCTCAGTATATTGTTCAGGGGCGTCATGGTTATTATTATTATTGTTATTATTATTATTATTATTATTATTATTATTATTATTATTATTATTATTATTATTATTATTATTATTTACTCACTAGGAGTAGTCACACATTTTTTTAAGAACAAATTGTGGTGTTCACTGAAGTCTGAGTGACAAGAATTTGTGTTATCGCAGCAGCCGCTTACCATTGATTTCTCGTTGGCGGGAATTGATCTTCATTGGTATTTTGGTGGTAATAAGCCTTCTCAAGGTCCCAGTCCTCTCTGCACTCAGCCAGCGGAGGTCTGGCTAGTTCTTCCTCTCCTCAATCTTTCCATCCTCCTTGACCCTCATTTTTTGGTGTGGTGCCCATTCATGATTACACTCACAAAAAAAAGGGGGCGTATCTCGCAATTAGACAGTTTCAGTTTTCATGATTGCATGCGATAGTCCTTTGTGTTTTGCACCTGTAGCCGTTTTTTAGTCCAGTTTGTGTGTAGTTTATGTGTTGTGTTAGTCCCCACATTCAAGGGGTTTCCTTAATATTTCTGCAGTTTTCATTATTGAAATTCTTTGTATCTTCTCGGCCATCCTAATTCCAATCTCTCCCATTCTTTTTTCAGATTTTTCCAGTATCGTTCCTAGCGCTCATACTATTACTGGTATTATTTTCTTTCTTCATTTTCCAAATCCATTTGAGCTCTCTGGCCAGTCCCGTGTATTTGCCCCAATTATCAGTCTTCTTGATCTTTACTTTGTTTCTGCTGGAACTGCAAAATCTACAATCTTGCAAAACTTTTCCTTCTTGTTAACTATTATGACATCCGGCCTTCTGGCTTCGATGAGTTTATCCGTTTGTATATCCACGTTCCTTAGGATCTTGTGACTTTCATTTTCCAGTACTGCTGCCGGTTTGTGTTCATACCAATTGTTTGCATAATTGTCAATGTATTGCTTTCCCCACTTGATCGTGTCTATTTTTATATTCTTTTGGGGCTTATTTGCTGCATTCACTTATTATGTGGTTTATTGTTTCGTCTCTTTGTCCGCAGAGTTTGCATTTACTGTTTTCTTGTGTCTTTGATGTGGTTGGTTCTAATTGTGTTATCTTATGCAGTTGTTATTAGTAATTCAGTGTCTCTGTTTAGGTGGGATGTTCGTCGTAGCCCACACACGAGCTAAGTTTGTCAACAGAATGTCGACTCTCGTAAAGAGAAAAAATTAAATTAAATATTTTTTACTTTCCACGAGTTTGCAATTGAAACTTTTATGTTTATGCACACATTTTGTTTTCGTGAGTTCCTTTTTATTCCTTTCATCAGTGTTTTCTGAACATTTGCTTGGTTTAATTCAGCTTTCCATCGAGATTTCTTTTGAATGTCGAGGATATTTTAAATTCGAGTGACTTCTGTGAGTTTTAAATCCGATGTCGCCACTGTTATAGCCTGTTAAGAGTTGCAAAGAAAAGCAGAACGCCAAAATAAAGTAACAACAGGTATTGCAAAGCATAGTATAGATGTGTTGCTCATCGTAGCTGACGAACGAACTAGGTTGGTCCACGAACTAGGTTGGATATCGACTGGTTATATATTTGTTTCCCATGAAACAAAATGTGACACAAGGTCGGTTTAATGTGGGAGATAACCAGCT
>NC_136496.1:90534217-90539217 GCF_053919585.1 Euprymna scolopes
AATCCCACTCTCTAAACAACTGCTACATTGAACCAAAAAGAAGAGCAAATCAACATCATTCGAAGCAGCAGTCGCCGCAGGTTTTCCTTCTCCTAGAGAGGTTGCCGTCACCACGGCTTACGGGAGGCCTCTCCACCCACCATGCCATTTGACCCATGACTGGGACTTAGGTTGCTGGGCACTAGAGCATACTCCACACGTGTGTGGGTCATGTATGCAGCAAATGACAGGGCCTAAGCTCCTCTGGGGGTTTCTGTCAGGGTTGCCTCATCCTTAGCCTTTAGTTAAAAGAACCTTGGCCCACAAAAGGACACCAGATACTTAAAAGTTAAGAAACTAAGGTTTAAGCTTATCTTTTAGTTTAAAGCTTTTCATATTCAGATTGGAAACATTTGTGAAAGAGATCAATAGATTGGTTACGAGACACAACAGGGAATAAGTAACCAAAATCATCTTTGTGAATCACTAAAAGGAAAAAGCCCTACATCAATAGGCCACACCTGAAACTACTGCATAGACTACACTCCCTTTACGGGTTTTGTGATTACCAGGCGGATGACGTCAGCCCAGATAAAACTTTTCATTTCAACATTTTTATTGTTGACATGGCAACAAATATAGAAGAATGCAAATGTACTCAGCTCATCTTTACGTACAGTTAACACTAACCAACAACCTACCCAGATGACACCATTTTAGCCTGACGATTTCTTACGGAGATGAAACGCGGAAGGTTATGTATAGCTTAATTGCCATATATTTTCATAATCCTCTCTCTCTCTCTCTCCATATATATATATATATATATATATATATATATATAAATATATATATATATATATATATATATATATATATATATATATATATATATATATATATATATATTTATATATATAACAAATCGACAATTAAAATAAAATAGGATTATTTTTTCGGGGAACCGATAAAATTAAATAAATATAAAATAATAGAACCACGTAAAGTAGAACTGAGATCCAGAAGTCAAGAAACGGACAATGACCACAAATAAATTTGATGTTTCTAATTTTGTTCGTATTATTTGGAATCATCGGACTATTGTTCTCAGATTGAGTGTCATTTTAACAAGGTTTTGGCCGATGTAACCTCCGACTTTCTTCAGGTGTATCTTGTCAAACTCAGGAATGTTTCTATCGAACTCGTGAATTTGGACAAAATTTCGAACCTTTTATTTACTTCACGGGAGTAGCATGCTCTTGTTCCGTCAGCCATGACTTGATAGATCTTTTAATTAATTCGCGATTGTATTTTTCAGTCGCCTGCACTTAGAACTGAACCATTCAACCTTCAGGAGAATATCACTTTTACAATTGAGTTTTTCCAAGTGTTCTAGACACTGTGCCACGAGTCTTTGCGGACAAGATACAGCTGAAGAAGATCGGAGGTTACATCGACAGAAACGTTGTTAAAATGACACTTAAGATGTGAACAGTAGGCTGAACAATCCAAATAATACAAATAAATTCGACTTACAATTCGAAAATTACCACTGACGATCGCGGGAGCAATAACACATATTTATAGGAGACAATTATGTAACAGTATTATGTAATTATGTATTAAAAACGTATTATTATGTATTAAAACGTATTATTATGTATTAAAACGTATTATTATGTATTAAAAACGTATTATTATGTATTAAAACGTATTATTATGTATTAAAACGTATTATTATGTATTAAAAACGTATTATTATGTATTAAAAACGTATTATTATGTATTAAAACGTATTATTATGTATTAAAACGTATTATTATGTATTAAAAACGTATTATTATGTATTAAAAACGTATTATTATGTATTAAAAACGTATTATTATGTATTAAAACGTATTATTATGTATTAAAACGTATTATTATGTATTAAAAACGTATTATTATGTATTAAAAACGTATTATTATGTATTAAAAACGTATTATTATGTATTAAAACGTATTATTATGTATTAAAAACGTATTATTATGTATTAAAAACGTATTATTATGTATTAAAACGTATTATTATGTATTAAAAACGTATTATTATGTATTAAAAACGTATTATTATGTATTAAAAACGTATTATTATGTATTAAAAACGTATTATTATGTATTAAAACGTATTATTATGTATTAAAACGTATTATTATGTATTAAAACGTATTATTATGTATTAAAAACGTATTATTATGTATTCAAACGTATTATTATGTATTAAAACGTATTATTATGTATTAAAAACGTATTATTATGTATTAAAAACGTATTATTATGTATTAAAAACGTATTATTATGTATTAAAACGTATTATTATGTATTAAAAACGTATTATTATGTATTAAAAACGTATTATTATGTATTAAAACGTATTATTATGTATTAAAACGTATTATTATGTATTAAAAACGTATTATTATGTATTAAAAACGTATTATTATGTATTAAAAACGTATTATTATGTATTAAAAACGTATTATTATGTATTAAAACGTATTATTATGTATTAAAAACGTATTATTATGTATTAAAAACGTATTATTATGTATTAAAAACGTATTATTATGTATTAAAAACGTATTATTATGTATTAAAACGTATTATTATGTATTAAAACGTATTATTATGTATTAAAAACGTATTATTATGTATTAAAACGTATTATTATGTATTAAAACGTATTATTATGTATTAAAAACGTATTATTATGTATTAAAAACGTATTATTATGTATTAAAAACGTATTATTATGTATTAAAACGTATTATTATGTATTAAAAACGTATTATTATGTATTAAAAACGTATTATTATGTATTAAAACGTATTATTATGTATTAAAACGTATTATTATGTATTAAAAACGTATTATTATGTATTAAAACGTATTATTATGTATTAAAAACGTATTATTATGTATTAAAAACGTATTATTATGTATTAAAACGTATTATTATGTATTAAAACGTATTATTATGTATTAAAAACGTATTATTATGTATTAAAACGTATTATTATGTATTAAAAACGTATTATTATGTATTAAAAACGTATTATTATGTATTAAAAACGTATTATTATGTATTAAAACGTATTATTATGTATTAAAAACGTATTATTATGTATTAAAAACGTATTATTATGTATTAAAACGTATTATTATGTATTAAAAACGTATTATTATGTATTAAAACGTATTATTATGTATTAAAACGTATTATTATGTATTAAAAACGTATTATTATGTATTAAAACGTATTATTATGTATTAAAAACGTATTATTATGTATTAAAAACGTATTATTATGTATTAAAAACGTATTATTATGTATTAAAACGTATTATTATGTATTAAAACGTATTATTATGTATTAAAAACGTATTATTATGTATTAAAACGTATTATTATGTATTAAAAACGTATTATTATGTATTAAAAACGTATTATTATGTATTAAAACGTATTATTATGTATTAAAAACGTATTATTATGTATTAAAACGTATTATTATGTATTAAAAACGTATTATTATGTATTAAAACGTATTATTATGTATTAAAAACGTATTATTATGTATTAAAAACGTATTATTATGTATTAAAAACGTATTATTATGTATTAAAACGTATTATTATGTATTAAAACGTATTATTATGTATTAAAACGTATTATTATGTATTAAAAACGTATTATTATGTATTAAAAACGTATTATTATGTATTAAAACGACTTACGCTACCAAGGAAAAAAGGAAAGTTAAGGAATCTGATTGCATCTGATTTGAGGAACTTTGGAGTTTTCTCTGTATTTTTCTCTCCTTAGATGAGGATCGATATCGATCTTTGCCCTTGGAGAAAAGGAAGTATTCTATACTGGCGCGGATATACCCCAAGATTGGGTTCAGAGAGAATTGCTAACCAAATGCTTCCATGGACACCTGAGGGAAAAGGAAGCAGGGGAATACTAAACATGAATTGAAAACAGACAACTGAGAGAGATTTGATTGCAACGAGAAGAAACTTGGGAGTGAGGGGGAGGGACGCTGTGGATCTTGCTTCAGATCGAAAACGTTTGACTGTCGAAAGACATGGGAGTTCCTAAGTATAAGTAAATAAGTTAGATGAAGTTGATTTGGAGTAGTGATGGGATAATTTCAATATATTTCCCGATTCCGATACAATTGTCGATTCTGTTTTAAAATTTCCGATTCCGATACAATTACCGATTCCGATTTTTTTTTTTTTAATCAATAAATATTTTTCTATGGAGTTGTTTTTTTTTTTCCTCGGGGGAGGAAGGCGGATTATCGTAAATAGCTGTATAATATTTACACATATTTGTGGTAATATAAAATGCCCTTGTGGGTATAAGGACTCTGTAGATTTTAGTTTTATTGGAAGTTCAAATTATGTAATATGTAAATTATTTTATTAGTAATACAAATAATGGAAAATTAAGTTTTAAACAAAGGTAAAAAAAAAAAAAAATGAAAAAAGTGATTTTTTGCATCGGAAAATAAGCAACAAATCTTCCAATTCCGATACCACCAAAAGTTCCGATTTTTTCCGATTCCAATTAATCGGCTTAGCACTGATTTGAAGAGCAATTTTTCTTAGTTTTTTTGTTTTTTTTTGTATACTGTTTACTATCGATGGCCGATTTCTCTGTCTCTATTACATGACGGCTGGATGTGCTTAAGCTAAAACATCACAGGGTCTCTCCTTGCGATATGACGTTCAGTAATGACTATTAAGAGCCCGAGAATGTCTTCACAACTCCAATATCTCTCTCATCAAACTCTAAATATGTCGTTCTTTTATAGAGAGTTCTCGCTACTTCATTTTTTTTCACAACAAACATTACGAATTGGCGCCAAAAAATAAAAGAATAAAAAAATAAACTAAAAAGATAAAAAAAAAAAAAAAGACGCACCGATAATTTTATATGTCGTTTTTACAAAGTCGGGGAAAAAAGTTTTA
>NC_136496.1:90541717-90549217 GCF_053919585.1 Euprymna scolopes
GAAAGCCTTTTACTCCAATAGTTTCTTCCCCAGAACTGCGGGTCTTTGGAACTCCCTTCCGGGATTCTGCTTTCCCAACTGCAATGATATGCAGAAGTTCAAGTGTAATGTTAACAAACATCTTTCTACTCTTCTCCCTTCATAATGACCCCGCTAATTAAGTCCCTAATAGTAGCACCCTGCTTCAAAGTGGCACTGTGCCTTGTTTGGGGTGAAAATTGAATTAAGAAAAAAAAAAAAAATCCCAACAATGCTTGAAAGTTGAAGACAAACGATTTCAGTTCAGAGCAGCCCAATGATGGCTGACACTGATCATAACCGCCAGTAACTGCCAGTGGCAAACCCACCAGTACCTGAAAATAATCGCTCCAAGCCAATACTAATAGCCATTAAGCCTCAGTGATGACAGTAATAGCCAGTGACTGCTGCTAGTTGTAATTGACAGAAAGTCAGATGATTTTATTTTAACCATATCAGCCGTTGACTGCTATTTTCCAGGGCTAACAACCGTAATTTAATCTGTTTTCAGGGTGTATCGAATCAATTCTGGCTTTATTTCATACTTCTAAGGGGCAGCGCCGGTACACGGGTCCTGCTATTATATAATATTATACTTACTAAGAGTTTTCACACAGGCAATCACCAAAGATTTCTATGTTAACAACCTGTGGTGTTCCTGTAGAGTCTAGTTGACAACAAGTCTCCCTAGATTTCCAGTACACTCCAGCTTCCCTCACCCTCATCTTTTTCTGACTTTATCTTTGCAGGTTCATCCACCCGTCTTTATATTTTCTTCCTTCTGTTAACCTTTTTGTTTTCATTTTACAACTATTAATACTAAATTATTACTTTTATTTGTGTCCGCCCTATATTCTCTCTCTCTCTCTCTCTCTCTCTCTCTCTCTCTCTCTCTCTCTCTCTCTCTCTCTCTCTGTATTACTAACTTTTTTCTACTTTTTTACACAAGATTCGCCGCATTATTTCTTCTTCACTTCTTCTTCTTCTTCTTCTTCTTCTTCTCCTCCTCCTCCTCCTACTACTACTACTACTACTCCGTCTTTTTCTCTATTTCTTCAACCTCTTCTACGTTTTCTTCTTTTTTTCCTACTTCTGTTCTCTTTTTCTTCTGCTTTTACCTCGTTTTCTACTTTATTTTCTCTGTTTTCTTCTTTATTTCCATTTCTCTTTTTCTCGAATTTCTTCTTTTTTCTTTCCTCTCCTCCTCCCACTACCACTACTACTACTACTACTACTTGAACTTCTTTATTTCTCGCCTCTCATAACTTCTTCGCTATTTTTTTTCTTTTCATCATAGTTGGCATAAATATATATCACCGTGTTCTCTCTATTTTCACACACTCTCTCTCTCTTTCTTTTTTATTCCCTCGTGTAGGATTCCCTCCTCTCTCTATCTTCCAGCCTCTCTTTTTTTAAGTCCCCTTCTCCCCCGCCGTGTTCACCGTTTTTCTTCAAAAAACTGTTACCGTTGCAGCGCAGCAGAAATGTTCTAAGTGAAACTCAAACAAATTGCGAGTTCATTTTGAAAATAATCATCTCTCCCATCCTCTACCATCCTCAGCCGGAAGCAGAACAAGCCTCCTTTGATCTTGTCAGATCAAAGGGAGATAACGAAAGAAAGAGAGGAAAAAACATCTTTTTTTTTTCGACAACACCGACGACATACTCTCTTGCCCGATCTCATCCTATGTCCCCATTTCTTCACTTCGAACTCTCTCTCTCCATATATATATATATATATATATATATATATATATATATATATATATATATATATATATATATATATATATATATATATACCCATTTGTTGTTCGATCTCTTTGTAGTCGCCGCCAGTTTCTCAACCTCATTTCCTATTGATCTCTCGATTTTATCAACCACGGATAAAGCGTTCCACTTTCTTAACCGCTTCTAAATTCGAACAACTTCCACCCCCGCCCCCAATCGCCCACCTATCTCTTTTGCCCACCTATTTATTCATTCACAACATAATTCATCATCGTCCACAGCCTCGCACCCCACTTCCTTCTTTTACCCATTCTCTCTCCTTTTCTTTCTCTTTTTCTTTCTCCTTCCTCTCCAATTTCTCTTCCTTCTCTTTCCCACCCCTCTCTCATTCTCTCTTTTTATCTATGTATCCCCCATCACTTTCACTCTGTGCATAAAACATTCACGACCCACTCGTTTGAATACTCTACACTGTCTACTGTCTACGTGCGAATTTGACATTTATGAGTTGTTTGTTAATTCTCTTCCTTTCCGTGGTAATTGTTTACTGGCCCGGATGTAAAAGGCTTAGCAAATGGAGTCAAAAGTGGGAGGAGTTGTCTCCTCCTACACTGATGATTGCGAAAGCATGAAACACTATATGTCGGATATGCATGCATAACGTAATAGCTACTATTTCATGTTGCAGCAAACATGTCTTCATAGTTCAGATGAAAAAGCTAAACGTAAGCTAAACGTTTTGGTTCGATTCTCCGTGGTGACACACGAGTCATTTTGTTTTTAACCCTTGAAATCATTACTATATATTGGCTCAGTATAATATAATAATGATTACGAAATCTGCATTAATCAAAATGTATTTAAGCGCATTTACGACCGAATAATACTGGGCGTCCTGATATATATATATATATATATATATATATATATATATATATATATATATATATATATATATATATATATATATATATATATATGCGTACTAGCCAGGCTCAACATTGCTTAACTTCGGTTCGGTGATCTGGCGAGAACCGGTGTGTCAGCGTGATTGTGCCGTATGTATGCTGTATGCACATCAGGAAAAGCGCCCCACACCTTTCACATGCGCAACCGGAAGAGGATCCGGGGTATAAAATGGTGAGACTTGATAATCAAAAACGAGTGTGCACATGTACGCTCTCTTGCAGGATCCAGAGAGAGGACTGATAATTGGTAAATGAAAAAGGATCGTCCTCAGATTCGATTCAAAGTCTCGAGTAAAAGACTTATGAAAGAGTTCGTTATTAGACTTTGGAAGCTGAAAGGCACTTGCTGACTAGTGCGATCCACCGAAACACCAGGTCACCAGCAACGTCAGAAGAGGCGAGGATAAACTCCGCCAATTGTGGTAAGAGAAGCGAACCCGACATAAAGAACGACTGCGTCATTCGCTACCAGTCACCCTCTTCAGTGAACGGAACCAAGACCAAAGGTGATCTTTGGACGCCAATGAATGCAACACTACATTAACGTTGTCGGAGTCCACAACAAAATGATGGTAACACATAAGTATAAATAAATAAAACAATGTCATTTTTTTTTTAGTTGGATAATGCCGTCCATTGATGTTTTTAATATTATTATGCTTGTTTATTATTTATAAACTTTTTGTACGGAGCGATTTCGTTGTCGTTTGTTTTCGTATTCGTACGTTTAATAACTGAACTAATGGCGGCCATATTTGTTGTAATTGAAGAAAACGCTCTGGGGTGGGAAAATAATTACCGATTTTGTAAACAGCTTCTCTCGACAAGCGTGTCAACAAACTTGTTCAAATAAAATCATGGACATTGACGTCAAAGGAAAAGAAAGCGGATCGTCACTCAATAAACGATACCTGACATTCGGATGAGTTTATGTCTTTTTTTTTTCTTCTTTTTTGTTTCGTTTTTGTTTTTGTTTTCCAATCCTTTTGCTGCTATTTCATAGCATTAAATTGAAATATATATATATATATATATATATATATATATATATATATATATATATATATATATATATATATGCGTGTGTTTGTGTGTGTGTGCGCGTGCGCGTACGTGCGTATGCGCAGGGGTGCGTGTGAGGAATAAAGCACGCGTTATCTCATCAAAGGAGATGTGAAGACAAGACGCATGGAAAAGACGAAGCGAGAAACAAATTAAACGCGCGTGAGTGTAAAAACTTTGTTCGTCTACTGGTATATCTTCAAATATTTATCCATATTGCACATTTCTGTGTAATCAATTACTTTCATACAGTATTTTTTAATTACATATATATATATATATATATATATATATATATGTGTGTGTGTGTGTGTGTGTGTGTGTGTGTGTGTGTGTGTGAAAATGTATGCAAAAATGAATACGAAAAGTATAAAACCTTATAACTTTTCTTTATCCGTTTTCTATTGCTGATACAAAATGTCATAATGAAAAAAAAAAAAGTTAAACTATTTTTACACATTTATTTTCGGTCGTACCTTCGGTTTTCTTCCGTGTAATGGATATATATAGGGGCAATAACTTTCGAAAATATCGGCGAAAAAAGCGACCCCTTCCTGTAGAAAAGTGCCCAGTTGAGGGTGAAGGCATAAATGTTTTTGGCCAATTTTTCGATATTTGTCGTCCGAAGGCGGGGGGGAGGGGCTTCAAAATGATACCAATCACGTGAAAATCCATCGCCTCTGTCAAAAGTTTTAGGCAGACGTACATACATACATTTACACAAACAGGTGAGATTTATATTACAGACTAGTCTGGGTGTCCGTTGTCCGGGTGTTTGGAGGTGTGTATTGAGCAAAAAAAAAAAATTGTAAGAGGCAGGCAGGCTCGAAATCAAGGAAAAGAAAGTGAATAAAAAAAAACGTGACGCTTTAGTTGTTGCGCCCATCGCTAAACCGGAAGTGACGTGGGTTTGAATTAAGGCTAGAAAATCAAAAAGAGGCGAAAAAAAGCGAACTCTCCCTGTAGAAAAGGTCCCAGTTGAGGGTAAAGGAATTAATATCTTTGGCCAATTTTATCTATATTTTTCGTCCGAAGTCTCGGGCTCCAAAATGATACCGATCTCGTGAAAATCCGTCGGCTCTGTCGAATGTTTTTGCGAGACATACATACATACATACATACATACATACATACATACATACATACATACATACATACATACATACGTACATGATGATTGCAACGTCTCAGTCACTGAAAGTCCATGAGCCCGAAGATAAACTTTTTTTTCTTTTAGTCCTGCCAGCGAATTCACACGCTCAAGCAGACTTGACATTGAAGACGGTCCTTGGCAGACGTGTTTTAAATATTCTCTCCAGTGCTTTTTCTGTGCACATTTGAACTTTTCTTTTAATAATTTTGAACTCATTCCATTTTTGATTTTTTCCAAGGAATTCTGCCTTTTAGATCATTTTGGACCATCTTCCAGTTACGCGATTCCTTTGGAACTTACCTGTTGGATTGGAAGTTTTTAATTCGACCGTGTTTGGATTTTACCATTCTTGGATTTTTTTACCCTTCACCGGACTATCCATTCATGTGAAATCTTTTTATCATTTTTTCTTTTACCTCCTATTCCCTTACCTCACCTTTTTTTTTAACCAAGTAAGATCTGTGACTTATTTGTGGTTTCATTAAATACTTTTAAATGCAAAATCCGATCCCGCATTTTGCTAATTCCTACCCTCTAATAAGAAGGAAAATATTTCTTCGAAACTCCGCGGATTAAGGACTATCCACTTATCTTGTGCTACCTTTTTAAAATTAAATATCTTTTAACTCTTTTTCAAGATGTTTTTTAACATGTTTTATTAATCATTTGTTCATATATATATATATATATATATATATATATATATATATATATATATATATATATACACGCACATACATACCCATAAACATTCACACATGCACACATCCATACATACATACACAATACATATAATATATACATACAAACATATACAAACATATACATACACACATGTACACACATATACATATATATGCATACACATATATCCAAACACATGCAAATACATACGCACATATACATACATATTCACATACATATACTTACACATGTATGCACATTTACATACGTACACATAAAGTTACCTACATATACCTACACATACATATATATGCACTTATACGCATACATATATATGCATATATACATATACATACATACACACAAGTATATATATAGTTATATACATACAAACACACATAAACATATATACACAAAAAATAAATAAATAAAAATATACACACACATACATATACAAATAGATATACATACACATACATACACTAGTACATTTATTAACATACATACATACATACATACATACATACATATATATATACATACATACATACATACACATATGCATATATAGAATGATGGAAGATCAATTATTACATGTTTCCAGCATTTCAGGGCTGCACACGTGACAATTTTTCCATCGCCACGGACAATTTTTTATAGACAAATGCCTGAGGAAGTATTTGTATAAAGATGATGTTACAGAGTTTTAGCTTTGTACGACAGCTAAGTCTCTCTCTCTCTCGGTTCAAAATGTTGAGATCCAGCAACAAGCATGAGCAAGATAGCCAGCAACAAGTCAAACTGCAGACCAGCTTAATGCGGGTACTGCTCTCCCGCTTTATGTTTTTTTTAGATCAGAAATTTGCTTCACCCAGAGGGGTTGCTTTAACAAGGCTTTTGGGAGTCCTCTCCCCCCCCCCCACACACACACCTCGAAATAAACATATACACGTACACATACAAGCATGCATACATATAGATGCACGCAAACATACATACGCAAGAACACACACAAACACACATGACAACATGCACATACACACATACATGCATACATACACGTATGTACATACATATGCACATACACATACACGTACATGTAGAATATACATAAAAGAGCATTCATGATGACGATGATGATGGTTGTTACGAACGGGTGAAGTCAACGTGAATAAAAGAGTAAAACAATCCAAAATACACAGCACATAGAATAGAGAGATGCTCGCTTCGCTGCTAGTACAGCTTTTAAATTGAATATGCGTTCATAACGGCACAAATCCTCAACGTTCATTACGACGATGATAATGGTTGTTACAAATAGGTGAATTCAACATAACGGCACAAATCCTCAACTCTTTTATTCATGTTGAATTTACCTATTTGTAACAACCATTATCATCGTCGTAATGAACGTTGAGGATTTGTGCCGTTATGAACGCATGTTCAATTTAAAAGCTGTACTAGCAGCGAAGCGAGCATCTCTCTATTCTATGTGCTGTGTATTTTGGATTGCTTTACTCTTTTATTCACGTTGAATTCACCCGTTCGTAACAACGTACATACATACATATATACATTTAGAAGACAGGTGAGATTTATATTATAGATAATTGTGCTTACGATGTTTCTTCTTAATTATTACATAATTACATTAAATATCCATTACAAAAACAATATCCAGTTGACCCTTACAGAATGAATTTTTTTTTCTGAATTTTAGATACTATACATCTGACACATCACCTGTAAAGACAATACCAGCATTTTGGTGGTCTATTTGGTAGGTTTTTTACTTTTACAGACAGACATGTACCCCTTGTATAATAGATAATTCCGTTTTACATGCTTCAATATTTCTCCTCGATCACTAGAGATGTATGTGTG
>NC_136496.1:90551717-90564217 GCF_053919585.1 Euprymna scolopes
CTTATTTGTGGACCCTATTACAGGGTAATTAAAAGTTTCTATTAGAGATATCCAGCATTATTATGTTAGTGGAACATAGAATTTCGAGATTTTAATGTGATGTTCTCGTGTCATCCTGTACACAGAATCAGTTCCTCTTTTGCACCAAGTTTCATCTCGTTAAGTGCTCGTCCAAATTGAGACATCGGTCTTCGTTAGATCACTGAAATAAGCAACTGTGAGTCTGGCCAATAGCATATGGGTGACCATTTGGGAACACTAAGTGTTCTATATATCCAGGTAAGCAGGTGTGTATAATACCTCACGGAATTGAACGTTGCTGCTGTGCACCATTCCAAGTCACCCTTGGGCAAAGTGAAGCTGTGTTAGTCACCCTCTGATATTCTGGAGGGTTGTCATATAGGGAGTATGCGGAGTTCCTCAGCTGTGGCAAAGGAAATATATTTAAGAAAGGAGAGTCTCTTTTTTTAAACGTATAGAGGAACACCTGTACGGCAATTGTCTAATGATGGCACCACAAACAAAATACTGGCTTCCAATCTGTTATGAGCCAGCAAGGACGGAGAGTAAAGCTCAAAAATTGTCATTAGAATGGTCATGTCAGCGCGTAATATTATCTAAATAGCGAAACATACTAATATACTAAAAGAAGGAAGGTACTATTTATAGGAGCGTTTGTTTTTGTAAATAGAATAATTTTCTTAGTAGTACTGGATGGAACGCCAAATTTGTTGTCCTAAAGAAAACAACACTACAGCTTTATTTTAAAACTTTTATTGAAAAAAATCAATTCAAGTAACTTGATTATGTAGTAGTGCTGACATCTACTCAGTTTAGCCGCCTTCAGCCTCAATCACCGCCTTGATACGGGTCAAGAACTGGGAGCATGCCTTTTCCACAAGCGCCGGCGGAAGCTCGGTGAATAGTGATGATCATACTAGCTTTGGTTTTGTGAGAGGTCATGTTGGTGAGTTTCTCGACGTATGACCAAATGAAGTAGTTCAACGGGTTCACATCGAGGGGAGAGGCGGGGGCAGTGAGAAAGGGGTACAAACTCGTAGCATATCTTCTGAAGCCAACCCTGGATATCTTTGGACTTGTAGGCCGGCACCGAGTCCTGCTGTCACATCCAGGGTTTGCCAGTGGCCACCTGATTACACCAGGGGATTACCACACTCTTCAGCACATCCAGGTACACTTGGATGTTGACTTTCAAGTCGACTTCGAAGATGTGCGTGGCATGATGTGACCCTCACTACGCTCTAAACTAAGGAAAGCTAGAGATAAAAATAGCTTAGGCAGGATAAATTTTCCGAAATTAGCACAAACGTGGATTTATTTTTTCTACCGTAGAAGTCAGAAGAACTTTATTTAAGTAATATACTTAATATCTACAATTACCATATGCTCGCTTGAATTAATAAAGAGGCCTCGTTGATATCTCTACCAAACAACTGGATATAGCTTATAATTAACTGTTACTATAATTGTAACTGAAATCTACAGTGATCTTAGCTGCGTCACTAGGACTATTTTCTGTATAGATACACTGTTTGTCCCTGCCTATAAATACGAATTCCTAATCACCATGTAATAATTGTTTCTCTTTACCCACGAGACGACTGCCGTTGTCTAACCTGCATGCTAAATAGGGAAAAAGAAGAAAAAAGATTTTTTTCTGTTTCACAAGCTAAAACATTACTTGAAACTCTAAATCCTAATGAAACTCAACTGTATTCTTTAAGTTAATAATCCCGTCCCTTGAAAGCTAACAATCTGCCCGCCTCTAGCTGCCACTAAAACTCTACATTACACACGCCTTAATAGCGGAATCCTTAGCCTCCAGCTCCTAACCTTCACATACTAACCGCCTAACAGTCATCACTAAACATCTTTACATTTCTACCTCTAAGACATGCAGTAGAGTTCATGCTTATCCAGTTTGGTACTTACCAGCCAAAGTATGTACTCAGATGCAAATCGATCTTCATTACATAACAATGCCTCTTCCTAGATTGTTTTGCAACGATTAATACAAAACCAAATCCGATATTCCCTGTTATGCAAAACGCTTGATGACTCTTAAATGAAAACTGAAATTATCTCCCTTCAATAGTAGAAATACACTAACACCTACAACTTCTATCTATTCGCATCTACTGAAAACCTTCCCAAATATCTATTTACTTAATTATACATACGGAATACGCCATGACTTAAAATTTACCTCCAGTTATACATGTACTGTACAACACCTACATCTTAACCCTCCTGTAATCTAAAATATACAGTGACTGGGCAAAATTCTTAGCTGAATTCCTAATACCTAATCACATTATAACGTTATCCTGTACCTAAGCTAACATATAAATTTTTAAAAATGTAAAAATCTAAAGGTAAAAGTCTAAATCCACACTAACGCCTTTCTAACAAGCCTGCCCACATAGTTGCTTTCACTGCATGAGTTTTTTTTCTCCTTAGTAACAATGAAATAGCAATGTCCCTAAATCACTTTGAGGAGTGTAACTATTCATTAGATATATAACCTCTACAAACTAACCCTGTAACATTAACTAACCACGCGGGGTCGCAGAAATACCTGGATTAGGACTCAGGCGCGGAGCAAACCCTCTCAGGGCTGATAGACCCAGTAGATCTTCCCAGATCATCCGTCTAGGAGAAGGAAAACTCTGAAACTAAACCTAAGGGGGGGGAGGCCTTTCCAGTCTTGGATGACAACCTTCCTAGAGCTGGTGACTCAAACAAATT
Organism: Euprymna scolopes; assembly: GCF_053919585.1. Classification (NCBI taxonomy): domain Eukaryota; kingdom Metazoa; phylum Mollusca; class Cephalopoda; order Sepiida; family Sepiolidae; genus Euprymna; species Euprymna scolopes. The sequence continues at coordinate 90,554,487 of NC_136496.1, forward strand.
ACCGGTGTGCAAACCTAGACTGCTTAAGGAGTAGATAGGCTCTGTCTATCGCCCATCTTCCATGCTCCTTCTTTGCCTATTAGTCAGGCGCAGAGACGCTATCACAGTGATTCGACAAAACACTCAGTGGTAAATCTTGTTTCTTGAACGCCGTTTTCCCCACTCCCGACACATCCCACCCCTCACAACTGGGCACTTGGGAGTGCTTAAGTGCCACATATGCCTATGCAATTAGACTGGGTTGACCTTCTTCTGATGGGTTGAGGGTACCGGATTGACAGTTCCTGGCTGCTGATTCCGACTGGTAGTACAGGTGCCTTAACTCCTTGGTAGCGCTTAGAGTAGCTGCCCCATCAACAGTTGTATAATATCGGGATGTTTGTAGTGCCATGTCGCGCATGGAAAGGGACCCTGCACTCATCCCTGATGGGCTTTCCTGAGGCCACAGTCCTAGTTGAAGAAAGGACAGCTGATGGTCTACTTGTGTTGCATGTCTGATACCGTGCATAACCTCTTCTTCAGCTCCCCCTTACCTAACTGAAACTCTTTAAAAACATGATGACAGTAAAATCTAAAAATAAGCTTAAACCAGGCTTAGGGACAAACAAATCCAACTTGCTTCCTCCCTTGAGGCTTGTATTCACGAACATCCGTGGGCTTAGAACTAATTTAGCTGATGTTGAAGCATTTCTCCTAAAAAATACCCCGGATATCTTAGCACTAAGTGAGACTAACCTACACTTCTCCATCCCCTCTAACTACTTTAACATGCCTGGCTATCTCCCACTCTGCCGTAAGGACTCTGACAGACACATGCACGGACTTGGAGTTTACATTCGTAATACCCTTCCCTTAACTAGAGAAACAAACCTAGAATCGGACGATCAAGCATTTATCTGCTTTAGACTAAACATGCAACACAACATTAGCTACTTTTATTTTCTCTACCGCTCTCCCTCGACCCAGGACTGCACCATAATAAACAAAGTCTCTGGCAGAGAAAATGTAATAAAAAAACAAACAAACAAAAACATAACCATGATCGGAAACTTTGTTTTTATCACCCTGGGCACGGGGCACGTCACCGTTATTTGTGGCAATTCAGAAATGCATTTTGAAGGTGCTGGCAATGGTCCTGTTGTCATAATTTGGATCTGTAGAGAGCATGAGTTGTGCAGTCGCGCAACTCCGAACATCGTGTCACTTTCAGACATGACAGACGGACCATATCGCTCTCGGGATTTGTACACAACTGGCCAACTAGTAGATGGTCTGCAAAAAAAAAAAAAAAAAAAAAAAAAAAATGGTTTTCATCAAAGGGAAATGAAATCATGTCTTTTCTAGGACAGCAATTTTATTGTTCCATCCTGTATTTTAAATAGACATCTCACGACGATGATTATTATTCAGATGATGATAATGATGATGATGATGACGATGATGATAAGAGCAACAACATTAATAATGGTATTATTATTAGGCCATAATATAAGAGCAACAACATTAATAATGGTATTATTATTAGGACATAATATAAGAGCAACAAAATTAATAATGGTATTATTATTAGGACATAATATAAGAGCAACAAAATTAATAATGGTATTACTATTAGGACATAATATAAGAGCAACAAAATTAATAATGGTATTACTATTAGGACATAATATAAGAGCAACAAAATTAATAATGGTATAACTATTATTATTAGGACTACCACTATTAATGATAAATGGAATGTTTACTTTCAACCCGTTTAGTTGTCGTAGTTATACAAAACCGTGTTATTGAGTGCCTATACACGTTCCACTCAGTTTTTATCGTAATAATGATACTGTGCTTAATTGAATGCTTAAACTATAAAGGAAAATATCGTGCAGCTCAAGCAATATACTGGTTAACACGAATTTGTTTACTATGCAACATGTTTATTTAAAATACAGGGTGGTACGATAGAATTGTCGCCATAGAAATAAGGGCATGATTCCATTTCCTTGTGATGAAAACTGTGTTTTTTGTTGTCGCTTATTTGTTGTTTTTTTTTAAGATCCTCTACTAGTTGGCAGTTGTGTACAAATCCCGATAGCGATAGGGTCCGTCTGTCATATCTGAAAGTGAAACAATGTTCCACGAACGAGTTCGGAGTTGCACCACTGTACAACATGCTCTCCGCAGATCCAAGTTATGACAACGGGACCATTGCCAGTACGCTCAAAATGTAGCTTTTTCATACACAAGATCTTTTTTTTTGCTCCTTTTCGCCCAAAACCAAACATATTGCCACGTGAAACGTAAGAGGCTACTATTTGAGATCGTTTCTAACAGGGAACTGTGCGGAACTGAACAGCGAGATGTCTGTTAACATTACATTAAAACTTCTGCAGTTTAGTAGAATCTGGGAACTAGGGAACAGGGGGAAGTCCAAAGTATGGCAGGCCAAGAGAAGAAACTATTAGGGTAAAAGGCTATCCGGCATCTAGTGACCTTAATAGTAAAGAAGAGGTGGGGTGTTGTTTCTTGTCAGGTTAGCTGGACGTGTATACGTCGAGGGGGGCACAAGTGATATGAGTTCATCAGAGCACGTTCCATTGAAGTACATGTTAAACATTCGCAAGGTTCGACATTGCGGCGATGGGACAGGGGTTGGAGCTAGTGCGACAATGTAGAACCTATTAGATTGAAGACTCTAAAACTAGTGGAAGAAGAAATGTTCCTTAATTGAATGTTTATTTTCATACATTTAAACCGTGTTCTTACACTGCACCCATTTAATTGATATCACTGAAAAGGAGATTAAGCATGCAAGTGGTGTTGAAGACTTAGCCTTTTACCAGAAGAGGATATGGTAAAATAGCAATAGCATCATTCCGGCTAGGGATTTTTATCCCCAGTCCCCCAAACCCACGGAGATTAGACCATTCCTGTTTTGACCTGGTCCCTGTTGATTGCGATGTAATGCTGTTCTTGTGCAGTTCCAGGAAGTCCATCCTCCTAGGATTTACCTTCTCTCTTTGAAAAAGGGTAAATGTATTGCTAATCGCCTGAGACGCCCTTACCGGGGAATGCCGACGAGGCTGCTCGGGCACTTTTTTTTTTTTTTTTTCAGGTCAGAGTACCCCTTCCCGGGGGCACTGATTTCTCAATCCCATTTTCCGACCGATGACGTCACAGTTCTTGCAGCGAGAGAGAACTAAATACCTTATTATTCGATTCATATTCGAGGACAGTGCGATGAAGCCAGCAAACAAAAGAAAAAGCCAAAAGAAAAAAAAAATCGTATATTTACTAAATAAATATTATCTTAGTCACTAAAAGTTACATTTTTACCTACCTGGCTCATGTAAAATAAAAACTGTAGGAAGTCATCTTGTTGGCTACCAGCTCGTAAAAAGTGAATATTTGCGATGAAATAAAGAGCGTTTTAAACTACTTAAGAACACAAAACGAATGAGCCAGGTAGGTAGAAGAGTAGCATTTTTATTTGCTACAGGAACATTTATCTATTGTAGATTTGATTTTTCCCTCAGTCGTTTGTTGAATGTATACTTTCATACCTTTACTGCACAATTCCCAAATGTTTAATACTAATGCGTCATCATTATAAAGGCTAGGAGGCAACTTAATGGTATGGCCGATTGAAAGATGAACAAAACCGTGAGAGGATTTGAAGCGATAAGTGGAATGGGTAGATTCTTTATGAAGAGGGTTTTAAAAAGTATTTGTTAATATTTAACTTGAAAACCACCATGCTGTGACGCAGTCATGTGGTATTGTGTTCCACAGATGGGAAGTTCTTGAAAATGAAATTTCCCTATGGAAATCTCGGCAACTATGGAAGTTCTGTTTTTTTTTTCTCTCAGGTAAGCACAGGTGTGATACTATAAAGTGGACTTGAGTCACTAAGGGGTGAGAGGGGGGGGGAATAGACAAAGGATAGAAAACAATAGATGGAAGTAGCAAACAATGAATCTGTAGGTATTTTTAGATTGAGCCTTTTTAGAGTTGACATGACAATGAAATAGGGAAGGGCAGCTTCCGGAAGCCGGGGTGGTGGGGGGGGGGCGACCTCAGATACCAACGTAGAGGAGACAGTTAGTTGACAACTATATGCCCTTCGTGGTGGATGGGAGTTGGACAGTTTTTAGAATTGACTGTGAAACAGAAATAGAGACGAACGTAACATCGATAGAACGGGGAGAAGACACTCACACACACACACACACACACACACACACACACACACACACAAGTCCAACAGTCAATTTATATGTGAACATTGGCGTTTGTGTTTTTTCCTTTCCTTGTTCCACGATGTATTATATTTCTACATTTGTTAAACCACGTGTATTCCCATCGACAGTCGCCAGCGAGAAAATGACGATCCGGCCATAAGAGGAATAGTCGAACGAAAAAGCCACGATACACAACGTTGGAAGTCGGCGATCTGTCGTGGCCACACACGTCTGATCACATAGGGAGAACGAAAAGTTTTTCTTAGTGATGGTAGGTAGACGAGTTCTTGTTGTGAATTACACAACATAGTCTGTTAACCTTACTGTTGTGATTATATACACAACGATTCAACCGTTGCAATCTCCGGGTTTATTCGAGTGGCTTTTGTCGTAATCAGTAATCTTCTGCGAACTCAACCATGGGGTAAACTATACGAGATCCGCATTCCAAAATCTTACCGGCGGCGGGAGAATATGAAAGGGTATATGTGTAGGCGTGTAGGTTAGCTGTTAAATCTAAGGGAGGAGGTTAGAATGATGTTTGGGGCTTATTTTGTAAAGGAACGAAACGCCCTAGCTGGAATTGTTGCGGAAGACATCGTACTAAAAGGACAGGAAAGGGAAGGAGATATGACTGCCGGTGTCTCTGATGAAGTTCCTCTGGCGTGGAACTTCGTCAAAAAAAGACGCCCACCACCACCACCACCACCACCACCACCACCACAGACTCGCGCTCGTCTCTACGCCCCCTCAGCTTTGTCCCGGTTTCTAGATGATCATATCCGGTCGTAAGGGACTGCAACTTCTCACGCCCAAAACCAAGAACAAAACGGATTTAAGCTCAGACTGATAGAGAAAACGATTTTAAAAATTCTCACAAAATAGTAAGTAGACCGTAGAGAGAGAGAGAGAGAGAGAGAGAGAGAGAGAGAGAGAGAGAGAGAGAGAGAGAGAGACAAACAGACAGAGACAGACAGACAGACAGGAAGAGACGGGACGAGAAGAGGAAAGTAAACTTATGTTTAAAAGTGACAGCAATAGAAAGAGAAATAATTTTGTGAAGAAATATTGTGTGAAACAAAGAAAGAGAGAAGGAAAGGAAAAGTGCATGCATGAGTAAAAAAATGTATGCACATAAAGAGAGAAAATAAAGGGATAGAGAAGAAAATTATAGTGAGTCGGTGAGAGAGAGAGAAAGAGAGAGAGAGAGAGATGTTCTTTGTTTTTTGTTTTTGCGATACGTTTTTGAATGAATTCAATTATTTACGAAAGTGCATTTTTACTTAAATGCGAGTTGAGAATAATTTTTCCTTTAAACAATTTGGTACCCCCCCATTACGGAGTGTAGCATATATATTGTTTTTAAGATATAATTATCCACTGACACGTGGTTTATCGTCTACGACTCATCAGAGTGATTCAGCCACTCTGATGAGTCGTAGACGACGAAACACGCGTCAGTGGATAATTATATATATATATATATATATATATATATATATATATATGATATTGCTATGATATGATATTGCTATGATATGATAATTATATATATATATATATATATATATATATATATATATATATATATATATATATATATATATATATATATATATATATATATATATATAAGACGGATCCGATACATTTTAGCCTAACGATTTCCTATACGGATGAAACGGTTAAGTCTCTGTATAGCTTAATTATCATAAATATACGTCCATAACATAACATAATACACACAAACACACACTGATGATTCCCGAAAGGATGAAACACTAGAGTATGTAGGTATTTGATAATTATTATAGTAAATAATTATGTCAGCTTCTTTAAGAAATTCGTTTCAATTTGAGTTGAAATAAAGTCGGTCAATTTAGCTCTTATGTGCAGATCACTCTGACAGACGTTAAAAACATTTAAAAATAAATGTTTAAATTCCAACATTATTAACGGTTAACGGTGGTCGAATGGATTAGGTCCTTGCTAATGAAGCCAGAGATGGTTTTTGTCGCCGGGTTCGAATCTATCGACCGATGTTAATCGTGACACCATGCACTCATGATTCGCGAAAGCATGAAACACAAGTGTCTGTAGGTATTTAATAATTATTATAGTAAATAATTATATATATATATATATATATATATATATATATATATATATATATATATATACTAGCAGGATAACCCGACGTTACCCCGGATTGAATGATGATTAACGAATTTTTCACACTCCCACATTTTTATTGTCATCGAATATTTCAATCTAATTGTAAAACCATAGCATGCACTTGGAGGAAGCTTCACATGCCTCTCGCACTAAGTTTACAATGTATATAATGGCTGTAATTAAAGTTTAAAATGCAAAAGTCAAGTATCATGCTTCAATTGTGCTCTAAACAGAAACATTAATCATATCTTGTCATATCCAAGAACTTACTGTTGATTTTATATGCCTAGTTGTGTGGTGATAATGGCTTTAATTTAAGTTTAAAATAAAAAAGTCAAGTATCATCAACTTCTCAGATGCACTTGTGATATTAGGCTGTGTAAGAGGTTAATTTTGTTCAAATCGTCTGTTCTTTCTTTCATCAGATTATTTCGATTGTCGATTATGTAAATTTATCGAATACATTCCGATACATAAGCTATCTAAGAACACTGCCAGGCACATACAGTACCTTCATGTGAAATTTCATACAAATCGACCATGCCGTTTTCGAGTCCATAGGGAACGAACTTAAAGACACACAAAGTTTATTTTGTATAATAGTAGAGGTATTACATACATAATGCCTGTGTGTGAAAAACACAAAAAAAATACTAAGACAGAAATACGAGGGGTGTACAATAAGTAATGCCATTGACCCACTTCCCATAGCAGTAGAGCAACGAAACTTGGCACAGTTATTAGTCTTTCTCTACATAGGAACCACTCAGAGTTATGCATTTCTCCCATCGTTTGATGCAGCTCTGAAGATCACCCTAGGTTAGTCCTCCAACCACAGCGTGACTTCAGAAATCAAGGCTGCATCATCTGAGAAACGCTTTCCTTTAATACACAACTTCATGGCTGGGAAGAGGTGAAAGTCAGAGGGTGCAAGGTCAGGATAGTAGGGAGGATGGGGAAGGATTTCATAACCACACGCCTGTGCTTCTGATCTGGCGACATACTAGTTGTGGACCGGAGTGTTGTCCTGCAGGAGGAAGGTACCTTTGCTGATCTTGCCCCGCCTCTTGATTTTGATAGCTTCCCTTAATTTACTCAAAAGTGAAGCACAATAGGCTCCTGTAATTGTGGTACCCTTTGCCAGGAAATCTGTCATCACAACACCGTCCTGGTTCCAGAAGACTGTGAGCATGACCTTTCCAGTGGAGGGCTGCACCCTTGCCTTCTTTGGAGGTGGTGAGTCCAAGTGCTTCCACTGCATTGACTGGGCTTTGGTCTCTGGATCATAGTGATGGACTAAGGTTTCATCCTATGTACTCAGTCTTTTGAAAAACTTTGACCCATATTCTTGGCACATCTCCAAATTTATCCTGGAGCTTCTGGAATGGTGTGAGCAACCTGGGAATCCATCTGGCAGATACCTTATGCACATGTAAATGGTCATGAATGATAGTTTCCACAGACCCTGTACTAATCTTGACATATTGGGCTATTTGGCGAATAGTAATGCGCCGATCTTCCAAAATGGCAGCCTCAACTTGACGGACAGATGGCTCATCAATGGCAGAAGGGGAGCGACCATGTCTGGGAGCTGTTTCCACAGACTTCCGGCCATGTTTGAATTCACGATGCCAGCGTTTTACAAGGTCATATGATGGGGCATTATCACCATAAGTTTCTTTCATTTCATCAAAAGTCTCCTGTGGTGTGCGTCCTTTCAAATACAAAAACCGGGTCACTGCTCGACATTCAATAGGCTCCATTTCACGCCTGACTCAGTTCAAACACATGTAAAACAGAAACCACGATTAGTTCAGAGCTGTAATTTGCCACATAACCCGCAGAGATATAAATCATTGCACATGCAGCATTTCAGATAGATCAGACAACTGGAAGTTGGTCAAGGGCATTACTTATTGCACGCCCCTCGTAATAAAAGAAAGTTAAATAAAAGAAAGAAAGAATAAAAGAAAGAAAGAATAAAAGAAAGAAAGAAAGAATGAATAAAAGACAGAAAGAAAAAGAGAATATATAAAAAAGAAAGAAATGGAAACATCAATATTGTTTTTGGAAATGGTGGAAAAAAATAAAGGAAAACAAAAAAAGACAACGAGATTCATAGTACCTGATAAAGAAAGAAGGTAGAAACAAAAAGTTGAAAATAAAGAAAGAAACGAGTATTTGCAACACATGAGAAAGAAAGGAAAGCAAGAGAGAGAGAGAGAGAGAGAGACAGACAGAGACAGAGAGAAAAAAATAAATAGAAAGACTGATAAGAAAACCTAATGGTATGTGAGAAAAAAAAATGAAAGGAAACTATTGAAAACGTTAGAGACAGAGGGAGAAAGGGGACAGGAAAGAAAGAAGAAATATTGTGTAAGAGAAAAAAGAAGGAAGAAAATAGTGCATGTGTGTTCCTTGCCTCTTCACGAAGGCAGAATGATACACAAGGCCAATTTGGGAATGTGGGGAAATGTAGCTCCCCTAAACGGGGCACACTGGATTCGGACAAAAATTTAAATTGTCTCAGTCTGGAAGGAACTTTTCCTTCACTGACCAAAAACAGAGAAGATGAAGTATAGTATTGGAACAGTTACTTCACTTTTCTCACAATCAAAATAGAAAAAAATAAAGAGTTTTGTGTGTCAAAAAAGAAATATTGAATACAAGCGGAAACAGTAGGATAAAAGTCAAAGTAAAATAAATAAATAAATATGTGTATTTAATTTTAGATAAACGAATTATATGGTCACAATAACAAAGCTATTATTTCGGTCAAATAATGATCTTCATCGGGTGACCTAAACTTCCCATTTAATGGAGACATGCTCTTAAAAGATGTGAAAAATTTTAAGAGCATGTTTTCATGAAATCCAAAGTTTAGGTCGCCCGATGAGGGTCATCATTTGATTATTTGACCGAAATAATAGCTTTGTTATTGTGGTGACCATGTAATTTGTTTTCTTAAAATTAAATATAAACATATTTTTTCGTTCCTTTGCCTTTGGACACCTTAACCTGGGATTATATATATATATATATATATATATATATATATATATATATATATATATATATATATATATATATATATATATATATATATATATATATACTAGCAAAAGTACCGTCGTTTATTATACCATACCTGTTCACACTGAAACACTTATCACAATATTCTGTGGATCTATATTAAAAAACCTTGTTAAACTTTGTGACATATTTCCATTCTATGGTGGTCAGGCGCGAACGAACACCTCATAATGTTATTATACCATATTTCTTCAAACTGAAACATAATTATCAAAGTATACTTACGCAGAT
>NC_136496.1:90571717-90621717 GCF_053919585.1 Euprymna scolopes
TCTCGGCTTCCCTTTTAATGTCCGACAAAGTTACGGGTAGTTCCTTAATGATGTTTGCTACCATATTTTTTACTTCAACATTTGTCCGAATTGCTGCAATGACTGCTTCTTCCAGATTGTGTTTCTGTGGTATCAGTCTTGACAGTCCATTCGCATGGCAAATCTTTTTTAATGCTAGATGTTGTAGCTGGAAATCGTAATTAAGTAGTATTGTACCCCAGCGCAGCAATCTATTTGCGGTGTATATCGGCAATCCTTTTTTTGATCCATAGATCGTGACTAACGGTTTATGGTCGGTTTCAAGTATGAATTGTCTACCATATAAATATCGGTGAAATTTAGTCACGGCAAAGATTATGCTGAACGCTTCTTTTTCGATTTGTGAATATGCCCTTTCGGCTGGTATCAGCGTTCTCGAAGCGTGCGCTATTGGTTTTCTAGACCCATCCGGCATAATATGTTGAATGCATGCTCCTAAGCCGTAGGAGCTAGCGTCACTAGCGACGACTATTTTTAAGTTTGTGTCAAAGTGCGTTAAGAATAATTCGGATGTTAGTGCGCTCTTTATTTTGTCAAAAGCGGTTTGACATTCTTGCGTCCAGTTCCACGGTGTATCCTTTTTAAGCAGATTATTTAAGGGGGCTCGCAAGTTATGCATTCCTTCAATAAAAGATTGGTAATAATTTGCGAGTCCCAAGAAACTCTGCAAGGTTGTTACATTATCGGGTGCTGGCATATTTTTTATTGCCGCAGATCTGTCTGGGTCTGGACGTCGTCCATGTTTGTTTATTATGTGTCCAAGATACTTAATCTCGCTCATACAAAAGTCACATTTACTTTCTTTTACTTTAAAGCCGAATTCTTGTATTCGAGTAAATACTTGTTTCAAATGTTCCTTATGTTCTTCTAGGGATTTGCTCCTGACAACAATGTCGTCCAGGTATGCACATGCGCACTCAATACCACTTAGCATGGTGTCCATCGCTTGCTGAAAGATGGCAGGCGCTACTTTGATGCCAAAAGGCAATCGGTTGTATTTGTATAATCCCTTATGCGTATTGATGCATAGTATTTTTGAGCAATTCTCCTCGACCGGCATTTGCAAATACGCGTCGCTCAAGTCTATCTTGGAGAAGATATTACCCCCATTCAACTTTGTGAATATTTCCTCTGGGCTTGGTAGGGGGTAATGGTGATCTTTTAATAGGGAGTTGACCCCGGTCGAAAAGTCTGCGCACACTCTAACTTCGTCATTCTTTTTCTTTACGTATACGGTGGGGACTGCCCACTCGCTGTGTTCTATTTTTGATAGAATTCCCGTCTGTTCCAATCTATTTAATTCTTTATCAATCTTTTCCAACCCAGCGAACGGAACATTTCGCTTTTTTCTAAAAATTGGGCTGGCGTTTTCTTTAAGTTCAAACGAGGCCTTGAATTTATTGCAGCGACCTAAGTTAGTCGTGCATGCCTCAGGAAATAATTCTTTTAAATCGTCTTTTTTATTTACTGTTGTTGAAGAAGAACATTCTAATTTTTTACAGAATGTATTGATTGGCTTATCCCATAGTCCGAATTTCTCAATTAAATCTATTCCAAACAGATTTTCACTATTTTTTATTATGAATATTTTTAATTTCTTCGAAATTCCTTTCAATTTTATCGGGAGGACAACTTCTCCTTCAAATTTTATACCACCACCAGTTACCGTCCGGGCTGCTTTACTAGTTTTCATCATGGCCGGTTTTCCCAACTTTTTCCACGTATTCAGGTTTATTATAGAAACATCGGAGCCGGAGTCGAGTTGTAACTTTATTGATGTTTTAAATATTTCCACTTTTACGTATTTTCGCCGATCTTTGTCTAGTTTTGTATTTGATTTTGTTTGCTGTACTCTCTTTCTGGTGTAATCTTTATATCTGCAGCAATCGCTTTTGTGTCCCACCTTCTTATAAATGTAGCATTTTTTCTTCTTATAAGGACAATCTGATTCCCAATGCTTTTCTGCACATCTCTTACAGTTATATCTAGGAAGAGGCTTGTTATATTGTGTACTATATTTATGGTTATTATCTTTGGAATATCCCGTTCCATTGCTTTTCTTTGTAAAGTTCTTGGTTGGTACGTATGGTTTTCTAACTTTTCTTACATATGCCACTCCGGATTCTTCTATATTTTTTTAATCCTTTTTTAGTGTAATGGCCCTTTCACAGTCCTCTGCTAGTTTCTGGAGGGTTAAATCTTGCTCAGATTCCAGCTTAGACAACACTCGTCTGCGTATTTCTGCATTTTTCGTGGAAACTAACCCTTGAGCGAAGATTAGACATTTAAAATCTTCTACCGTTAGTTTTGAAGGCTTAAAATTATCGCAGTTTTTATTGACAACTGATGCGTATGTCAAATAATCTTGGTTGTCCATCTTTCTTAGATTCATGCATAGCCATCTTTTATGAAAAAGAGATATATTTGGATTAAATAATTCTTTTAGTAATTTTACAGCTTCCATGAACTCTAATTCCGCAGTTTTTTTTTTTAGGTAATATGTAATCTACGAATTTGCTGTGTTCTGATGTACCCAATTTTCTGAGTAAGAGGCTCACTTTCTGACTATTTGGCCAATTTTTACAGTCCAGTTGAAAAACATCCTCGTATCTTGTGTAGTATGCTTCAAAATTCTTCTCTTCCTCAGGCACATAATGAAATGTGTCCATGCTATTAAAAATAGTTGTATGGGAGAAATTAACACTATCAACATTTTCTCGATTACTCTTTAGTAGTTCCAGTGTTTTAGCAAAACGTTCCTCTTGTCTTTCTTCATATTCCAATTGTAGTTTTTTCTGCTTTAATTGCGCCATTTTCTGCTTTTCTTCTTGTTCCTGCTGCCATTTCAATAATCTGTCCTCTCTCTTTTCCTCGCGGTCAGCCTGTGCCTGTATTTGTGTTTGCAAAAGCTCGTTTTGTGTAGCCTGTGCTTGTAAAAATTGCATGAACATTTTTGATAAGTCTTCCATGTTTTTTTTTCTTTTTTTTTTAGTGTGTAGTTAAAAAAAAAAATATTGTACCATGTACAATATACACCGGTTTGGGTTACAACAAAAAAGCAAATTGCTGTAAGCTCCTGTTTTCAATAATAATATCGCTGCTTGCAATAATATATTCTTTTTGCGAGTCACGCTGCCAAAAAAAATTAAAACAGGTTTATCTGGAATCACGAAATGGAATTGACTTTCCGTTTTTAGGCACTTACTAATAAGTAACTCTTTCCACAAAATAAAAGTTTTTTTTTTTTTGTTTTTTTTACTCGAGTCACAATTGAATAAATGTATGCAGTACATTTAGTTCTTTGAGTTTTTTTTCTCTAGTATTTTAGTAATTAAAATACCTCTTAAATTGAGATTACCTTTTTTTCCGTGATGTTTTACTGTATTATCCGTTATTCAGTGAGAACTTCAAGAAAAAAAATCCTTTCCTTGAATTTTAGTTTTAGCTGTGGTATTTCCTTTTAGTACCGACGTCAACCAAAACATTAATTAAAAAGTCCTTTAGTTGTTGTTTTGTTTACGGAGAACAGTAATTAGAATCCACTGGTGAACTTTTTTCGTAGGTTACTTCCTTGCTTTTGGTAATACGGATCTGACCTGTCGTTTTTGCGACAGAACAAAGTTCGCTTTTCGTTTGCAAGTTGGTCCTTTAGTAAGATTTGTCATGTAGCGACAAACAAAAATTCACTTTTACATTCGTTTGCAAGTCGGATTCCCAGAAAACGGCGTAAATTGTCGCTTTTGCCACGTTAGAGTTTTTTTTTTTTCACTTGAGTTGAAACTTCTCTTTAGCGTAAAATCCGTTTGCTCGTCAACACTTTGCATTCCTTAAAAAAAATGGTCAACCTGTGCGTTGTACTTTTTTTTTTTAAATAGTTCTTCGTCAAACTGTTATATTTGACGTTTCATATCTCGTCGCCAACTGTTGTGGTTGCAAGGTTGAACAATAATTAGTAAGGAAATAAAATGAAGACGCAAACAACAAGATAACGGAATAATAAGTGTATTAAAGAAAAGGTATATTTACAATATGTATAAATGACGGTGTCGAGTCAGAGAGTCTTGGTGGGAGGACATGTACGTTCTTCGGCGTCACTTCCGGTGGCATTTGAGTAAGACACACCAAGGCCAACCTAGGCTTGCCATTTATAGTGTTATGTTATTCGCATATGCAAATAAGTGGTTGCCACCACAACAATTATTATTAGTAGTATTATTATTAGTAGTAGTAGTATTATTAGTATTATTATTATTAGTAGTAGTAGTAGTAGTAATAGTAGTAGTATTCTTATTATTATTATTAGTATTGTTATTATTACTATTAGTAGTATTAGTATTATTATTAGTAGTAGTAGTAGTATTATTAGTATTATTATTGTTATTATTATGGTTATTATTATTGTTATTATTATGAGTATTATTATTATTATTATTATTGTTATTAGTATCATTATTATTATTATTATTAGTAGTAGTAGTATTAGTATTATTATTATTATTATTATTATTATTATTATTATTATTAGTAGTAGTAGTAGTAGTAGTAGTAGTATCATTATCATTATTATTAGTAGTAGTAGTATTAGTATTATTTTTATTATTATTATTAGTAGTAGTAATATTATTATTAGTATTATTATAAGTAGTAGTAGTAGTATTATTATGAGTAGTATTATTATTAGTAGTATTATTAGTATTATTATTAGTATTATTAGTATTATTATTAGTATTATTATTATTAGTATTAGTATTATTATTATTAGCAGTATTATTATTATTATTATTATTATTATTATTAGTATTATTAGTATTATTAGTAGTAGTATTATTAGTATTATTATTAGTAGTATAAGTATTATTAGTATTATTATTATTAGTAGTATTAGTATTATTAGTATTATTATTATTAGTATAATTATTAGTATTATTATTATTATTAGTAGTAGTAGTAGTAGTAGTAGTATTAGTATTATTATTATTAGTAGTATAAGTATTATTATTAGTATTATTATTATTATTATTAATATTATTAGTATTATTATTATTAGTATTAGTATTATTATTAGTATTATTATTAGTATTATTATTACTATTAGTATTAGTATTAGTATTATTAGTAGTAGTAGTATTATTATTATGATTATTATTAGTATTATTATTAGTATTATTAGTAGTAGTAGTATTATTATTATTAGTATTATTATTATTAGTATTATTATTATTATTATTATTATTATTTTTATTATTAGTAGTAGTATTATTATTAGTATGATTATTATTAGTAGTATTATTAATATTATTATTATTATTAATATTATTATTATTAGTATTATTATTATTATTTTTATTATTATTATTATCATTATTATTAGTATTATTATTAGTAGTAGTATTAGTATTAGTATTAGTATTATTATTATTAGTAGTAGTAGTATTAGTATTATTAGTATTATCATTATTATTATTATTATTATTATAATTATTAGTAATATTATTATTATTATTATTAGTAGTAGTAGTAGTAGTAGTAGTAGTAGTAGTAGTAGTTATTTGGCAGCTTTACTTGAAAATGAAAGTCAAAAAATTCCATGTGACATGGATATACAAACGGATAAACCCATTAAAGCAAGGAGACCAGATGTCATAATAGTTAACAAGAAAGAAAAGTCCTGCCAGATTGAAGATTTAGTCCGTATCAGCAGACCACAGAGTGAAGAACAAGGAGACAAAGAAACGAAACAAATACACGGAACTGGCCAAAGAGCTCAAAGGGATATGGAAGATAAAGGAAGTTAAGATAACACCACTGATTGTAGGAGCACTAGGAACAATACCGAAAAAATAAAAATAGAATGGGAGAGATTGGAATCAGAGGGATTTCTGAGAAGATACAACGTATACAATAATGAAAAAGGCTGAAATATTAAGGAAAACCCATGAATGCGGAAACTAACACACATAAGCTACACGCACAAGCTGGACGTATAGTTCTGCCACAGATGTAAAATCCAAAGGAACATCACATCGAATCATGAAAACTGAAACTGTATAATTGTCAGTAAACCTCCTCTGCGCCACTGCCTTCCTCTTGCTTTTTACCATTTCTTGTGTGTATATGTCACCATAAACTAACGCCACACCAAAAATCGAGGAAGGTCAAGGAGGAGTTTGCTACAAAGAGAGGTCGAATTTTTGCAAGCCATTTTTACAAGTCATCGTATCGGTTGGATTGACTTTGCCTAATTTTAACGTTGTGAACTTCTGGTCCCGTCATGGAGTAGCGGTAAGACATCAGATTTTTTTTACTTTCTTTTCCGCCTTCGCGTCACGGGTTCGAGCTTGCCTGCCTACTACCACTTTTTTATTTTTTTGTCAACACACACCTCAAAACACCCGGGCAACGCCGGGCACCCAGACTAGTTCATAGTAAAAGTAACTGTGTGCTAGTAATACCAAGAAAATCTTATTTGGGCCGTGAACACTTGCACATAGGAATGAAGACAAGAGTCTCATTCTAACATGTAATAACAACTTTTTATATCTGACTTGTAGAAAAGGAGTTAATATTGGGAAGAGTTCCTGTGTAGTGACATAAATGAAAGATTAGACATATCTGTTGAAATAGAGAGTTCATGGATACGTGTTGCCAGAGTGTACATCCAAATATGGACGGGGACAAAAAATTAAAGAGTCCTGTGGGAGAAGAAGAGTTCATGTGTGAACCGCATTGAAGTCCGTATGCAGAGGTAGCCATATTGGCTTTTTTTTTGTGTTCTCGTCGACCCAGGGCCAAAGACCCGGGCAAAGTTGCGCCCAGGGGAGTGTCAGTAAAAGCGAGGAAGGAAAAAAGAGAATTGCCGGGTGTTCAACTTTTTTAGAAACTCAGTCATGTGGTCAGCTTTGAAGAAATAGTTTATTGCTAATCGCCTGAGGCGCTCCTACGGGAGAATACCGATGGGGCTGCCAAGACACTTTTTGCAAGTCTGAGTGTTCCTCCTCGTGGGGGAGGGGCGCAGGCTCTTTTTTAAATCTCACTTTCCGAACCTTGTGTCACATCTCTCACCGTGGGAGAGAGATAAATATCACAAAAACGCGGATCGTTCAATCCTGCAAAGCGTTGTTAGTCTTAGTTCGTGTTTGATTGATTTACTTAATAAAATGAAGATACCACCCTATTTTGGGCATAACAGAAATAGCCACGTCTGTCAGGTGTTAGTAGGACTTCAAGTTTCAAGTTTATTTGAATTAAAACACACACACACACACGCACACACACACACACACACACACACACACACACACACACACACACACACACACACAAACATAAATGTTGGATTTTAATCATGTAAAAGCAATCCATCACACGCCACACATAACCCGTGCAAAGTACAATGTACGAGGTACCTTAAATAAGTTTCCAGACATTTTTTTTTTGTACAGACATTTAACATTGTCATACATTCTTGAAAATTCAATATGTTATTGCGGTTACTGACTAATTTTTATGATTTCAAAAATAAAAACAAAAAAATAAAAACAGAGGACATTCAACTGTTTTTCTGAGCATTTTACAGTCAACCCTAGTGTTTTGATGTGATGTTTTGAATATAATAAACTAGTTATGATCAAAGTTTCATTTCATTCGGACAAAACACTAAGAAACGGGGCTAATTAGAGTTGGGGCCCGTTTTTTTAGGGGGGGTACCCTGCATATATATATATATATATATATATATATATATATATATATATATATATATATATATATACTATAATGCTCCCTATCTTAGGTTGAGCATTTGGAAAGTGATATACAAATTACCATTACCGTATGAAGCTCTTTGTGTAAACAAATTTCAGCTTAGGTATTTTGGACAATGTCAAAATATTGTTAATTCACTGCCCGCATAGCTGCAGCCGTATAGTGCAACGGTTAGAAGCTACGACTGTCGTTTGGGTGTTCGGGTTTCGATCCTGGCTTGAAGTAGTTGCTTGTCTAGCCGCACTGATGAGCTGCGAAACAGTACTGTATGTGGATGACTATATATATATATATATATATATATATATATATATATATATATATATATATATATATATATATATATATATATATATATATAAATAAGTTTACCAAGGTAATCAAAATGGTAAACTTAAAATATATTATAAATATTAAAGAGTTAATATTTACAAGTAAAATAAACTCAGCCAGATGTAAAAGCTCAATAAAACCGAAAAGGAAATAGAGCTTATAATATGAACAAATGATTAATAAAACATGTTAAAAGACATCTTGTGCTTCCTTTTTTAAAATTGAATATGTTTTTAACTCTTTTACAAGATGTCTTTTAACATGTTTTATTAATCGTTTGTTCATATATATATATATATATATATATATATATATATATATATATATATATATATATATATATATATATATGTGTGTGTGTGTGTGTGTGTGTGTGTGTGTGTGTGTGTGTTTCGTGTGTGCATATGTGTGTTTCCTATAGCCTCCGGCGCGGTTGGGCCAGTTTCTACCGTTTTTCACAAAAAGTACTTTATGTGTCTGAGAGTGTTCTTAAATAGGTGTTAATCGGAATGTCTCCAATAAGTATCGAAAATTGATAAAAGAAAAAATCAGTAAAACCGTAAAATATACTCTTGTATATATATGACAGTAATACACGATTAAAAAGAAATGGCATCACCCCATTGCAGCTTCACAGTAAATCTGATCGTCAGAAGTGAATATATGTGTGTGTGTGTGTGTGTGTGTGTGTGTATAATATACTTTATGTGTTCTTAGATACGTTTTGATTTTAGATAAGTATCGAAAATCAATAATCGAAAAAATCCAATTAACGGGGGAATTAACCGATTTTGACGAAAATTAACAACTTGCATACAGTCTACCATCGCAAGTGCATTTAAAAAGTTTTATACCCGCGCAATCAGAAGGGCCTGGCTTATAAAATCAACATTAGGTTCTTTCATAAGACAGAGGACGTTCGAAATTAATTCTTCTGTTTAGAGCACAATGGAATCATGATACTTGACTTTAGTATTTTATATTTTAATTCAAGCCATTACCTAAAAATAATTTCATAAAATCAACAGTAGGTCCTCGATTGTACAATGTAGACTACAGTGTATTGTTGACTGCACCATTGCTGGGACGCATGTTACGTTTCCTTCCGGTTATTTATTTGCTTCCCCACTGAGCATAATAGACACAAGGCCGTTTTTTAACGTGGAGAATGAAGGGGAGGGGAAGCAGTTGCCCGGAAGGGAAGTGGATAGTGACAATTAGTGTGAAGGGTTTCCCCTACAGTGGTCAACAACTGATTGCTCAAGAGCAATGGTCTTATATATGGAGTTGCCCCCACATATGGTCTTTGAGATTCGTGTCTGGCCACCGCAGGGATCAGGCGAAAACTGTTAAGCTTCCTTCCGGTGCATCGATTGATTGAAAATGGGCGAGTTCGCCGATTTCAGGGACTGTAGAACATTCATCGATCCTCATTCAATCCCGGGAAATGTCGGGTATCCCTGCTAGTGTATACATGTACAGGGTGAAGCGATAAATTTCTCGCTCCAAAGAAAACAACACTTCAGCTTTACTTTTTAAATTCATTGAAAAAAATCGATTCAGGTAACTTAATTATGCAGTAGAGCTGATATATGTTGGCTATGGGTGTGAGTCGGTGTCCACCAATTCATAATCGGGATCTATCGAGTTTTAAGACCGAGCTTGCAGATTCAGGAGTCTCTAGAAGTCGAAAGTAATAGAGTATCACCGGGACCGTTAAAGGTAAATTTAACGTGATCTCCGATTTGCAAAAGGTTTTCACCAAATTGCACCCATACCCATATAAAATACAATGACGTGAATAACTTCGGAAAAATAACGACATCCGACAAAGAACACGAGATCGCTGTATTTAGATGAAATACCATTTATTTATATGTTTAAGAAACAGTAATTCAAATCATTCCAATGTTAAGGTTTTTGCAACGAATGTTTATTAGGCAGTCTTTGCTAATTGAGTGTCTCGTCAAAAGGGTATGAAGTTTAAGATTACAGATTTTCACGAACAGAGTAACACACGTGGTTATTTTCTGAGGAGAAAAGAAAGTCATTAAGCTACGTAAGCGTCATGCGTGTATGTGTGTCTGTTACATAAGAAAACAGTAGTTCGAAATAGCATCGTTGAGAAGAAGAAATAATCCTCGTTCGATAGTGGTAACTTTCCATGCTGAGAATTTAAGGTGCATGACGCGCGCAAAGTCATGGATGGTTTTTTTGTTTGTTTGTTTAATTTTCTTCCTTTGAAGATTGTAACGCTGGGCATGAGGCAGCTGAACCAGCTGCCTACATTGCCCTGCTTTTTATTGAAACCAACCGAGAGCTCTTTTTAGTATCCTCGTTGTTCCCTTAAGTGCAATCGTCTGGATCTCTTTTGCAATTGGTTCCTCAGTAGTCAGGTAGGACTTCAAGTTCTTCTTCGTAAGCCCTGTGGCACCTATAATAACTGGTATGATTGATATCTCCTTAAGATTCCGGTTTCTTTTCATATCATATATGAGACCTTGATATTTGGTCTGTTTCTCCCTTTCAGCTCTGTTCAGACCTCCATCATTAGGGACACTCACTTCAACTAAGGTTGCAACTTTCTCTGACTTATTCCGTATTACTATGTCAGGTTTCACAGCAGCATTTTCAAGGTAGGTGACTGTAGGGATTAACATGGTCGTAATGTATGGTATATAAGTCATTTCCAACTGTTCCTTCAGGTTGATGTTCCTAGGATTGGCTGCTACATTGGATGTTTAATTTTTTTACAGATGGTCCAGTGGATGTACTCCATCATGTCTCGTTGTGTAGTAGCCATAAGAATGGAGTCCGGCGTATGTACTAAGGACGGGACAACGATGATGCTTACTCGTAGAAATGCATCCTGGACTGGTTTGATTTTCGCGGATAAAACCTTATGTACGTGTGTTCTAGAACATTCCAGTCCATTTGTTGTATCACTGCACGTGGAGCGCAATATGATCCCTTTTTCGCATGTGTGTAGATGGGCAAATTGCAACATTGTGTGCGCGTTCTGATGTCCGTAGACGTCGAAACAGTGATTGCTATGAAAATGTCTCTGTCGAAGATTTATTCCGGCCGTATGTAGTGGTCGCTACAGACAAATATTTTTATCAGACTTTTTTCAGGTGTATCTTGTCGAACTCAGGAATTTTTCTGTCGAACTCGGGAATCTTATTGTGAAAATAATACTCAAGATGAGAGCAGTAGTCCGAAGAATCTACGCAAACAGTATGTAAACGCGTGTGAAAGTTTGTTCTGAAAAAAAAAAAAAAAAAAAAACATTATTTTAATGATTACTTTCTTGTTCATAAGAACACACATAAAAGTGTACATTATTACATGTAGTGTAGCTAGCGTATACCTTTTTTATGATATTACATAATTAAATCGAGAAAAAGAAAGCATTCGCAAACTTGGAAAATCTTCACGTTCACTTCTTATGAGTACACGTGCTTTCCATACATTATTTCAAATAATGTTGACCGGATTAAAAAAAAATAAATAAATAAACATTTTATTTTATTAACGAGCCAACATTTATTAAGGCCAAATCTCAATCGCGGATAAAGGTTAATGAGATGAAACGATTGCAAGTTGAATAGTGAACATAATTATGGGAGTTTATAATGAACATAATTATGGGAGTTTATAATGAACATAATTATGGGAGTTTATAATGAACATAATTATGGGAGTTTATAATGAACATAATTATGATGAGTTCATAATGAACATAATTATGAGAGTATTGAAAATAATTAATGAAAATATTGATTACTTATTGAAGTGGTTATATTGACATTTGATTTGAAGCCAACTGTGCAAAAAAGCAGTCCCGCGGCAACATGTTCCTCTAAATGGAAAGCTCCTACAAACAAGATCTGTGTCGTTGCTTATTGAGTAAAACAAAAACAATTCGAGCTCTCCAGCACTTGAAAATGTTTACGTTTAGTTTATGTTCAGATTTCCCTTAAATTCAGTGGGCGTTCGATGATAGCATAGGCGCTAGAAGCATCGACTATCCGTCAAGTTTCGATCCCGGCTTGAAGCACTTGTATTTATATCTAGTCGCATTGAAGAGCTGTGATGCAACGAAACAGTCTGTCCATGGATAGCTATATTTATAGATATAATGACAATAGCTTCGAATATCGGTCTTTTAGGTAATTTTCGAGTTTTTTTTATTGGCACTTGTATATAGAGCCTAAGGCATTCCCAGGCACTAAAAAGTTATTTTTAATATACCATTAGCATGGTCTCAAACACTCTCACGGTCTTTAAGCGACGTAATTTCCGACATTCAATTAGAACAAGGCTCTATGTCAAGATCAAAGTGCAAAGAAAACAATGACAACATCCATTTCGTAGTAATTTCTTTTTTTTTTTTCTTTTTTTTTTTTTTTTACAATAATACCAGTCATTTATAAACAGCGAATGTGACCTTTTTTATTGCTGTTATTTATTTTATTTTAATTTTTTTTTTTTTTTTTACTGTTAATCGTTTTTATTTTATTTTGAGTTGAAAACTGGCAATTAGAGAATTTGTTTTTTAAATAAGAATAAAAATAGTAATAGGGGGGGGGTTCAGGGCTGGACAAAAAAAAAAAGTACAAACAAGTCTCAATTCATTCCCAGATTGGGCTTGGGTGTTGAGTAAAATCTGAGTTAAATCTGTGCCCTTGTTTACAGTTTGTCTCGAACTTTACTCGCCATAAATGAGTCATCCGAATGGTTCCTGAATTAACAATTGTAAATAACACTTGAACAAGAACTTCGGATTATAGTTGATTACGCAACAACAATGAATCGCGGGGGGCATTATTTGGTATTACCTTTCAAAAAATGATTTTCACAGAATCGTCATAAAACTTATTTTTTAATGACTCTACACGCTCTAGCAGAGAATACATTATACTAAACTCTATACATGCGACTCGTGAATTTGATATTCCCTAGACACTTTCTTCCTTCGTGTTTAATTCACCGAGAGGTTAACGTCGCCTGTCTGGGCTGGGACCATTCAGTATTGACGTGGATGTGG
Source organism: Euprymna scolopes (assembly GCF_053919585.1). Lineage (NCBI taxonomy): Eukaryota > Metazoa > Mollusca > Cephalopoda > Sepiida > Sepiolidae > Euprymna > Euprymna scolopes. The sequence goes on from NC_136496.1 coordinate 90,584,904, forward strand.
GTAAGCGCACGGATCCGAATAACATAGGCACATCCAGGGATTTCTTGTTGTTGTAGTTTTGTTTTGATTTTCAAAAGAAATCGCCGCTTATCAAGGCCTGAAGGCCACTCAAGGATAAGGGTTAATGAGTGTAAGGTGGTCAGTGAGGCAACAGTGTAAGGATTGTTAGTTGTGAAAATTGGCTAGAATTTATTTATTTAACGGGGGGGGGGCTCAACAAGGACTTGTTTACGTTGGATTTGAAGACGACCATGTTGTAGGCAGCTGAAAAGCAGGGCTGCGGTACAAAGTTCAATAGGCGAGTAGTTTTAGGAAAAAAATTTTGTTCATGGAATTTGCATTTAAATCTAGACACAGACAAAAAGTTAGGGAAATTGTTGATAATGGTTGTAGCTAGACGTGTGTTTGCTGTGAATGTTTTGCAAGGGGACATTGACCATACCATAAAAATAACAATATAGCAGAAATAGACTCGAAACGTCTCTTCTGTGAGCAAAGGGACATCACCTGCTCTGTTTACTTCTAATTTGTTTTATCTCCCGCGATGTAACACTTTAAAACAATTTCGGACATTTCTGTGCGCATAGTTTTGCTTGCCTGGGTGAATGGTATCATGACGAGTAAGCATATACTGCATCCGCTCCTTCCCAAAGGAGGAGTTAATGTCTGGGAGAGTATCATCATGACGAATGAAAATATACTATAAATCCTCCCAGAATAAGAAGTAATGCACAGAAAAATTTTCTCATAACACCAGGAAATATATTACATTACCCTTCCCAAAAGAGAAGATAATACCTGGGAGGGTAGTTGATGACAACAGATAAGATACTATATTGCGCTGATCCCCCTCCCCCCAAAAAAGAGGGGATAATGCCTGGTATGCTGTATAACGACCACAGAATAGCTCTAATACTACCCCCCTTAAAAAAACAGTATGTAATGCCTATGAATATGTTTACATGCTGAACGAGTATAGACTATTCTTTAAAAGAGGAGGTAATTCCTAGGAAGATGATCTAATAGCAACAGAACATATACTAAACTACCATTTCAAAAAGGAGGAGGCAATGGTATAATAAATAGAGAACAGATATTACACAATCTCCTTTTGAATTGAGCATTTAAATCTATATAACCATAAAACACTGTGGCCTATCCGGCCGTCCTTTCTTGCTTGCTTGAATCTTGTCTTCGACGATCGGGCGATTCTATCTTTTAAATAAACGGTGACAGGTGCGTGTATATATATATATATATATATATATATATATATATATATATATATATATATATATATATTCGTATATATATTTATTTATATTCATATATATATAATCAGACATTGTTAAGGATAACAGAAAGTTCTGTTTTGTAATGTCTTTTTTTTTTCAATTTTTTGTATTGACTTTTTTGTATATACGTCGAAGACATGGATTTCCAAGTATGTTTCTTCTCAAAGTGTCTGTGTTTTTTTATTTTCATTTTTTTTTAAACTTTTATTTTAAATTTTAACTTTTCGTGTACTCATTTACACATCTTGATATCTTGAGGAATTTGTGTAAGAGGCTTGTTGCGAACTATGAGTAGATTTATTTAAATAGTAGTTGGGTAGCGAGCGAACGTGCCAGTAAGGGTAAACAGGACTGCTGGCGGCGGTGGAGGAGGTGGTATGATGAGGAACTGGAGAGCGTGCCAGTTCTAGGGCCAGTTGCTGGAATGGGTGTGGTATACGGAGGGAGTTATCCAAGGCATTTAAGTTTGTTGGTACTATTTCGGAATGCGATCTGATTATGGGTAGGTTTGTGTGTTTTTATATAAATAACTTCAAGGATTTTTAGCTTAACATTTGTTTCGTGGTGTAATACTTTTGTGTTGTTGATTAATATTTCTCTAAAATTCGAGGCGATGATATATTTTATAAGTGTTGGAATATGGCACTAGATCCAACATTATGGCAGGTAAGGCGACGGGATAATGTGGCAGTGGTATGTCCGACGTAAATATTAGTTTCATTGTTGTTATAGGAGTTACATTCTCCCAAGGGGCATTACAATTGATAGATGACGTTAGTGCGTTCAAGTAGTTTTTGAGGAGGGAGGGTGATGGTCCCGCTCATATAATATAATATAATATAATATAACATAATATGATATAATGCGTATGGACCTGGCTCAGAAACTATGGAATGAGGATAGAAAGTTGTATGTTTGATGACACCCGAGTCATATATATATATATATATATATATATATATATATATATATATATATATATATATATATATATATATATTAGTTTTGATCTCACTACTATATATAAAGTTCAGTATAATAATCGATAGAGAATTGTCTCTATAATAATAAATAAGCAATGTGAATGAATTAAAATATCATATTTAAGCGTATCTTACAACCGGGCAACGCCAGGCGGCTTGCAAGTATAGCATATTGGACTGAAATAGTAAAGTAAACTGAATGAAGCTTTACAAGGTAGTACAGTAGTATAAGTAATAGAAGTAATAGTACGGCTTCACCTTCATAGTAATTCACAGAATTTCTAAACATGAAACACACTTTTGAAATATTTCTCCTGGAACTGGGAATGTATTTACAAGAAAACTAATAAACAATTAGATTCTTTTCTTATAAAGAGATTTTTGATCAAGGTTTACTTCTCTAGAGTCGTCGAGTCATTTTTTGGGGGGAAAATGCCCAATCAACTCACAAAATAGATCTAATGTAGATATATATGTAGATGTTTTTAAGAATGAACTTCAATCTAAAAATAATGATGAGTATTTCCGGTGGCATATTGAAGAAAATTGCATATGTATATTCATCTTCCGCTCTATAATAAATACCAATGTGTATTTACTTGTATATTTGCATATAAAGAAATATACGTACTTCCATCCTTTCTGTAGTTTTGGGATAAGGATTGATTAGTCGTATTATTTGGATCCTTGGGACTACTGTTCTCATCTTGAGTGGGCTTCTTTTTTTTCACAACTTTCGATCGATGTAACCTCTGACCTTCTTCAAATGTATATGGTCGAACTCGGTATTCTTTCTGTCAACCAGGGATTCTTTCTGTCGAAATCGAGAATCTGGATGGAATTTCGAATAGATCCTTTTATTTAATCCACGGAGGTATTATGGTGTCAGGGAACGGCGGTGGAGAGTAAGACGACTGAACGAAACAGAGCATATGCTGGGTGACGATTAACTACTAAGCATACGTAATATAGAATTTAACACAATATGGGAACCATTAATTATAAATAATAGGTTATATTGATCGAAAACTTTGTAAAAATAACACTCAAGATAAGAACAGTCATCCGGAGAATCTAGATATTACGTATTTTTATCCTGACAGAAAAATGTTAGCGAATTAAAAAAAACAAAAAAAAAAAAAAAAAAAAAAAAAAAAAACATGGCAAACGAAACAATTTCAATTGTTAGGGAAAATAGAGAAAGCAAATAGCAAGTAAGACATCTCCCGCTGTGTGAAATTAATTCGGAAAGAAACTCTCACTCTAAATAAAAAAAAAATCAACGGTTGTTTTTTTTTTCTTTGTTCTAGTAATCATATAGCATTATTGATTCCTGTCATCTTTAAGGAAGGTTTATAACTTTTTAAACTTATACTTAAACATCTACAAAAATCATGGAGCAAAAAAAAAAAAAAAAATCGTGATATTCCATGATGATCACATAACACAAAGCTTATCTTCTCTCTATATATAAATAAAATGAACTCATTTTTTCCCGTCTGATTTTTTGACATTAATAGGATTAAAAATCAAAATATTTCATGCAAATATAATATGCACAAACGGCAGAACAATATCTGAGGTGTGTTATAGGCTTATTATTTCTCAAATTCCTCGATAATCTTAGATTTCTATACTTTTTCTGCTGAGAAGTCACGGCCAAAATCGGTTAAGATCAATGGAAGTGGTAAAATATTTTCTCTCTAATAAATTCCTCCTCCCTCTGCCACCACTTAACACCGTTTGGGGATCGTTCACAAGGAACAGTTGAGAAGAGAACACCGGTTTGGCTTCGTAGTTCTTTCATGTGAAGTTATTTAAAATCACTAAACTAAGCTGCAGTGCTCTGTGGCGTAGTGGTGAGCGTGCTGGACAATTCACATTATATTTTCACGTTCGCGCCGACCTACCGTAGTCGTTTTTTTTTTTTTTTTCCTAAACAACTGGAATGGACTTTTCTTGGTGGCCGATGTTTGCAGATGTTTTTTTTTTTGTTTTTTTTTTCACACTTTATTTTCCTACTTTTACTCATGACTCCGGGTTTGATCCTTCCTACTTACCTACCATAACATTTTTTAAAACTCCCCCTCCCTCGTCCCGGAAACAAACACTCGGGCAACGCCGGGTACCCCCGCTAGTTTATTAATAAATCAGATCTCATGAATCCTCAGGATTTACTGAATGCTGCAGTGGCAGATGAAAAATAAGCTAAATAGTTAGCATATTATATTAGGTACAGGAAAAGATGGCGGAATAAAGATAGGGGAAAATAGTTTTGAAAACCAGTTTATCAATGTTTTTATAGGTTTCCGACTACTTTTGGTTGTATTTGAAAAATTAATTTCCAAAAGGAAAAAAATATTTGTACACGTGAGGGAGGGAAAGTTATAATAAAAATGTGTTCACGGCGATACGATGAGCTAACAAATTTAAGTAACAAATTGAATAAATTCATTTTAATAATCCTTTAAAGGGTAAATATTAATTTTCTTGGTTTATTTCAAAGATAATTTGTAAAGTCTTAAGATATTTAATTCAATAAAAAAAAACACCTTGATTGTACAAAAATAGCTCAATTAGCCCTCAAAAGCGGGAGATTCTGCTTTTGCAGAATCACAACAAAACGAAGTCGTTTAAACATGGATTATACGGGAGGCCAAAATGCCAGAAAGTCGAAAGGCTGTCTGAAAATGACATCAAATAATTGAAGGAAGGTGGGGGTGCTAGTTTTCTTTTTTGCCAGCCGTGCATCCGTACATTCATATCGTGAACGTTTGTATAATTTTTACCATTTTTAGTGTAATTAGTTTTCCATGTCTCTGCTATTAAATTAAAAAAAAATTTTTCAAGACTATATAAAAATTATGTTACGCCGAAAGTTTCATATTCATTCAAGCAAGGAAAATATTAGAATCTTACATATAAAAATTATGCGAAACGTAATCTAAAAATAAAATTAAAAATATTTTTTGTAATTATAATTTTTTGTGTGAAAATATTAAATAAACAATGCTTAATTCAATGATAATATCGGTAGTTCGAGAAAATATTTTTCTTCGAGTAATATCAAATTCATTAATACGGACTTTAGGGGCTTTTTTCGTAATGTTCCTGTAAAAATCTTTTTTTTTTTTAATTGTTACGATTTACGATGCTTTATTTTCAATTAAAAACAAATTAACTTCACGCATTATTTTTTTACTACTGAAAATCATATCTTAAGTAAAGGTATTTTTTGTTTAAGCAAAATAATAAATTTCCACTAAGATTTAAAGAAAAATAATTTGTTTATTATATTCAGTGATCATTATTTGATAAATACTGAAAATTTCATTAAAATTGATTAATTTCTTGATTTTTGGTGAATTTTTAAGTAAAGGGAGGGGTCTAAATGTTTATACATTTTGGGCATCGGCATTCATTTTGCACGTACCTATATTATATGAGTTTTTATATAATAATTCAGTAAATTACAACATTCATGATTAAGATTATAACTGTTATAAAGACAAGTGTTGATTTTCGGAACGTGATTATAATATTTAAAATAATAATGTCATAAATATTTTCATTTTGCTCTTGACATATCTAAGGCCTTTGATAGGGTATGGCATGAAGATTTCTTTCACAAGTATGCCCTGTATTTAAGAATTCAGGTGATCGCTAATCTTCATCTCGGTACAGATCAATCAGTCTATTGTGCGTCATGAGTAAGTTGCTAGAATCTGTGCTAAATAAACAAGTAGTCAACCATCTCTGCAAAAATAACCTTCTTAGTGACATGCAATATGGTGTTTGTCCTGCTAGATTTACAGCAGACGTGCCTACAGTTATATCTCATATGATTAGCGAATCTCTTGGCGGAGGCTTCCTCTCTAGGACAATTGCTCTTGACATATCAAAAGCCTTTGATAAGGTATGGCATAAAAGTCTACTTCACAAGATCTCTAGCTATGGTATTGCTGGAAATATCTTCTCAATTATTAAATCATTTCTTTTTGACAGGTTCATAAGAGTAGTAGTTGAGGGGCAAAAATCAGAAGCTCATAGTATTAATGCTGGAGTCCCTCAGGGGTCCATCCTGAGCCCAACTCTTTTCCTGATCTACATTAATGATCTTCAAAATCACATCCTTACATCATTTGTAGACATTTATGCTGATTACACTACCATCTATGGTAGCACATCTAAGTGAGTAAACGACCAAGTTCTCTCTGGTTCTCTCTCCTCTGATCTTGAGCACGTGGTACAATGGGGAAAGAAGTGGTTAGTTACTTTTGATGCATCTAAAACCAAGCTTCTCTCTTTACCTCATTAACGTTCTGATCCCCATCTGGCATCAGTTGAAATGAATGGCTCTCGTCTTGAGGAGGCCTCAAGTTTTGACAAGCTTCTGGACTTGACCTTTACTCCTGATCTTAAATGGAACACGTACATCAAATCTGTTGCCAAGGCCGCTGGTAAAATAGTTGGATCCTTCTACCGACCCAATAGATATCTCACTGCTAATGCAATTCTCTATCTATATAAGAGCCAGGTACGTACAAGGATGGAATACTGTTGCCACATCTGGCAGGAGCTGCTAGAAAGGGCTTGTCCTACCTTGATAGAGTTCAAAATAGATTCGTAGCCTCGTAGGAGATATCATTTTCTCTTCCTTGCAACCTCTATCTCACAGAAGAGATGTTGCGAGTTTGTCTCTGCTGTATCGTTATTTTCATGGAAAGTGTTCGACTGAGCTTCAGTCTATGGTCCCCCCTCTCCAAACTTTCACAAGAAACACTCGTCTAGCTGAAAACACTATCAATAATTCCCCCACTCTTTATCTGTGCCTAAACCTAAACGTAGATTCCATGGACAAAGCTTCTTTCTTAGAACTGCACGCCTGTGGAATTGTCTTCCGTTTTCCTGCTTTCCATCTGACTATAATATGGTTGTCTTCAAGTCTAACGTAGACAAGTTTTTGATGGGCCGTTCCATATAAATTAACAAATTTACCGAATTTCCATTACTAACGATTACTATATTGTCCAATTTCTACTGTACACTCTTTAACCCTTATCCTCGAGTGGCTGTGATAATGTGGTGATGTAAAAAAATATTCCAAAGTACGTGTGTGTGTGTGCGTGTGTGCGTGTGTGTGTGTGTGTGTGTGTGTGTGTGTGTGTGTGTGTGTGAAAAAAACAAAAGGAAAAACAACAATTTGTTTTTTTTTCATCTTTTTCATAATTATGTATCCACGGTATTTCATTTTATGATATCCCATGAACACACGCACACACACACACACACACACGCACGCGCGATATAACATGTATTATATACACAATAAAACACACGCAACACGCAAAATATATCGTGTATTTTATACACAAAACACATGCACACACACACACACACACATACACACACATACATGCAGGGTGGCTCTGTTAAAAGTAACGCGAGCTATCTAATCTTTCTCTTACAGACCAACTGACACCACAAGACAAAATGCAATTCTTTTTCCAGCAAGATTGCGCTACATGCCACACGTTTTACAGATCACTGACACGAATTCATAACATGTTTACGGAAGAGAGAACAATAAGCAAAAGGTTATGACTACGACTTGTCATGATATGATTTTTATCTTTGGGGGACTTTAAAACTAAAACTTTATGCAAAGAATCCTCACAATCTAGATCAACTAAAGGAGAACATTATCAACGTTATCAGGAGAATCACCAGAGAAAATCTACAGGCAGTATCTGCAAACGTTGTTAAACGTGCCAGAAATTCATAAATGTCGACGGGGAGCACTTCACCCATTTCCAAATTTATTGCCTCCTCCTACTTAAGTCCCACGAGAAATCGTAATACTTGTGTTCCATTTATAATATACATCTAACCTGTCTGTTTAAATGTATGTTTGTATGTATGTCTTCCTAAAAATTTCGACAGAGGCAACGGATTTTCACGAGATCAGTATCGTTTTGAAGATCGCCCCTTCGGACAACAAATATCGAAAAATGGGTCCAAAACATTAATTCGTTCACTCTCAACTTGGACATTTTCTACAGGGAGGGGTCGCTTTTCTCGCCGATATTTTCGAAAGTCATCACCTCTTTTCGATTGTCTAGCCTTAATTTATATCTACGTCACTTCCGGTTTGGCGATGGGCACAACAGTAAAAAATATCGAAAAATTGGCTAAAAACATGAATTCCTTCGCCCTTAATTGAGCACTTTTCTACAGAGAGGGGTCGTATTTTCGAAAGTCATCTCCTCTTTTCCATTAACTAGCCTTAATTTAAACCTTCGCTAGTTCCGGTTTGGCAATGGACGCAACGGCAAAGACGTCACTTTTTCACTTTCTTTTCCTCCTTCGCAGTTCAAGTTCAAGCTTGCCTGCCTACTACCACTTTTTTTTTGTTTTATTTATTTATTTATTTTTGCTCAAAACACATCTCCAAACACCCGGGCAAGGCCGGGAAACCAGACTAGTTCTAAATAAATCGGAAAACAGTGGGCGGTCTATATTTTCAGAAAAGGTGGGGAAGATTTTATTAATGTTTTTGTCGCATTTCCCATTTCTCATTGTATTCAAATGAATTTTTACTATACATAGTAATCTACAGAAATACAATGTCGCTGTATTATAGCTCTTCATTGCGACTAGCAAAATTAACTCACTTAAACCGAAATTGAAACGACAACCGGCGCTTACAACCCCAAGGCCATCTTCCTGCTGCTAAAATATGTGGAATCGGGATGATAAACCTTGTCAAATGACCGAAACTTCATTTGTTTTCATAAAGAGCATTGCGTTTATACGCTAGCGGCTGTTTGTTATTTCCCTTACCAGTATGCTCAACCCGAGAAAGCGAGCATGTCTTAGTCATCCAATGATGGACTGTTTCGCTGTATCACAGCTCTCCAGTGCGGCTAGACAAACAACTGCATCAAGCAAGGGATATTTTAAGTAGGACAGACCCTAGCGTAAATGTGGTATTGTGGCGACCGAAATGATTCTGAGAACATGGTAGGCAGAATTTGACCAACCGTTATTTACCACCTTTTTTTTTTTTTTTTTAATTAATTTGTAGATAAATTAAAGCTTTTATTTACAAGTCATTCAAAGTGTAGTATATGTTCTGTCTTTGATCAGAGGAGAGGAAATTCTTCTAGACTTGGGTCATTTTTATTTTTCTCTCATCTAGAGTGTCCCCTTTGTGGGGAAGTTGGATTTCTCCCCCTCCCACATTAAAACAGACAAAGTTGAGAGTCAAGTAAATAGACTACAGAAGATACTAATAGCTCTAATGTGACATGTCTGATAAAAGTCTTCTTCTTATTATTATTCTCCTCCTCCTTCTTCTTCTTTTTCTTCTTCGTTCTTTTTTCTATTTCTTTTATTTCTTTTTCTTTTTCATCTTCTTATTCGTCTTCTTCCGTTAGATTAGTATTTTAAAAATACGAAACAAAAAACAATGGCGTTTGTAGAATTGTAAGTAGCTAAGTTAAAACAAAAAGAACCATAAAACAAAAAAGAAAAAGAAAAAATTACAGAAAGAAATGTGAAGAAAAAAGAAAGTTTATCGTCTTCTCTTGTGAAACTCTCTAAAAGTACAAGATTTGACTGAATGTTTTATTGTGTAAGGTCAAATGACTGTCACTCTATCCTTCAAGGCGTAGGGAGGGTTAGGGTCATGAGAGTAGCGGTGATACGCAAACCTCAGACTTTTGGAGAAGGAGGAAGCCAATGAACTTTTATCGCGAATCTTCGGCGGTCGCCATCGGCTAGTTCCGGGAATTGGTGAACATCCTACTTGAAGAAGGATTATTTCTTGAATTGCAGCCTTTCTGGGTTAGGAATTTGAATCAGTTCGAGGGTTTCGGCGAAAATTGCGGTGCGAGAGAGAACTAGAGGAGGATGAGAGGGGGGAGAAGAAGAAGAAGAAGAAGAAGAAGAAGAAGAAGAAGAAGAAGAAGAAGAAGAAGAAGAAGAAGAAGAAATGCCTGTACAAAATACGCAAGAAATGATTTTCTCGTTAGATATGAGAAGAATTAGAAAAATTAACTGCAATATGTATGTTAATTAGGTCATGTATATGTATATATCTAAACATAATTTCCAACGGATACTTGTTTCGCAGATTTACGGCGGGACCTCAGTGACCGAAATCTAGTGACCTTATCAGTGGGCCACGAAGGCTCACTAGTAGCCGCGGAGATATTATTAAATCGTATTGCTGTTTTGTTGTTGGTATTGTTGTTGTTGTTGTTGTTATTGGCAATATCGAAAAATTAACGTATTCAAATATATATATTTTTACCGGGAAGCATTTTCTAAATACTAAGGAAAGAACATTGTTCCTTTTCACCTCTGCGATACCAAAATACTAGCAGGGCTACCCGGCACTGCCCACGGTAAAAGTGTAACATTTCTATTGAGCTTTTATCTCTCTACCCCCTCTCTATTTGTTTCTCTATCTTTATCTCTTTTCTCCTCCCTCTTTTTCCACTTTCCAACCCTGAAATCACCTCTGTCTTCTCTGCCAAGCCCATTCCTTTCTTGATTACGCACACACATACACACAGACAACTCTCATTTATATAATAGATTCCTCAATGAATAGGTCAGTATTTTCTCTATAAAATCAAGAACATGCAAACGTTGTGGTTCTTTGTTGGGTAGTTTATTTTTAGCTTGATATACAAACACATATACACACATATAACTGCCCTATATATAATAGCTAATTAGACACCGACATAGACACATGTTTTGTGGTTTTACGTCTCATCAGCGTGCTCAATAAACTGAGTTACGCACCTCCTAATGGAAGCGGGAGAAATTTTATGGCTTTATATATGCTGTAATTTATTAATATTATAATACTGAAAATTGAAAAAACATTCAATTATTTTTATTGAAGAATATCGCTTCATTGCTTCGGTAGAGTGCTCCACTTATATGTATACTAGCAGGCCGCCCGGCATTGCCTGGTCGTAAATACGCTTAAATATGATATTTTGATTATTACAGATTTCGTATTTATTATTATATTGTATTAGACCCAATATATAGTAATAATTTAAAAACTTAAAAAATGACTCGTGCGCTCCACCGAGGATCGAAACCAAAACGTTTAGCTTACGATTTACTTTTTCCTTTGATGTTAATGCCTGACTATGAAGACATGTTTTCTGCAAGGCTAAAAATAAAAAAAAATGAACCAATAGCTATTACGTTATGCACGCATATTCGTAATGCTATCGTTCGACCTTCACCTGGCACATTTCATTTTTTAATTTTCGCGCTTTTGCACCAATTCCACGCTCCGTATATAACAAAGTTGTATTTTCTTTTCAAATACACAGAAAGAACGGTTTTTTAGATGAATATCAATACAATCTCTCTCTCTCTCTCTCTCTCTCTCTCTCTCTCTCTCTCTCTCTCTCTCTCTCTCTCTCATGATTAAATACATTTTTCTATTTTGGTTATCTGTAATATTGGATGAACGTATAACTTTTTCCATGCGAATAAAACCTCCATCATAAACAATCCCTGTGTTCATACAGGGTGCCCCCCCCCAAAAAAAGAAGCTAAATGGAGGCCATCTAGAACATATGCTTTAGAACGGAGAAAAAAAAAAGGCCAAAGACCCTAGTGTTTTGATGTGATGTTTTGAATATTTATATTAATATAGTTATGACTAAAGTTTCATTTCATTCGGACAAACCACTAAGAAACGGGATCTAATTAGAGTTGTGCCTGTTTTTTGGGGGTCACCCTGTATATTTGGCCAAATAACGGAACGACACACGTGGGTCGTTGCAACGAGCGTGTATATTGATAGTATACACATCACATCCGAACACAACCGAAAAAAAAAAATAAAATAAATAAAAAAAACAACGAGCAATATTTAAAAGTTTATGTGTTTCGTGAAAAGATATTTCCTCGTTTCTCTACCTTTGGAAAACATCATTCTATGAAAAACTACATCACTCGTCAACTTCCGCCATCCTTCTAACCGATTACGAAATCTTCAATTTTCAAATAAATTTCTATGTAAATAGATCATAAATACATTCATTCAACACAAAAAATACGAAACAACTCTGAAAAAAAGCAAATAATAATAATAATAATAATAATAATAATAATAATAATAATAAACAACTGGAATTTGAGTGGTCTCCCCACTGGCATCTTGGAGAGGCTTATTGCCACTCAAATCACAATGAAAACCAATGGTCGCTGCCAGCTAGAAGTCAATGGTGGAAAGCGACTGTTACGATAAGGCAAATTTATTTGCAAATGTTATCGAAAGAGTTGGAGGGTACTGGAAATCCAGGGAGACTTGTTACTCAGCTTCCAGGGAACACCACAAGTTGTTTTCTAGGAGAGACCTTTGATGACCTATGTGAAAGCTCCTTGTGAATCAACAAAAACAACAACAACAACAACAACAACAATAATAATAATAATAATAATAATAATAATAATAATAATAATAATAATAATAATAATAATAAACGAGATATTAAAAGTTACGATATCCAATTTTTTTTAATAGATACGAATCTACCTTTAAAAAGTGTGAAGCAAGCCATCGCTCTGATCGTCTGTTACTCTTTTTTCTTTTCTTTATAAATGACATTATGAACGAGATATTAAAAGTTACGAAGTCCAAACTTTTTTTTATATTATTGAAATATTATTGGGTTTTTTTCTATTATACAAATATGAGTGTTTTTTTTTATATTATACAAATGTAAGTGTTTTTTTTATATTATACAAATATGAGTGTTTTTATATATTATACAAATATAAGTGTTTTTTTTTATATTATACAAATATGAGTGTTTTTATATCATACAAATATGAGGGTTTTTTTATATCATACAAATATGAGTGTTTGTTTATATTATACAAATATGAGTGTTTGTTTATATTATACAAATATAAGTTTTTTTTTATATATTATACAAATATGAGTGTTTTTTATATCATACAAATATGAGTGTTTTTTATATTATACAAATATGTGTGTTTTTTATATTATACAAATATGAGTGTTTTTTATATCATACAAATATGTGTGTCAAAACTATCAAATTGAAAATGACGTAAGTCAGACCAGAATATCAACAACAAGTGTAAGCCTCATGTATGGCAGGGGAAAGAACTAGGCTTCGTAGGTCGTCATCCGGAGAAACCCACGAAACACTATCGCTAGGACAAACAGTATTTAAGCCTTAAATAAAATTGTAATGAAGTGTTATCTGAAGAATGGTGCGCCTAGTAGGTGATACAGAAAAAGAATGCACCAAATATGGAATGAACTAGGTCTGTTTGAAATAACACAGCAAAAACTTGCAGGACAAGCCCGGGCAATAGGAACAAATGGATGGCTGTCTGCCCTTGAAATTGAAAAGCCGAAAAGAGAAATTAAGAGAGTGTGGATAACAATAAACATGATGAGGTTGATGAAATGTTCAATGTAAAAGGAACTACTTAAACTGTAAATGAAAATATTCACCCTTTCAACAATCAGACTCTTTCCACAGAAACAATTCAACTTATGATTGAACATGGGAAGACGAAAGAAGAAATTGATATCTGCAGATTGGTAGATGAGAAAGTAAGAGTTCAACATTAATATAAAAAATGTAGACACAACAAAGTCGCTCAGGTCCTACACTAGAATATATGCAAACTCTATGCATTAGACCACAATGAGAAGTGGTAAAAGCATAAACCAGAAGCGGTCCAGGAAAACGACAACGTCAAACTTTTTTGGGATATGCGCATAAGGTCCTTGAACGTTCCAAACCTGACATAATTTTACTAAATAAAAACAAGAAAATTTGCTCAATCATTGACGTAGCCTGCCCTTCTGATACTAGTGCAGGAGAAAGAACAAAAAGATAAAAATAAATACCAAGATCTAAAATGGGAATTAGTTAGACTCTAGAAATGTAAAGAAGTCAAGGTGATTCCCATTGCAATTGGAACGCTTGGGACAAAAAGCTACCATAAATGGCTTAATCAGATTGACATGACAATTTCCTTTTCAATTTTACAAAAGGCTTGCCCGTTCGGAATAGCGAAAATGCTAAGGTATAGTTTGAATGTATAGAACAAAGCTGAGAAAAAAAATAAATAAATAAAAACATCAGAAAGTTGAGATTGCTATGAAACAATAATAATAATAATAATACCCCCACCCACAAAAAAGGAGTGAGACCAAATAACCAAGTAGAGTCAATGAGGAAGGAAACATTGAAAATAATAATAATAATAATAATAATAATAATAATAATAATAATAATAATAATAATAATAATACAGAAACAGAAGAAACAAGAGATAAGAAAAGAAAAGAAAAGAAAACGAGAAGAGAAACAACTACATGGACGATTCATAAGGATGACAAAAGATGAAAATAGCAAAAGCACTTGGACATGGCTACAAAAAGGAAACCTTAATAATGAAACTGAATCAGTAATTACAGCCACACAAGATAACGCGATTAGAACCAACCAATTAAAACAAAAAAATCGACAAAGCACAAGAAAACAGCAAAGATAGACCCTGAGGACAAAGAGACGAAACAATAAACCACATAATAAGCGAATGCAGAAAAATAGCTTTAAAAAAGAAGATAAGCATAGACATGATCAAGTGGAGAAGTACATTGGCAATTATGCAGACAACTGAATCTTGACCAGCCAGACAAATGGTACAAGCAAAAACCGGCATCAGTACTTGAAAATGAAATCATGGGACATAGATATACAAACGGAAAAAAACATCCAAGCAAGACGACTGGATGTCATACTAGTTGACAAGAATGAAAAGACCTGCCAGATTGTAGATTTTGCCGTTCCAGCAAACCAGAGAGTGAAAATCAAGGAGATGGAGAAATGGAGCAAATACACTGAACTGGCCAGAGAGTTCAAAGGAATATGGAAGATGAAAAAGTCAAGATAACACCACTAATAGCACTGGTTTACAAAAATAAATTTTTGGTCTGAGACAAGAATGGGGATAGTTGTTTTTTGTTAATTTGTGCTGAATTCAAATTTATAAATAGTTTTACTCTATCGCCTCTAGTTTTCTGGCTTTTAAATAGTTTGATTTTAGTATAAACAGAATATATGTGAATATTTTAAGAGTTGCAGCTGCTTATAACAGATAAATCAGGATAGATAAAGAACACTGATTGAATCAATATAGTTGGATGACACAATTACACAATTCAAAGAACCACAGATAGTCAAAAGTGTGTTTTCTTAGAAGATGAGGTGTATTTTGTCTCCGGGATGTCACTCAAGAGCATTTAGCAGAAGTCTCCCATCATGCCGGGGTTCCATTTGCCTTGTTAATTGCTATCCATCTTCGTAATGTCTTGGTGGAATCTTTCTCCATGCTCATCACTCATTGCTTCAAGGTTTGGTGGGAAGAAGTTGAAATGGGAATGGAGAAAATGAATTTTGAGTGACATTAGGCACTCCATATCCTCATAAGACTTTAGCAACTTCTCAACACAGGTTTGGTAATCTGATACACGTGTGTTACCAAGGAATCCACTACAGACCGATTTGAATGCTTCCCATCCTCTCAGTTAAGAAGCTGCTCGAAATCAGCACTTCTCGGATCTCAGGTCTTCGAGCTTAGCAACACTGAGACCTGGGAACACAGTAGACAAGTGTTGGAAGGCAGCACCATTTTTGTCCAACGCTTTAACGAATTTCTTCATCAAACCAAGCTTGATGTGAAGAGGAGGAAAAAGCACTTTGTTCATGTTTGCCAACAACAAAAGTGCTTCTAGACCCCCAGTCTTTCTGCTTGTAACGCTGCGATACAGCTCGATTATCCCAGAGACAGAGAAAACAACAGTATTTTGTGAGGTCTGCTTGCATACCCATAAGAAGACCAATGACCTTGAGATCCCCACACAGACTCCATCGGTACTCGCTGTACTTAATAGCTTCTAAAAGAATCTCCATATTGTCATAGGACGCCTTTAAATGGACAGAGTGTGCAATGGGAATGCTGGGATACTTATTCCCGTTTGTGCAGAAGAACACCCTTGACTCTTCACTTTTAGAAGAGTCTATGAAAAGATGCCAATCTGAAAGACTATGTGGCAAACCAAGGGACGTAAACAAGTCAGGTATGTTTGTGCAGTAGCCCAACTTGTTTTCCATGTCGAAAAAGGAAGCAAAATCTTTGTTCAAATTCCTGAAACTGGTGATCCTTACATCTTCCTGGACTAGGTTCCACCGTTTAAGACGGTTTTGACAGATACAAATTACGAGCAAGACTATCCAGGTCTTTTTGCGTGATCCAGTTAGGCTTGTTGCCACTTGTTCCTGAATATGTAGAATCAATATCTTCCAAAGATATTGACTCAGCAGAATCCTCCCTTGAAAGCATTTCTTCATCTGATGAGGAAAGAAGATCCTTATTTACTGGAGGTGTGGGTACGGAAACATCATCTGAATGGGGAAGGGTTCTCATAGTAGATCGAAAGTTAAGATATTTGATCTTTTTTTTAGAAGATGTATTGAAACCAGTTATATTAGTTAAACAAAAATAACAATCATTTTCGTGGTTTGACTGCAAAGTTGAAAGTTGCTTTCTTACTATTAAATCATGCGGTTAGTCCATTGTAGCAGGGCTTACAACAGATGTGTGGAGCCCAAGACTTGTCCTGATCACCAATTTTACAGTCAAAATAGTGAAAGAAGGCGGTTCTGAGGAGAGAAGTGATGGTTCGACGGTGTGCAACTGTTGTGAAGTCCCTATTCATGTAACAGAAAGAATTGGCCTTGTTGAGGCATCCAGGACGTTTTGACATGCTTGAAACCATTGGAGAATCTGAAAATATAACAAAGTAAAACTAAATCATATGCAAGACAATAAAATGTGCATTTGGGCAACCCAAAAGATGTGTAACACGATAGTTGAGGGACGCCAACCTCCAGCGCAGCCTGCAAGCCAAATCTTCCAATGATTGCTAGAGCACTACTGAGTGTGGATTGAGACCTGCGGCCTTAACTGCCAAAATCCGTATATATATATATATATATATATATATATATATATATATATATATATATATATATATATATATAATGTAATGCCATCATTTACATTTAGTGCATGATAAGTAAAAAATATACCAGAAGTCTCACAATATTAAAATTAACCTTGAATTCACGTACGCTTCTATGTACCATATATGCACAAACTGCACACTATGCATATCTAAAAAAAAAAAAACTAGAAGTGATGAGAAAAAACGGATTTCAAATTTGAATTCAGCACGCCTAAATTAGGTAAAAACGGGTATTTTTGTGTTGGACTAAATTTCTTTGTAAACCAGTGTAATAGAAGCGCTAGGAACAATACCGAAAAACGTTGAAAAAAGAATGGGAGAGATTGGAATCAGAGGGATGGCTGAGAAGATACAACGGATAACAGTAATGAAAACGGCTGAAATATTAAGGAAACCCCTTGAATGCGGAGACTTATACGTGTGAACAGGCACAAACTAGACACACAGAAAATGCCACAGAAATAAAACAGAAAGGAGCATCACATGGAATCATGGAAACTTGAACTATAAGTAAGTTAACCCCCTACCTTATTCCCATTTGTGTGTGTGTCACCAAAAATTGACGCTATACTAAATAAGTGAGGGAGGGGTCAAGGAGGATGGAAAGACCGAGGAGAGAAAGCACTAGTCAGACCTCCGCTGACCTGAGTGCAAAGAGGAGTGGGACCTTGCGAAGGCTTATTGCCACACAAATTCCAGTGAACACAAAGAAATGCTACAGGGAATGAAAACTGAAACAATATGATTTGGATTATGATTCTTTGTTTCTTCAGATGTAGTGTTATTTTCACAACGTTTCGGTTGATGTAACCTCCAATCTATTAATGAAGTATATGTTTTTGTACTCGAGAATCTTTCCGACCTATGGCGTAGTGAATAAAATACTTGGTAAAATTCAGTTATAAGCTACACTCTTCTGGAGATTGAAAGTTCAATCCTCAGTGCAAGCGACTCTTGAAATAAAATTGCAAATGCCTTAGGATTTCTACCCAGTTATAGTTGACAGAACGAGAGCATGCTACCAACACGGATTAAATAAAAAATCCTGTCCGTAAATTTTTCCCAATTGTCGTATACCGTCTCAGAATTCATTGCCACTCTTAAAACTAAATCTAAAAATATTGACCTCTATTGTTCGATCCTTTTGTCCCAAATCACCGCCACACCTTGATTAACAATCCTTGTTTAGTTCTTTTTGTGTGCATGGATGAACAATTTTCTATATCTTTGTTCAGGTTTTTATTACTTCCTACCACTGGAGAGACGTCGATAGTATCACAGCAGATGAAACAAGACAGGTGCTTAAGATAATAGTTCTCAGAGCCAGAATTTATGAAATTCAAACAAAACAGATCAAGCAAAATGTAAACGGCTGGTAAAACATTAACATTGAACATGAGGAGATGATGAAACAAGAGAAGTTAAAAGCATCAAACGAGTTATGAACGAGGCCATTTCGATGTGCTTTTTTTTATCGATCGAATACAAACATTTAAAACGGAGCAAACAGAAGAAAAAGAAATAGACATAATACTTCATATTATATCAATATTGGGTGCATCTGATTTTTAAACCTGACTTAGGGGATTGTGCGCTGAGGAAGTCTCTTCGTGATTATTATAATATTTCTAAATGTGTATTTTCCAAATAGACAGAAACAATTGTTTGTTAATAAAATGGATGAAATATGGAATTTTTTCTGAATAACTAAGATGATATAATGTTACTATTTTACACCTTTTTAGACGATAATCCTAGTCTTTTGTTATATTCACTTAAGTCTTAGTATTTATAATTGTCTGATATTGCCCATATAAACCTTTCTCAAAGTAGATTATATTTGCATATGCATAGCATATAACCCTGATTTGCTGCATACAAAGTACTTTCAATAAATTTCCAGACATTTTGTACAGGCATTTAAAATAGTTGTAGACTCTTGAAAATTGAGTATGCTATTGCTAGACATCTTATGGGATGACTGACCAATTTTTATGATTTCAGGTTCAAAAGAACAGCTACAACAGGAATTGGAATACACTCTACTAAAGATTGATTGTCACAACTGGTGAATTTCAAAAATGCAATCTGGACGTGAAGACACTTTTAGAAAAAAGGATTTGAAATAAAATCCTGTTTTAAACTTGGAAAAGTGCCACAGAAACGTGTAGAATGCTTCAGACTGCTTTGGGACCATCTTCCATGAATCGAGCATCAGTTTTTGAGTGGCATAATAGATTCAAGGAATGCAGGGAGTCTGTGGCGGATGATGAGAGGTGTGGGGGGAGTAAGGAAGTCAGAACACCAGAGTTTATTGACCAAATAAAGAATTCCATGGATAAGGGCCGTCGTATGTCTATAGAGACATTAAGCGCACAGTTTGATGTCAGTGTGGGAACTGTACACACGATTATTCATGAGGAGCTGACGATGTGGGAGATTTTCGTAAAGTTTGTCCCAAGGGTGTTCAAAGAATATCACAGACTATTTAACCAAGATGGGCATCACGACAGTTTCTCGCCCTCTACATAATCCAGACCTTGCTCTTTATTGCTCTTTATTACCTAAACTCAAGGAAAACTTGGAGGCTGTCGTTATGAGACAGTTAAGGATGTGAAAGAGGCTGTGACGTTGGTCATTGACATACTCACATCAGAGGACTGTCCTGTGTAAATTATAGCATTCGTGCGCTCTTGTCATATATACTGCCGACTACCCTAACAAAGGGCAAAATCACACCTCTTCACTGTTCAAGTTCCTAAATATCGGAATATCTTCTACTCTAAGTTTCTTCCCTCGGACTTCTATGCCTTGGAATTCTCTCTCTATTTCCTGCTTTCCTGAGTGTATTAACTTGCAGAAGATTAAATTTAATGTGAACAGACATCTCGCTGCTCAACTCCCCACAGTTCCATGTTAGACAAGATCCCAAATAGTAGCCCCTTGCATTTAAAGTGGCAATGTGCCTTGTTTTGGGTGAAAAAGAGGAAAAATGCTAAAATAAAAAATTAAAAAAAAGAAAACAATTTACCAACTCGCTGATAATCGACCCGAAGCGGAAAAGATGTTAACGGACTTTTTGCGTTGCAAAAAGGCTTTAGAGAGAGTGTTTTGGGGACTTACCAAAGCACAAGATATGAACTCCCTCGAACTGTATAAATAGTCTGAGAGGTACTGACTCTCGAAGAGGTTGTTCACTTCGTAGTAAGTCATTTTGGCGTTAACTACTGCAAACGTTGTTTACTGTATATTCTGTTTCTTTCTTAATACAAATATTAGCTTGGTGCAAAAATTATGTCGTTTTTTGACGTATATATATATATATATATATATATATATATATATATATATATATATATATATACGTATATATATATATATATATATATATATATATATATATATATAATAAAAAAAACGACATTATTTTTGCACCAACCTAATACTTGTATTAACTCATATCCGTTTTCGTGTCTTTTTTAGTGACCCTTCTGAGCCACAAGACTTTCAGAGCTTGCATATCATTAGTTATCATTCCAATACCATAAGATGTATTTAATTCATACTCATCAGTTTTTATTCGTTTTTTATGAAGTTCATCTTACACATGTTTCGTTGAATAGCGAAAAACCACTAAATAACTCTTCAGAGATAAATGTATGTTCCTCAAAAAATTGCTGGAAAGTTTTTTATATGGAACGAAAAAAGATTTGCAGAAATGATAAGAAGAAATGGAGATACAAAAACATAAATATAAAACACTTACTTATTGTAGTGTTTATTGTCACACTTCAAAATCATAACTGGATTCAAGTACACTTGTCTCTGATGAGTTGTTTATTAGTTTTCTGCTATTCAACAAAACGCATGCACGACGTACTTCATACAAAACAAGTGTGAATTAGATACATCTGGTTTTGGAACGATAAGTAATAATATATAAACATATGTGTGTGCGTGTGTGTCTTCGCGTATGCATGTGTGCGTGTATGTGAGTAATTATGCGAATGTGTATACCATGCATATTTGTGTGTTTGACAGGTGCACTTGGTTCGTGCATGCATACGCTTACGTATTGTCTACACGCGTTCGCGCGCACGTAAACGCCATTTGCTCGCGTGTGAATCTCTGTTTGTGTCGCCGCCCGCGTTTTTCCCATGTCTCTTGGTGAGTTCCCTGCACGTTTTCCCTTTAGACGAGAACAAACGCCGACAAGCGAATTCGGTTGCGTGTTTTGACAACAAACGCCGAGAAAAACAACAGAAAAACAGCAGACGACAGGGTATAGAAGAAGAAGAAGAAGAAGAAGAAGAAGAAGAAAAAGAAGAAGAAGAAGAAGAAGAAGAAGAAGCTACATTAAAATGTTAGTTGTTTTCCTGGTTTATAAATGTATGCATGACGTATGTCCGGCGCGCTTCATGACATGAAGGAGACCATGTAGGAGTACGAATTTGAAAAGAACAAAGAGCAAAACATTAAAAAAAAAAAAAAGTAGGCAGAGACTTACTAAAGAATTGTTGTGAAACGCGAACTCAAATATCAATCAATTATTAAAAAAATAATTCCTGACACAAGGTCAGTTTTTTATCATAATTTAACACATCACGCAAGACAACCTGGCCCTGACATATAGGTGGCGCCATTAATTTTTAAAAATTCATATAATTTTTATAAAGTATTAACTTTCAAATAACATGTGTCAAAATTTGCTTAATTTGAGTATTAGTTTAAAAAAAAAAAATACTGTTATTTTCTTAAGTGAGGCCGCTCTTGCAAATGTAATATACAAAGAAAAAAAATATGGATTTCGTGTGTTGATAAAGCCTTGCTTTTTGGTGGGAGAAATGCTCTTACAGAAAATAAAGATCGTGATTAGTGTTATTCAGACTCTGCCCCGTTAGAAACAACTGCTAATAGTTGGTATGCTGATTTTTTTATGCGGTCGTACAGACACAAATGATGCGGAACATTTAGGTCATCTAAATCTGGCGGTTGTCTCGGAAAACAAAATGTTCACATGTTTTGGTCGATCGTGAATTGAAGTTGGGTGAGAAAAGAAAGGTGTTGAATAAGCCAGCGTATTCGTTATTTTTACATTAATTTTTGTCGATGAGAAAGATGTGTTCACATTCGATCAGAAACAATAACGCGTCGACGATGCAAAGCGTTGTTTACAACTGTTTCAATAAAAGTCAATTTTTGCATTAATGTGTGACAAATGGATGAAATGTAGATTCGTCTGATCGTTCAGGAATCGAATCGGCAGCCGAGTGGACAGCAAAGCCATGCAAAGCTACGAAAACTGCGAACATCTGAAGGACAGTTTTTAATTTCGTATTTTGGGATTCATAAAGTTTTTTTTCTTAATCGATTACTTCGTGATAAAAGAACCATCAATAATGAATATCATTGAACATTATTAGTGCGTTTGAAAGAAGAAATCGCCAAACAACGATCACAAATGGATAAAAAAAAAATCCACCACGACAATGCACCATGTCACAAATCGATCACAACGATTGCAAAACTACGTAAATTTCACTTCGAATTGCTTCCGCAAACACCCTATTCTCCAGACCTCGCGCCCAGTGACTGCTTTGGGGAAAGATACTTCGCTCCAAAAAGAAGTGATGTTGGAAAGTGAAACATGTCTTGGGATTACGGACAAATCGTTCTAAAAATGCGCTTGCTAGAAAAACGTTGGAATCTGTATATAAGGGAATTTCACAGCATAGTGTAAAGAACATGGCGCAATGATAAAAAGAAAGGGGAAAAAATGCTAGCCGGAATCAAATATCGATTGTAAGATGCTATTTAGTTCTAAAATGGAAAATTCAATCAGATAAATTTATATATCAGATAACAGATATTTTACATCAGATGATCTCATAGCACTTGTTTTATATGTAGATACCCTACGTCAGTAAGTAGAGACTATATCAACTAGTATAAATTTCGAGAGTGTTTCAGTAAGTACATGTCAGGACAACCTAGCGGCAAGTGGAAATAAACTCAGTGTACCCAGTGAGTGAGACAATAAGGTTACAGTTCAGCTCCTTAGACAAAACACGCTAGAAGTGGGTGTTTAATTGTTAGAGGCAAATTGTGTCATGTGTATGAATCAGAGTTTCAGGGCAGTTTGCGCCGAGGAAGCAGCCGGACTGCACGTGGCGACATTATAGAAATCTAAGAGAAATATCTTCGAAACCTGTGTGTTTGTCGATTATTTTAAAGCTAAGTAAGAAAATTAAGTAAGAGGAACTATTTATTTTATTATTTATTTTTATTTTTTTTATTTTTGATGGAATAAATTCTTTTTCTCTCCCCTTGTGAACGAATCTCTTTTCCAAAATAAAACCTTTACACCCGTCAACAAGTCTCCTTGTATTTTCATACATGATTTTTTTTATTAGTCTTGAATTGAACCGCCGACCACACCTACTGGACAATGCAAGAAACGGTCACATGGAAAAAATAAAGACAATAATAAATGAAGACGAGACGAGTATTTAAAACAAAGAAACTTTAATTTAATTCACTTGTTTTCTGATCGCTCATTGGCTATAACCCACACGTTTGTGAAAAGAACATGTGTTTCACATGTGCCTTTCATCGTTTAATGTTTCTTCGTTTAAATTTTGTTTATAAAAATGTAACACTTGAACAAACATGTATATGTATATAGTATTTTAGCGCAATGGCGAACTTTAAATTGACAACCCTAATTTCTTTGATTGCAGATTTGGAAACTATCGGTTATGTGAGCGAATTCGTGCAAGCGCAAAACTGTTAACCAGTAAGTGCTAAAAATAAAAAAGAGGATGATTAATATGTTTAATGTTATCAAGAATACCGGACAATTCCAATCATCTTGCTAGCTAGCACTTGCTGGTTATGATGACTCAAATCAAAGCAAGGGAATCTAAATTCAGCTGGGCTGATTTGAAAATGATAATATTTGAATACTAATATCCATACAATAAGATTATAATTCTTTTGCGAGAGATAGTAGTAAGTTATTGTTTGGGCTTTGTCAAGGCAGATGTGAACCCGAGGTCAAAATTAGTTAATTAATATGCATACTTAATGTTGGCAATTTGGCCAATCAGGGTGAGTTTGGTTCTGACGAGGCAGTGGCTGATCAGCTGAACAGGACGCCAGGCCACGTCGACCCTACACCACTACCTTACTATAAAAAACGATTCAAGAGCAAACTTTTCAGTCTGAGTGGATCTCCTAACCGCTTTTACTTTCTGAGGACCCACCAGGTTGAGAACGCTAAATTTAACCTCCCTGATTTGAAGAAAAAGTTCCTTCTACATGAATTGGATTATATCACATTCTGTTCTCGCCCCTGCTCGCATCTCTTCCATGACAAGTTAGACATCTTAACGCCTTTATGGAAAGGGGCTAAAAGCTTTACCAGCTGACCAGAATAAAGCTCATGTGTTATTAAGAGGAACCGTGGTTCCTATTCTTGGCTGGTTGCCAGGGAAATGATAGGTCTTTGTATAGATCTTAAGCAGTCAGGCAATGAAGTGACTGTTAATAAGTGAGAGAGTAATTAGATGATACTTTCGCGATCATGCATTGATTTCTTGAGTTATACAAAATCATTTAGTTGTGACAAACTTTCAAACTAAACCGGATTATGCTTTATTGTTGTGCTACTTTGTTTAATAGTACATCACACCTCACCTCTCGGACAACTTACGATTAATTGTTTCTTTTGTTCTTCCTGTGAACGCACCATCCATGAATGGCTCCTTTAATCGAGTCTCTATCCGCTCGAAATCCTTTTGGTCACTCTCGCTCATCTCCAAGTAGAGGGTCAAATACGATAGCAATAGGATTCCCACACCATCTATCCTTTGAAGTTTCCTTACTAACCTAACTTAAGTCGTGCCACTATGTCACCCTAGCCAGTAAATGGCTTCACCATATCGCTGCTTAGTCTTCGCCATAATAACAGCTAAAACAGCGTGGTTGCAGTTTGATGCATGGATTTTGAACTGTTTACTTTAACGGGACCTCATCGTTTATCTTAGACTACATCTTACTGAATTAATTATTTAACGCATATGTGACCAGACGTGCGCGGCCCCGACAGATCGCCGACTCCCAACGTCGTGTATCGTGGATTTTTCGTTCGACTATCCCTTTGTCTATTGCCCCCCCTCTCAGCATTTAATGACTCAAGTTCACCTCATGTCCACTTTATAGTATCACACATATATTCTATTCCACTACGAATTTGATTTTTTTTTTCAGCTAGCCTAAGTGCCCGGCGTTGCCCGGGTGTTTGTAGGTGTGTGTCGAGCAAAAAAAAAAAAAGTAGGAGTAGGCAGGTAGGTTCGAACCCGTGACGCGAGGGCGGAAAAAAAGTGGAGGTGTGTGTAAGGGTGTTGGTTAAGCAAAAGAAAAAAAAAGAGAGGGGAAACTGCGAGTGCAAAAAAATGTGTTAGTAGGCAGTCAGGCTCGAACCCGTATCGTAAAGGAGGAAAAGAAAGTGAAAAAAAACGTGACACGTTAGCTGTTACGCCCATCGCCAAACCGAGAGTGATGTAGGTTTAAATTAAGGCTAGACAATCGAAAAAAGGCGATGACTTTGGAAAATATCGCCGAAAAAAGCGCCCCTCTCTGTAGAAAAGTGCCCAGCTGAGTGTGAAGAAGTTAATGTTTTTAGCCAATTCTTCGATATTTTTCGTCCGAAGGGTCGAGCTTCAAAAGGATACCGATTTCGTAAAACTCCACCGCCTCTGTCGGAAGTTTTTGCGACGCATACAAACATACATGCATACATGCACGCACACTAACAGACAGGTTACATTTATATAATAAATGTGTAATCTATCCTGTGTTATGCCGACATGCTGAAAATTATGATTTTACTGTAAAGGTTGGTTAGTATAAAAAGAGTTAAAACTTTGTAGCTCATTCGGGTTCGTGTGAAAGAGAACGTGGAAAGAAAGAAGGAAATCATGTAAGACAGGGAGGAAGATATCTTTTTTCTCGCATGCAAGTTAGTCTTGTTTCCGATTTGGACGGAGCAGATTGGCACAAAAAAGAGCGTCGGAAAAAGAAACGCAAAAAAAAAAAAAAAAAAAAAGTTAAGTCGGCACAACAAAAAAAAGATATGGAACGACCAAGACCTAGAAGAATAAACCAAGCATTAATTAATTAAAAGAAACCCTCGACTCTGTATTATATAATTTTTCTGCTTAAAATATTTTTTTATATAAGACGAATTATATATTTACTTGTTGTTTCCTAGATGTTGTTTAATATTTGTTGAAAGACTGGAAGGGTTAACTTGATTGATTTTCAGGAAACAACCGAGAGAAGACCGCCTTCCCAATTACACCCACAAGGAAGAGCGTGTGGCACAAGGATCCAACAAATAGACCCCGCACTATCAACTAGACTCCAACCTCTGCCCCATCGCAGAAATGTTGCATCTCCGTACCTATTTTACAAGTATTTTGGTAGAATGTGCTGCGATGAACTCAACTCACTTGTACTCCACCCCTTAAAGTAAATACTCCCGATTAACCTAACAAGCAGCAAAATTCCACCACTACACTGTAGAAACCCCTAGATGTCGGAAAGACGTCTACTCTAATAGTTTCTTTCCTCGAAGTGTTAGATTTTAGAATCCCTCTCGAATCTCTGCTTCCCTGACTGTACTGACATGCAGAAGTTCAAGTATAATCTGAACAGACATCTCACTGCTCAACCTACTGCATTCTGTCATTGTAGTTGGTCACAAATACTAGCTTTTTACGTCCAAATCACACTATGCCTTGTTTAAGATGAAATAAAAGTAAAAACAACAAAAACAACATATTGAAGGTAAATGTAACGAAACAGATGACGAATGTTGAACAGTATAAACGTTTGTTTTTGTTTGTTTTTTTTTCGTATTATTCATATTATTTGAACTAAAATCCTTTATAAAGAGTTCAGTTCGAAATTTTGTATAGACTTTCGGGTTCGACAGAGATATTCCCAAGTTTGAAAAGATGCAGCAGATTAATATCTATCAATAAAAACAAAAACAATAGAACCCTGCTACCTCAACTGTTCTATACCTATAAATCCAAGACCGCTCATTCATTCTTTCAATCTGACCATACCATCAAAGTTACTTATTGTAAACACGTCTCTCTATACTGTCCAGCTCTAATCTTCCTCTGAGGTAATCAGATCTAATGCGTACTTTCACTCACACTACATACTCATCGTATCAGTCTCATATAGTTTCTCTACATGAAACGCTTCCTAGGTTTCACTTCGATACATTATCACACGAATGTTTCCGTTTAGTCTCGAAAGTCAATGCATACCCCCTGTAAAGGTATTTGAGCGTGTAATTGTGTGGCAAGGATTGCGCAATCTCCAGCCATGCCTTTTCTGAATCGACACTGCTTGAGTCCAGCGGCAAGGAGAAGTTCTAGACGACTGGAAACAATGCCGAGATAAGCGGAGAGCACATACAGCACCTGGTATCCCCAAATGGTCACCCATTTAGTACTGACCAGGTTTAACGTTGCTTAACTTCGGTGGTCTAACGGGGATCGGTGTGTCAACGTGAATTATGTCGTAAAGATTATCACACGAAATACACAAAACTGATAAACTCATCCGTTCGTTAAGAGTAATGGCAGTAGTAAGCTAAACTTCAGGGGCGTACCGAGGACCGGAGTGCTAGGGATGCCCAAGCACCTGCCTTTTTTACTCCTGTTTCAGAAGTGCCCTTTTTAGAAGAATCTATTGTGCCCACCTTTAATATATTTTTGCCGTTTTTTTTTTCATTTGAGCACCTGTCCTAAAAATTCTCTGCTAAACTTATTCCATCCACTCTTAACCCTTGCTATCAGACAAGCACCAACTCCTCCCTGTGCTCCAGTGATACCACCAAGCCAATAAAACGTCTGCACCCGCCGTTCAAATATAATTTCTTCACATCTTAAAGATCATATGAAACTGTACTGAGTGACATAAGAATAATAAAATAAAAAAATGTGCATCCCAAAATAGATGTTGGGGTGAGTGGGGATGGTTGTGACGGGTGTTAGCCGGGTACGTAAACGTTTTCCTGAATTGGAAGTAACAGTGCGGCCGTGGTCGAGTGCGGAAAGATAAAGTTGTAGACATCTTGTGTTTATTGGAGTTGGGGTTATTCACGGATGATACCACCCAAAATGTGTAGAAAAGACTTCGAGGGGGTGGGTTTGGGGTGTTGGAGTAAGGATGGAAAGAAGAAACGGACACATGGAGAAAGAGATACGGAAAGAAATGGGGGATGTGGACGAACGAATGAAATGAGGTAGAATAAGGAATGAATAGATAAAATAAATGGGGGAATGGAATGAAGGAAAGAAAGAAAACATGTAGGGAAGGAAGATATATATATATATATATATATATATATATATATATATATATATATATATATATATATATATATATATATATATATACTATCCACTTATCTAGTGTTTCCTTTTCAGATTAAATGTTCTAACTCATTTCAAAGTGTTTTTAACATGTTTTATTAATTGTTTGCTCGTATATATATATATATATATACACACACACACACACACACACACACACACACACACACACACACACACACACACATATATATATATATATATATATATATATATATATATATATATATATTGGTCAAAGGGAAAATTATTCCCAACTCACATGCACTTTCGTATAAATTCATTTAAAACGTATCGCAAAAACAAATAAAATAACATAAATCGCTATATATCCAAACAGTCGTGCGAGATTGTCCAGTGATAAGAGTTTAGGCTTCTTGCCATGAGGTCTCGATTTCGAATCTGGCTAGATTCAGTCACTCTGATGGATCGTAGACACGTGTCAGTGGATAATTACGTTTTAAAAACAATATATATATACATCTATACATATATATATATATATATATATATATATATATATTCGCCTCAACATGACTTACACCGTACATTTAAAGAAATTAATTATTTATTGAAATCAAAGATCGAATAACATATTTTTCTTCTTTCATTCTTTTTCCGTGTGATTCTGTATTTGTTTGATTTCTTCCCTTTTTTCTTTCTCTTTTACGCTTTTCTCTCTATATTTTTTCTTTCTTTTCTTTCTTTTCCCTCTGCATTTTGTTTTCCTTTTCGTT
Source organism: Euprymna scolopes (assembly GCF_053919585.1). Lineage (NCBI taxonomy): Eukaryota > Metazoa > Mollusca > Cephalopoda > Sepiida > Sepiolidae > Euprymna > Euprymna scolopes. The sequence continues at coordinate 90,614,499 of NC_136496.1, forward strand.
GTTCCTTTCTACCATTAAATCTGTTATTCTTTCTTTTCTTTTTCTTTCTCTTTGATTCTTTCTTTATTTGCTTTGTTCTTCCTTTTATACTCTCTTTTTAAAGTCTCACTTTTTTTTATATCTTTCATTTTTTTCTTTCTTTTTTTATTGTTTGATATTTAATTCACGCCTTTCTCCTTCCTTTATTTTCCTTCTGTTTCTATAGGTCCTTAATGTAGGAAATTTTATGCTTTTATTTTTTTGAATACCATATGGGTAAATAATAATAAAATAAAATAAAATAAATAATAATAATAATAATAATAATAATAATAATAATAATAATAATAATAATAATAATAATAATAATAATAATAATAATAATAAAATAAAATAAAATAAAATAAATGATAATAATAATAATAATAATAAAATAAAATAAAATAAATAATAATAATAATAATAAAATAAAATAATAATAATGATAATAATAAAATAATAATAATAATGATAATAATAATAAAATAATATAATAATAATAATAATAATAATAAAATAATAATAATAATAATAAAATAAAATAAAATAAATGATAATAATAATAAAAAAATAAAATAAATAATAATAATAATAATAATAATAATTATAATAAAATAATAAAATAATAATAATAATAATAATAATAATAATAATAATAATAATAATAATAATAATAATAATAATAATAATAATAATAACTAGCAGAACCCGTATAAATTCCACGGTAGTTGAAAACATCATTACACAAGCAAACAATAGAATAAGTAAGAATATTAGTTCCGATTAGACCGTAATTTAAAAAAACAAATATTTTTTGTAGACAAATATGAATAACTGCTTGAGATATATTATTACAAGAAATAGAACTATAGTAAGGCATCATTTTTTTTTCTAGAGATTATAATTTAATCAAAGAGACTTGTAAATCAGTAATAACTATGTCACAATCTTCTCCTGATAATCTGATAATTTAGCATGTAAGTAGAAAGATTTGTTGGAAACATGTTACATGTCAACTTTTGCTTCATAGTTGCAAGAGAATTGAATGGATCAGTAATTGGTGTGATTTGATTGATAAAAAAAATAAAGTGTACGGTGTTGACAGATGATATGGCTATACTTGCATATATATATATATATATATATATATATATATATATATATATATATATATATATATAATACATAGAAAGATGAAATATGTCTCATCTCATCTCTCACTCTCTCTCTCTCTCTCTCTCCCTCTCTCTGTCTTCTTTATTTCTAACCCTTTTTATTCCCTCTTCTTTTATTCCTCTTACTCTCCCTCATTATATCGCTCTCATCCTATTACTTATCTTCTTCTTCTTCTTCTTCTTCTTCTTCTTCTTCTTCTTCTTCTTCTTCTTCTTCTTCTTCTTCTTCTTCTTCTTCTCTCCCCTTTATTTAACTACATATTCCCATCTAATTTTTGTATAAAAGCCTTCAATGTTCGTTGGCCTCATTTTAGTCACTGCAAACTAATTGTACCTACTCGGCGTTGTTCGGGAGTTTTTTTTTTTTTTTTTTTTTTTTTTTTCGTTTTCTTCCCATTTTTTAAATTTGTTTTTATTTTTGTTTCGCTTTTTTTAAATTTCGTTTTACAAATTAATTTTATTTTTTAAATAGCACTTTGAAAGTTAAATTTAATTATTACAGTATAATTTGGTCATTAATGGTTATACAACTACCTGATTTTTGGTTACTGTAATGTTGTTTTATACTCTTTATTTATAAGAGAGTAAACAAGTCAGCCATGTTAATCTTCGGTTAATAATTGGAAAAATAAAAGGAGTTGATTACTTCATGACTTTTCGAAAAAAATTAAGGGAATTCGGATGGAAAACTTCGGGAGTTTACAACTTTTCAATCTTTCAATATATGAGAATTTGGATTTAAAGTCAGAAATATCTTACTATTCGACTGTTAACAAGATCCCAAATTACTTTGTGACTCTTCGAAGAGTCACAAAGCAATTCATTCTTTTTTTTTTTTGATTATTAATGTTACATGAGAAGGGGACAGCCCTTCTCATGTAAGTAAGAAAGCAGACTAGATAAGTGAACATGATATTAGAAAACGCCTAGAATCAAACCCTGTAGGCAAGTGTTAAAAGATTATGGATAAATTGAAACCAGTCGATTGTTAATTATTTTAGAAATAACTGGATATCAAATATGTCAGTTAAAAGAATGGATAATACGAGTTTATAGATAATGATTAAAAATAGGTTAGATATTGAACAATTAAAATTGGGAATTCTTTGTTTGCCAAAAGTGTGTTTGGACAGACATAGGTAAATGGAAACATGAAAAAGTCACGTTGGTTGACAGTAGGCCTCTGACGTCTTAAACAAAAGAGATCCTCAATATATTGAATCGAAGTTAAGAGGAGAAGATCACAATCACACGCAGTGATAGAGTCAGTTGGAGACTGGGAGCTGATCCCCTCAGAGACGAAGGTTAGAAGAGAGACCGTGTAGCCATACAAGTTTGAATTCCTGACATCATCAATCGGCCGACAGATGAATAAAGAAATCACCATCTATATTTTGTACTGTTTGCCTTCGTGTCGTCCTTACGACCGAAAAGGTAAATGTGTTTCGTCATGAACTTTGTATAACACCCTCAAAGTATCATATGTCTCCTTCACACTTCAGTAATATATCTCCCCTCCTCTCTATTAACAAGAACTGTATAAATGTCCCGGCTCCGTATTATAATATGATGAAATAATTATCATCACAGTCGTTATGATGTACCAAGAATATAAATGTCACTCCCTCAGTAATGTAATTATCATTTGTGTTATGAGTCCCCGATATGTACACCCCCTCCAATATGAACTCCTCTATGCAACATTAACAGAAGATTAAAATGCCTGATTTGTTTACGAGCTAACAGAAATGTATTATGTTGGATTAAATTTCGTAATTAAAATGTTTTTAGATAGTTTTTCTTTTAAGTCTGTTAAAAGAAATAAAAGAAAATGAAATAGAGGGTGGGCAATAAAGGTAATGAGAAAGAAAGAAACGGTGGAAATATGAAGAACGAGAAACGTAAAAAAAGAGAAAAAAATGTATGAAGTAAAAACAGAAATAAATAAAGCAACGAAAAATATTTCTTATCGTTGAAAATAAAAAGAAGGAAAGAAACACATGAAAATAAAGAAAGAAAAGAAAAGAAATGAAAAAGATGTAAACATAAAAAAGAAAGAAAAATAAAAACAAACCAAAAGAAATGAAGAAATAAAAAAGAAAGAACAAGAAAAGAAAGAAAAACGAAAAAAAAAAAGATGAAGAAATGAAAAGAAAGATAACTTATTTGAATTGATGGAGAGTATTTGACACAATCCTAAGACTTTCAAAGCTTTCCACTTATCAAAAGGAAAAGGTTCAGCTGTCCGTCCGTCACCCGTCGTTATTGAAATATCTCGAGGTATATGGCGGGAGAAGCGCCCTTCCGTTGCTCCACACACATCTCTACCCCCACCCCCACCCCCTTTTGTCATTCTGGCCACCATTTGCCTCATTTTTTTCTTTCGCTCGTGTTTCGTCAAAAATAGCTTCGATTTTCTAAACGAAACGGGTCAATAATTATTATTATTATTATTATTATTATTATTATTATTATTAATAATAATATAATAATAATAATAATAATAATAATAATAATAATAATAATAATAATAATAATAATGTTGCTGGTGGTGGTGGTAGTATTCTAGAAGAAGAAGAAGAAGAAGAAGAAGAAGAAGAAGAAGAAGAAGAAGAAGAAACAACTTATATCAGTTTGACTTCCGCTTTTTATTTAGCGGAAGTCATGGTTTCCAGTTACCTTTTATTGAAAATTTAACGACGTTATCATTTTGATAAGATAAAATATTTTAGACGTGAAATGTTTTAAATGCGTATTTTATATTACAGATATTTTATTGAATAGTAATTTAGGAGTTTTTTAGTGTATCATTTTTTTTTCAGATTTTTTTTTTTTTTTTTTTTTTACAAGAAAGAAAAATACATTTCAAGGTAAAACTCCTGGCACAGTTCCAGGTCGCCCTCAGGCAAAGTGAAACACCTGTTAGCCTCCATCTAATATTCTAAATGGTACTCCTTAGCCGTAGTGAAAGCGATCTATCTAGGAAAAGGAAACTTTGATGAAAAACAAACATTTACTAACCACATAACCAAGAAAAAACACACACTTACTAGCCACATAACCCAAAGAAAAATCAAACACTTACTAACCACATAATCAAAGGAAAACAAACACTAACCATATAACCAAGAAAAAACACTTGAAAACAACAAGTACTTACTAACCACAAACACGCGCGTGCACGCACACACACACACACACATATATGCTTAGGTCGAAAATACACTTGATAAAATAAAGCTAAACTACATGCTTATTCATCATCGAATGCTAAATAAGAAAAATAAAATGATGATGATGATGTTCGTCCATTGTTGTTGATGAAACCATGAACATCACTGCTTTGGAGTTGACTGGGTTTAGTGGGTCTCCAGATAACTTGTCAAGACAATGCGGACTTGAAAGTATCGTCCACAGATGGAGCACCAATAACCAGTTACTGTCGTTGAGGTGCTTGCTGTCCTTAACTTGCGCTTAGTGTGCGCTACCGCCTCTATTCAGCTAAACTGTTTTCTCTCCTTCTATGAAACCTCTGTTCATTGAAGCACACCACTCACATATATTCTTTGCTAGCACCTCCCACGATTCAGTATACATGCCTAAGGCGTTGAAGAGAACATTTAGATTGTCCTTGAAGCTTTTACTTTTTTCACTCGAAAGTTCACGATAGAGGAGCTGCTTTTGAAGGCGCTCATCTGACATATGCACAAGATGTCTAGACCAACAAACCTGGGACTTCTGTAGTAATTTGAAGATGGATGGTAGTTTGGCCCTTTCCAAAACCTCAGTGTCAGGGATCTTGTCTTGCCATTTGATGTTCAGTAATTTTCTGAGGCAATTCATATAAAATTGATTTAGTTTCTTTGCATGTCTGACATAGATAGCGCAAGTCTTACAAGCATACTGCAATGTAGTGATGACAATAGCCTGGTACACTTGCAAGACGGATATATCTTCTTTTTTTACAAGGGAATTACAGAGGCCACTCGAGGATAAGGGTTAAAGAGTGTACAGTGGTCAAAAGGACAATATAGTAATAGTTAAAAGTGTAAATTTGGTAAATAGTATTACTTAAGGGGGACGGCTTATCAAGAACTTGTTTACGTTGGACTTGAAGACGGTCACATTGTAGTAACCTGGAAAGCAGGGAAACGGAAAACAATTCCACGGGCATGCAGTTCTAAGAAAGAAACTTTGTTCATGGAATCTATGTTTAGATTAAGGCACAGATAAACTGTGGGAGAAATTATTAATAGTGTTTACAGCTAAACGAGTGCTTCTCGTGAATGTTTGGCGAGGTGAGGGCATGGATTAGAGCTCAGACGAGCACTTGCCATGAAAATAACGATAAAACAGAGACAGGCTCGCAACGCCTCTTCTGTGAGAAAGATGTTGCAGGGAAGAGAAAGGGACATCTTCTCGGAGGCTACGAAGTCTATTCTGAACTCTGTCAAGTCAGGATAAGGTCTTCCGAGCAGCTCCTGCTCAGATATGATAGCAATACTCCATCCTTGGACGTACTTGGCTCTTATATAGGCAGAGAATTACATCAGCAGTGAGAAATCTACTGGATCGATAGAAGGATCCCACCATTTTTCCAGCGACCTTGGCAACGGATTTGATGTACGTGTTCCATTTTAGATCAGGAGTAAAGGTCAAGCCCAGAAACTTGTCAAAAGATGAAGCCTCCCTTAGACAAGAGCGATTCATTTCAATTGATTTGGTTAATTTGTTGTAAGTCTTATTATCAATGTGGGCTACGTTGAATAGAGTACTGCCAAGGTGTGTGAACCTTTCAGCAATGTTGAGGCCAGTGCTACGAGCCTGAATTTTTAGCGGTGAGTGTTCTTCTTCAGAAAAGTACTGATTCATCGCTTCAGTCTTCTTAACACTGAATGCTAAATTAGAAAAATAAAATAAAATAATGAATTAATGGATCAGTAAATATTGAGAATTCCCCGGTGTGAATATTAACTTCATAAAAATAATAGTTAAGCCTAGGAATTTTATAGTATTCGCTATGTGAGAGCAATTGTTACTCCAACATCGAACACTTAATTAGGAAAAGGAAAAAAGCAATTTAAACGATTACAAATCGACAAATTAATAATAAGGCTTTTCTCCTTTGGAACAGTTAATTAAAACAGATCTTACTAAAGGGGACGTTCAATAAGTAATACCCCATACCCAATTCTCACAGTTATCAGTATTTTTTTCTACACAGAAATCACCCAAAACTTTCTCCCGTCGTTAATTGCAGCTTTGGAGGCCGTTTTTGTAGAATACTCCAGGTTTTTCATCCATCCACGACGTGAGTTCGGAAAACAAATCTACATCATCTGGGAAACGCGTCCTTTTCAAAAATCAACTTCATGACTCGAAAAGAATGAAAGTTAGAGGATGCACGATCAGAAGAGTATGAGGCATTGGGAAAGATTTCATAGCCACACGCCCGTGCTTCTGATCTTGTAACATACGCGTTGTCTTGCAGGAGAGAAAAACTTTGCTGATCTTGCCCCGCCTTTTAATTTTGATAACCTTTAGTAACTTCCTCAAATACGAAGCATAAATAGAATCCTGTAATTGTGATACACTTTTGTTATGAAATCTCTCATCTCTACTTCGTCCTGGTCCCAGAAGGCTGTGAGCATGACCTTGCCAGATGAGGGCTGCACCGTTACTTTATTTGGAGGCAGCGAGTCAAAGTGCTACCACTGCATCGATTTGGCTTTGATCTCTAGATCATAGCGATAGACCCAGGTTTCATCCTTCGTAATTAGTCTTTCGAAAATTTGATTCATCTTCTTAGTACATCTTCAAGTTCATTCTCAAGCACTCAACATATTCTCGCTTCATGAAAGGTGCCAGCAACCTGGGAATCCACCTGGCAGACACCTTGTGCAAAATTGCAGTCCTAACTTGATAGATAACTCATCACTGGCAAAAGAGGTCGAGAGGGTCTAGAAACCACGATTTCCGTCCATGTTTGAATTCACGATGTCAATGTTTTCCAAGATCATATGAGC